>NW_028300899.1:682500-1023750 GCF_049000335.1 Polistes dominula
CTTTTCAATGGAATGCCAGGATTCCTCGTACAAACATCGATATCCGTTCTCGACCTCAATCACGTTTTATTCTCGTACATTAAAAGTGATTCTTAGAAGAAACTTTAATTTGTTTTTCTCGGAACTAAACCGCATATGGACCATTCAAGACGAGAAAGTAATACTAATTTCTCTAATTCAGAAAGTTTCAATTTTATCATCCTTTAGTAAATAACATCCATCTCTTAACTAAATTTTAATCATCGATTTAATTAAAATCGAATTTAAGTAGTACGAATTAACGGACATTGAAAGATTCCTTTATAGACTTTGCAAATCTAATTAATATCATCTCTAGTTATCGTAATTTTCGGTTTTTCCGGTTTTAAATATTATAACTTGTATTTGTTTTGTTTTGTTTTTTTTTTCTAAAATAAATTTCACGCAGTTTCTGTTAAAAAACGTGAATTTATTAACTCGATGTTATCCGACATCGATGCACTTTTAGAGATTTCGATTGGTTGATCTCAAAGCCAGATATTGGTTAGTCAATAAAATGCAGCTTATCGTAATATCAATATAAAGAGTTTAACGTTATCGCGAAAAATTTTGCATAAATGTTTTTGGCTTTAAATAATGAAAAAAAAAAGAAAAAAACAACTTTAAAAGTCCGATAGAAGAGACTATACATATATATATGTTGTATATATAATATTACAGATAGGAAAAAATGTATCAGCATGAGGATATGAGAAAGATACTACTCGGCTCATTTGGTTCGGGAGATTTTGGGAGCATCAATATTTATGAACAAATGGGTCGGCAGTTAACGGTAAAGCGAATATTTGGGCGGTAGAAAGGATTTTCTCGGATTAACGCAGGACGAAAATAATGGTGATCCTTGCGTCCCGATGCGGCTTTCCATTAATTCGCCTATAACGTACGTTCGATCGTACGGATCCGATCGAAGCTTTTACTGTTACCAAAAGCTCGATCCGAGCGAGCGTCTCCTCTTTGCGAAGAGAGGTGTGTAAAAGGGTAGGTAGGAGAGGGCTGGAAGGTTATACCCTATCTGCTATTACCACTACCACTACTAGAGAGAAGTAGATAGAATAACCGAAGAGGAAACTGGACGCTATTCCTATCGAGTTGCTGCTGCTGTTCGTTGCTTCTGGCAAATATTTGCGTGTAATCGTCGGTAGCGCCGCGTCAGGAGAAGGCTAAATTAAACTATTAATCGTCCAACCGGTCGACGTTGGCGGAAACGTTAGCGGGAAAGCGAATCCCTACGATCCAGGGATCCATCGCTTTTCTACGCGAAATCTAATTTTTCCTTTACGCTTTTCCATTTCTCTCTCTCTCTCTCTCTCTCTCTTTGTCTCTTTCGTTCTATATCTAGCTATCTATCTATCAATCTACCTATCTATCTGTCTATCTCGTTTTCTTTCTTGTTCTCTTTCTTTTTATTTTTCGTTATTCTCTCTCATTATTTACCTTTCAGAATAGTTCAGTACGCGTGCGTGTTCTCTCTATCCCTGTCGATTCCCTATCGAGTACCTACAAAGTCTCTTTGCTCTCTAACTTACTGATTGTACAAAGGATATTTACGTTAGTAATAATTACAAGCCGTTTTCATGGAAATTTTCATCGTGAAACGTTAGCAATTTCACTATTCCTAATTTATTGGCCGAAAATGAAACACGCTTGATATTAACTGAATTATTTATTTTGGAAATTATTCATCATGGAGAGTATCAAAATAGATACATATATATATATGGTACATTTGAATTTACTAATCCTACTATTTTTATCATTCACACACAGTATTATTGATTTTAACGATAAGAAGTTAAAAATAGGAGATAGACTCGCTTGAAGAAAATGATTTCACGTATTTTTCGTGTTATTCCCCCGTTCAGCTTTGATTTTATTGAACAAAAAAAAAAGGACTTTTTTTATTTCCACTTTTGAAAAAAATGAAATGAATTTTATCTTCAAGGTAAAAGGATGAATAAATTATAAATAACCGGTAGTAACTATGATGTTAATCATAGTACAACTAGTGTCATCGAACGCGTAATATTACACTCGTTTAAAACTCGTCACTCGGCGGTTGTGCCGCTTACGCAACGAAACACGTATCTTGAACTTTCTGCATTCAACCGCGAACAGGTTTCCTTGGCACCGATCTTTATTTTTTTTTCTTTTTACTCGAACACCGTAGAATGCTAATGGATGGGGAGAGGGTGAGTGGGGAGACAACGACGATGTTGTATGGAGGTGAATAAACCTGCCCGCCCTGTCAATTACTACGACGAGTTATTGTCTTCACCGTTCGAAGGTCGTATTAGCTTTGATGATTAGCACGTGATTTGCACGTGACTTACCAGTCTCTATTGACTTATTCATTACATCAATGATTTATTTAATGGTTATAACTTTCGTTCCATTTTTTGAGTTTTTTTTTTCTTCATTCGGATGAAACATTTTCAAATGTGAAATTACGTGGTCGAGTTGTTTTATAGAATTTTAGATTTTTCTTTTGGTAATTTGATTGTTAATCATTTCTTTTACCTTGAAGGATTATAGATATATTTTTTTTTATATTATAATATATATCGAATTATGATCGAGTTATTTTATTATATATATATATATATATATATTAAATTTCTCTTTGTTATAATAACTTTTTGTCAAATCACAGAAATTTTAGATTTTATTGAAATCGAATTTATAAAACTTACAGAATTGATGAACTTAGAAAGTACTCATACTTCTAATCCAAATAACACTTTTTGTATCATTCTATGTTGATTCCAATTGATATAATAATTAATGCGAAATATAAGGAGGAAACTTTCTTATTTTAACAACATCATCATTGATAAGATGTATTTCAATAAATTACAGTAAATCATTATCGATTTACTATTAAACGATAGAATCAATGTAATCAATGTAACAGACAATAAATGTACCCTCTTTCCGTTATGATCGTATGTTATCTCTTCAATACGATATTCTCTTATCGATCAATGAACGTCCGCCCGCATACGTGGCCTTTGCCAAAAAAAAGAAAAAAAAATGAAAGAAAGATAGAAGAAAGGTTACACGTTTAATAAAATTTCACATCAATAGCAAATTTACGTCCGGAATAAATGTCCGTAGTAGGCGGCTAAGGAAAAAAAGTATGTGGCTGTAATGTAATAAAAAGTAGTAGTAGTAGTAGTAGTAGTAGTATAGTAGACAGTGGTATAGAGAAGTTAGAAAAATCAAACAGCTGATGCAGAAACGATACCTGTATCATTTTGCTTTTTTATTTGAAGAAATTGTAAAAGGAAAATGCGTAAACCTTTTTTACGTTACTTCTATTCGATATGATGATATTTATCCTTCGATTTTGTTCAGTTCTTCGGCTAGAAAGAAGGAGAAGTATCCTAAGAAGAATAAGAAGAACAAGAAGAAGAAGAAGAAGAAGTAAGAAAAAGCTGGAGATGATAAAAGAAAGAACGAGAGAAGAAGAAAAGAGATGGTAGGAACATGGCGCGCCGCTTGATTTTACAACTCGGGAAGTTACCTGAGAAACTTTCCGGCCAAGAGTTTTCTTCGAGTTTACCGCTTCTTGTGCAAATAGTATTTCGTAGGCTAACTTTATCCTTTTGCTCGTGCGGAGGTGCGCGTGAGAACGTCGGCTGCAACTTTTGCCTAACATTTTCTTACGGTTTATTCTCTATTCTCTCTCTCTCTCTCTCTTTCTTTTTCTTTTTCTCGTTCTTTGTTTCTAGTCTCTTTGATATAGTACGTTTCCGTGCAGAAGTCGTCGTAGTCGTATTCGTTGTCGTGGTCGTAATGTCGTAGTCGTAATGTCGTAGTCGTCTTTCTTGAGTCTTTACACACCTGACGTATATCTATGCCCTGTGCCACAATACAGTCACGGACAAACAGGACTTTTTCTTTCAGTATGTAAGAGACAAATGAAAATGACGACAACATTCCACACTCAGGAAATTACCTTTCCTCTTTCGTCTTGTGAATTTATTCCTTAACCCAATTATTTTCTTTTTTTTTTATTGAATATTCATTCATTTTACCGCAGGTGTTTTCTTCGATCGATAATCATCATCATCATCATCATTATTTGTTCTTTTTTTTCGCATTATATTCTCCGATCGATTTTAATGACGACGATTACGACGAAAGGGAATATTACGTAAGAACCTTCTTCATTCAAACTTAGTCTATTATAATAAACTATTGTTAATTGTTAGCTGATAAATTTGGTTACACGTGATCCGACTTTTTAATAGATTAAAAAAAAAAAGAAACATTATTAAAAATTTGCAATATTACGTTGACATGGTGAAAGGTGTCGGTAAAAGATTGAATAAAAAAAAGTGTTCTGGTATTGCGAAGAGAAAATCGATATGTTTCCGTAATGGTGAAACATCCCTAAAGGCTTGTGCTACCCTTCGTTGGTTAGGTATATAGCATCGGTAGTACACCATTCCCTCCCCCCTCCCCCTCCCTCCTTCTCCATTTCTGTCTCTTTCCTAATCCGACGTCGATAACGACGTAGACTCAATTTTAACATATCGATCGACTACTAGACGAGATACCGTTGCAATTATTTTACGAACGAAAAGCGCTTTCCGCGCACAGCTGTCGAAATTCTCTTGGAATAGATAGTTGGAGTTTGTCAATGTTTCGGAAGATAGAACATAGAGAGAAAGAAGGGAAATAGACAGAAATTGCAACATATAATCCATGTACATGTTACCTTCGTGTAAATGAGTATTTGTAAGTAATAGATGCTTACTTACTACTTATACGCATAGTTATAATAGATCTCTACGTTTTCTGAAAATAGAACAAGGTTGTAGTAGACAGACACGTTTCTGGCTTAACGAAGACTCATATCTATGCTAATTGATACCCTAAACCTTGATGTGGGCTAATGAGGTATCTCTCTCTCTCTCTCTCTCTCTCTGGTACTCACTTCTATCATTCCCTTCTCTTTCTGTCTTTCTATCTTCATTTACCTTGTCATAGTTGTCGGAGTCAATAGAAACTGTTTTCCCTATTCCTCTATTTTCCCCCTTTCTTTCTCCTATGTTCTTCTATTCGAATACGTACGTATTCGAGTACTTCATCCGAGATGGGTGGAGAATATTGGAAGAACAGAAAGAACTGTGCGTTAGAAACCACGAATTTCGGATCGATCGTTCCTTTACTCGCTTGCTCGTCTAATCAGATCTTATTTGTAATCGGTTCACGATCAAACCCTTCGGTCTGGAAAATCAAAGGGCTGAAGAGAAGGAGATAGAGATGGTATACGGTATATAAGTGCCACAAGAGTCATGTTACGTTTGTGATACAAAACTGTTTATTAGGTAGAATACTTTGGTAAAAAAATTGGTGGTTTAAACAGGATTAAAATGTGTTCATGTATTTTCTACGTTGGGCATTTTTTATTCATCCAACAATACATGTCCATTTTTAAAATATCATATTTCACGTATACACTAAGTATACTATTTCAAAATAATGTTATAATTATTTTTAAAAATGCGAACAATTTGACATTATACTTAAAATTATTGAAAATTCTTTTACTGCAAATCTAATAATTCTAACCTACGTTCTTCTCTTGCTCAGTTTCTCAGAGATATATAAAGAACAAATTTTTATCGATTTTTCATACCTACCATTCTTCTTCATTTCTTTTTTACTTTTCACTTGCACGATCGTTTCTATTTTCTATCTTTTTGCTCATATTTTTCAATGATAAGTAGACGAAAAATCGTTCGTATTTTTATCCTCCTTTCAAAGATATCAATGTTGATAATAAAGCGAGAACGGTAGATATGTGATTCTTTATGAAATACTGACTTTTTATTATCTCTAAGTCTTTCACCATTCGAATTTGTCTTTCTTCGACGTTACAATTTTTCTATTTCATCTTTCTCTCTCTCTCTCTCTCTCTCTCTCTCTCTCTCTCTCTTTAAAGACGATCGTTCAAGAGAATCACTTGGAATAGAAAAACGATATATTTGTCAAACTTTTTCTAATACACAGGACACACGCACAATTAAAACAAAAAACGAACAAAATATCAATTATTCATATTTTTACACAATTATTATTTGTATTTATAATCACGTCAAGTTAAATCGATTTTTCGTAATCGAAAAAACCACGTTATTACGCAATTATAAGATAAACGTTTATCAACAATTTTGAAAGAAACAAGCCGTGGACAATGGAGAGAGTTATCCTAATGGAATAATAGTCGTCGAGAGAAAGGATCTTCCCCTAACGGGACTTTTCTTTCTTTCTTTCTTCTAAACGCGATAAACGTGTTTCAAACTCCGACCGAACAGGAGGGAGTCTACGTTTTCACGTGGAAGTTAAGAAATGAAAGAGAAAACAAGAACAAGAGAGAGAGAGAGAGAGAGAGAGAGAGAGAAGGATAGAAAAGAACAAAAAAAAAGCGATAAAAAATTCTCAACGCGTTTGGTAACGTGTTATTTTCACCCTCCTTCGTTTTTGGACAATACAGGAGAAAGCTTGTTGAACCCTAACTCATGCGGTTACGTTGCGTGGCCAAAAGTGATGCGTAAATTATGATAAAGTTATGCGATATACCTAAGTGTAGGATCCCATCTGTTTTGCAGATGACACGGAAACAAAAGAAAATAATAATATAATAATAAATAAAACAATTTTTTGATATAAAACTAGGGGTGCCCCGTCACGCGTAGCTGTGGCTCACAATCAGTCCGATACACACACGTCTTTAATTCGATAATTTCAAACATTTTGGAATAAGTTGTAACAATGTGGACCGTTTTGATGAAAATTTTGTGATTAAAAAGTTATATTACAATATCTAACGTCATTACATACTTTAAAACTCTTCAAACACTAATTAGATTTTAATGTAATATTTCGAGAGACCATACACCAGTGACCTTTATTATATATGACAATAATATTATAATAAATAAATCCTACAATTATGTTACTCTTGAAACTTAGATTTTTGTAGGTTTCACTTCTAACACGTGTGATCTGCATACATGTTTTTTTTGGTTTTTTTTTTTTTAATAAAAAAAGTGCGAAAGAGAAAAGTAATAGAAGAGTCTTTCTTATCTATTCTTCGGGTTCTCGTTAATTTCTTTTTATTTCTCTATTCAAGCCTGTAAAAAGAAGAGGAGAAGTGGGAGGAGAAAAATAAGAGGAAGAGTTTCGTAGAAGAAAAAGAGGATCGTTTCCGGTCTCTAATAGATCGCATCTCACTCTATTACGCTTCCGCTTACCGAAAAAAGTTTTTTTTATAGTTCGTACCCCGTTATCTTATGGCCAATCTGTAACCAGTTAGGATCGTAAATTTTTTTCTAAGCGTCTTGGTAGAAAAGTACGCTTATTCTTTTTTCTTCTTCTTTCGTTCTTTTTCTCTTGGATGTGAAGTTTTATAATGAAATAAGAAGAAAAAAAGTAAAAAGTTAAATAAAATGAAAAATAGTGCAAGTGGTATTATATTATCTATGAGAATAATTTGTTAACAATACTTTGATACAAAACGTGAGTACTTTCATATTTGAATTTTTTGCAATCCAGCCAAGTGGGAAATTAATTAAGTGAGATTTATTTGCATTCACTGTGACGTATTTATACACAATACTAATAGTAATTAGCGTAAAACCATATTATTTAGTTCCTAATAATATATCTAATATAAAATTGTTGAATATACTAGTTTTTGATGTATCCTTGTTTTAATAACGTTTATTTAACGTTTATAGGATATAAACTTTCTTATCTTCGTTATTCGCAGATAATTTAAATTCGTGGAAAGTTTATAAGCGAGAAACCCATGTCTTCTTTCATCTTCTTCTTCTTCTTCTTCTTCTTTTTTTTGTCTCCTTTTTTCTTTTTAAAAATATAATTCGAGAAAAAGCAATTTTGTTCGTGTCTCGAAAGGTCGAACGATCTGTCATAGTTCGTTTTCATTTTGGATGTATATATTCCTTCCTGTCTATAACAGAACCTTCGGAGGTCGAAATAAACTGACCGCTGATTTTGCGCTTCAGAGAAATCCGATTTATTTGATGGGAAATACGTACGATTAGTATTGTATAATCGTATATATATATATATCTTCACGTTCTGTATATACATATATACGAATTTTCAGATTAAAATAAACATAAGTTGTATTTTATTATTCAACTTTATTTATTATAATTATTTGTTAAATTTATTTGAGATCCAGGAAAAACATAAAGCAAGTAAACTTAACTAATTATTTATTAAACAAAACAACACAAATTATTTTATAACTACACATCATGTGCGTTCGAGAGCAGCTGTTCATTGTGAACGTCACTTGCGGCATCACAGTTCAATTTGACGTCATACATTATACAGTTACACACACATACTTCTACTTTATTTATGGTGCGTTTGCAACGCTCATCTCATGATACGATAGAAATGTACCTTTATTTTCCCGACAATTATAAAAATGAAAATATTTCTGATTTCGATTAATTAAACAGATTACATAAAATGTATTTTTTTGTTTTGTTTCAGGTAGGACATATTTCTTTATTGTGGTAACGTGTTCCAGTGAGCTAAGTATGATTAGTAAGTAATAAAACAATCATAAAGGTTCTTTTTTTTTCTTGAAATTCGTTTAATATTCAATCGTAATATTTTTTTTTGATTATTTACATTTATATTTATATTTTGAAAACGCTGGACACTTTTTTCACATTTTCTCCCATAACAGATGTTACTCCTTACCTCTACCATCCATAATTTTTACGACTGGTTTTATCGTAATCATAGCTGTTTAAAAAACGTCTCTTCGTATAAATATTAGCTTCTTGAAATATCCTTCGTGCATATATGTATATGCGCGCGCGCGCGTGTGTGTGTGTTCAATATATGTACATAAATTATTCGCAAATTCGTGTCGATTTGATCGCACGTTGAGAATTACGATTCGATGACAGGAGAAGAGTTGGACGAAGAGAGTACGGTTAAAAGGTACTTCCCTCTCATACATTCTCTGCATATCAATTTCTATGAGGATGAAAATGGAGATAGGGGGAAACGCGGAACGAAGAGGGATAGGAGAAGGGGACCATTGGGCTCACATAGAAAATGAGATCAAGGGTGAAGTAAAGAAAGTCTCGGAGAGTGAAATGATTTTTAAACGATTTGATTTCATTCGTTCTTCTTCTTCTTCTTCTTCGTAAAATTACTATCTTCGAAGTTAACCATAGAAATGAAATTTTATTTCGTCGTCGTTTCTTCATAGTTTTTTCAAAAGAGCCTAGAAAGTATAAAAGATAGAGAGAGAGAGAAAGAGATAAAATGAAAATGAAAAGAAACACGAAAAACTTACACTTGGCTTCTCTTGCCATTTCAAAGACTCGTTGCATTATCGAACGACGTAAGACGATTTCTACGAATGTCTCTTTCTCTTTTTCTCTTATCTACCTACCTTCTACTTGATTTTATTGTTTCAAAAGATAGCTCGTAAAGCGGACGGAACAGACTCACTCTCTCATTCGTGTGTTTCTCGAGATACAAAATCGGCCCCCAACTACTTTTACTATTTTTGTTTTTTTTTTCACGGGATATGACCATTCGACAACTCTTGCCATTCTTCATCTCCTTCCTTCTTTCCTCTTATTTTATTTTCTTGATTTAACTGTAGTTTTTCCTACACGTTGTCTTTTACGAAAATTATTCGATTTTATTTAGTAATTTTTAATCTTATTTTTTTTTATTTTTTACTTTTTCTTTTATTAACAACCTTTTTCGATCTTATTCGTATGGAACGGTTTTAGTCGATAGTATATATATAGGATAATGTTACGAGAACGTAGAAATTCTTACGGTTTTCTCTATTAAATTTTCTAATGTTTTAGAAACTTTCCTATAATTTTCATCCACACTTGAGTATATTTTACTGGCATAGTTTGAAATAAGAAGAAAAATCGATGGATAATTTTAGTTTATTGTTTTAGTATAATTAACAATTATCTGTTTTTGTACGATCTTTCCAACATTTCGATCATTTCAATTAAGTAATATTAGAAAATTTGTTATTAAAATAGGTCAAATAAGAAAACTAATGAATGAGAATCGTTTTAAGTATTCCAGTATTATTATTTTTGTAAATAATTAAACGATCCATCGGAATTGTTCACATTAATGAACGTTTCCCAATCAAAAGTTCGATACGATGAGCTCGGGGAGAATTTGGTTGGGTTAGCCAAGTAAATATTTCTCTCCTATATTATGTGAGAATGTGACGTGGTGATTTCGATGGACCGATACACTTGTCCTAGATTTATGGAACGTGAAATTTCAACTTAGGGAGCCGCTAACTAACCAATTCAATATGATGGATATTTGCTGGAGAGATCATTCAGTAGTATAGAGACCATACGTGGAATCGATAATCAGTATACTCGAATAAACGATGAAACATCATTATCGTAAGCCAGGTTGCTGCTGTTATTGCTGTTGCTTTTGCTTTCCAAGTGTTTATCGTGTTCTCACAGGAATGGTCTTTCGCGAATATTACTTCACGTTTACATTCGGATAAAGCAATTAATGGAAGAGCCTCGGCTAATGGTGTGTGTGTCGGATTACGCTTATTATAACATTAATTTGGCTTTTCCTCTCTTATGAAAAGAGAGAGAGAGAGAGAGAGAGAGGGATAGATTGATATTCGATTTTGATTTGATTTCAGTTTGATTTAGATTTTAATTTGATTTTTTAAATCGTCTTATGGATAACCGGTCAAAAGTTTCGAAGCATTACGTAAAGTCATAGAAAGAGAATATTTATAAGAAAATTTATTAATCAATTCCTTTTCGAAATTATGAAATTGTTTAAAGATATCTTATTATTAATGTTATTGTTAGATTAAAATATTGAATTGAATGGAATTATTATTATTATTATAATGTACATATTTGTGTGTTTGTTCGATGTATTATAAAATTTGTTTAAAGATTGATTGAAAATATTTTTGTTATTGTACGATTTGGAAAAAAAAAACAACGTTTTATCCAAAATTATCGTTCGAATAGAATATCATCGTTTTTCCTTGAAAAGACAGTGCTGAAAGATAAAAAGGTTGGATTATATCGGGAACGTTGGGGAAGGATGTAAAACTGCTTACATTTTAAAATGGAATTCTTGAAGGAATTGCCTTGTTCGTTCGTTCGTTCCTTCGTTCGTTCATTTCTTCCTTCCTTTTCTTGTTCGTTCGTTCGTTCTTTCGTTTCTTGGTATGAGGATCGTACCTTGTATGTTTTCTTCACTATCCTCGTTATATCCCTTTCAAGATGGTTTTATTCGCGTAAGCTCTCTCTCAAGGAAGGGATTAAACATGCTAGCTATAACGATCCTCGATATTCGACGAGCTTTTAAGTTTAACCCAACCTCAGCGAAATCGAAAGTTCCGAATCAAGACGATAATGTATAGATCATCCAACTTCTCTCTCTCCCTCCCTCCCTCTCTCTCTCTCTCTCTCTCTCTCTCTCTTCCTAACATTTGTTTTCACCAACTATCCTAATGATGACGTTAGACGTCGTCGAAGTTCCTTCAACGTTGAGGGAGACTTCGGCCTCCTTTTCGAATTTTCTTCGATAGGGTTGATTGAGTTTTCCTATGGCACGTTCCTCCGATTCAATCCTTCGTCCCAATTTTCATCATATCGATGGGAGATGTCGGGGAGGGGGGTAGAAATAATAAGCGGGGACGAAGGGATGAAGTTGGTTCGTGATAAAACTGACCGCAACGTTTTTCATCAGGTTTCTTCAAAAAAAAAAAAAAAAAATTTTTTTAGCACTCAAAAAGGAGAAAAAAAGATTTTCAGATAATTTTCAAACTCTCATATATGTATATACATGTTATATATGTTATATATATATACCCAAGAGTAAAGCTTCCCTTTTTTGAAATTGAACGGTTCATTTTAACGACGTGGCAGCCGTCACCTTTAGATTTTCCTCGAACAAAGGATAAATGGCATGGTGTTCCCGAAAGAGTTGATCGATGATAGCGCAACAATATCGGTTTTTCAATAACGCCCGTATTATTGACCTTGTTTGAAATTTTTTTCTTCTTTTTTCTCTCTTTTTCACACGGTTATAAGCTAAATTGAAAGTTTAAACATCGCTTAGGTAGATACTTTTATTTTTACGATTTCTTTACATCTTCTTTGGTTTTTTTTTCTTCTTTTTTCTTTTTTTTTTTTTTACGATGATTTAATTTGTAAATTGGTTGAAATAGAGGAATATAAAAATGTGATAATGGTTGCTGGTACTACGTTTAAAGTAGTTTTAAATCGTTCGTGATTGGCTGTACCTTTCTACCGTTTTATTTAAATGTGTAATATTTAGGCTCACCGAAGCGACTAATGCGCGACTCGTTAACGATTTCACGAACTCTCTATTTAATTCTCCCTCCTTTTTTTCCTTCGAACAAAAAATGAGATGAAAAAAAAAATGAATAGATAAAATGTCATTTAATAGCCACTCAACTCAGGTTATTGTCTCTTGGTCGCGGGAATTTCAGATTAAAAGACGCGTGTAATTTGATGTGACGCGAGAACGAAAGAGTAGAAACATTAATGAGCTTTCATCGAGCCAAACAAAACTCTTTACTTCGATAATATTAATAATATATATATAGAGTGTTATATTACAGGGTGTTCCATTTAAATATATATTCATTGAAATATCTTCGAAACTGTTGATGTTCGAACAAAATTGTATTAGACAAAAGTTGAAGGATTCAAAGGTGGACGCGTATAGATCATATGAAGATCTATTTTGATTTTTTAAATGGAATCATATATCTTTTAATGCTTCAGTTTATGCAGGTTTTTATTCCACGAAATTCCTACGAAAAAATTCATAATATCAGATAACGTTCCCCCTTTAAACCATTCAACTTTTGTCTAACATATTTTTTTCGAACATCAACAGTTTTGAAGATATTTAAGTGGATCATTTTTAATGGGACACCATATATATATATCTATATGGATTATATACGATGAAAAGAGTAACTGCAGTCAACGTGTCCTATAAGAGCAGTCAATATTTTTTATCGATCGCTAGAAAGGGTAGTCTTTAACGAAGCTTAACTCGTTCAACGCTCGGCCGAACATTGGACATTGCACGTTTCTATGTTTATGTACACACTAACAGGGTGTCCTAAAAATTGTTTCACCATTAAATGTAAGAAAAATATTATCGCAATATTTCGATAGCAATTAATTCATAAAATTACAATTATTTGTTTTTAATATATGAAATACGAATCGATCATAGTGTTATTAATTACATGGATGGATTGATAAGTTTTCAGCTTAAAATAGAAACAATTTTGTATTTGATTAAATTTATTTGTTAATTTTAAAACTTTTCAATCTATTTTCGTGGTTATGGGTTTCACGATGTTGCAATTTGAAATATCTGCAAAAAGAATGTTCAATTTTCGATTTATGTTAGATTCCTTTAGGATATCTTGTATACATCATCGTACGTAACAACGTGCACATTTTGTACATTTAACTCTCCTTGTGTGTGTGTGTATGGGTTTCTGACATACACACTCACATATTATGGTTTATAAAGCATTAGAATTTGTGTCAGAAGCAACTCCAACGATGTTTGCTGACGTTTAACGATCGTTTCGTTAGTTAGATCGTTGATTAAAATTGGTAATTCTCATGAGTGTATCTATCACTATTACTACTACTATTATTACTATTACTATTACATCTGTACTATCATTAATCACATTTTTATTTCGTATTTACACGTTCGAGAATAACATAATGTCGGGAAAATCATGAAATTCTATTCCGATAAACGAAATTCGATTCCAAATATTATTACAGTATATAGAATTTATTACATAGAAACTTATGATTAACATTTGAAGTATGTGACACAAAAGGGAGGGGGGATAGTACTTGTCACGTAGTTGGTTCATTTGATTTCTTCTAAGAAAGCTCATTGATATGCAAAAAGGCCAATCAAACGATTCCACGAAATTCATATCGGTCATTCAACCTAAATATGCGTTTAAATGATACTTACATGGTATGTGTGCGTGTATTCAATAGTATTATGTTGCATGAGAAACGTTCGCTACAATTTAAATATATATTTTTGATTTTGTAGACTTTTTAATGCTTATGCGATTAAATTGTTGATAAAATTTATGTAGAATTTTGAAAAATATTTATTTTTTATATTAAATTATATATCAATATAATATAATATATTTAAGCGTATTAACAGATCGGTTTTTACATTGTGCTCTATATGGGCTATTTAAACTTAATAACATTTATAAAAAATTTTCAAATTACAATTATATATTGTAAATTAATTATATTTCAATGAATTGTATTATTACACATATCATAAACAAAATATTATTTTTTACCAACGATTTAAGTAAAGAAGAACAAAAATAAATTAATAAATAATCTATGTTTTTATTACTGTTTTTTTTTTTTTCAGTTGTTCAGACGTCTTGCGAGTCTCGCAAGATTTCATTCTTTAATAAATCGTGAAAAAAGAAAAAAGAAAAAAGCAAAAGAAATCTTTTTATCGATCACGATATTACGTGTTTTTAACCGTGTCGTTAAAGTTCGACGTCCGTTACGAAGAGCAAACATAATCGCATGAAGTATATAAGTAACGTGACTCGCATCGGAAGAAGGAATCTTGCACGTGAAAGCGTGCTTCTTTCTTTCTTTCTTTATTTCTCTATTTCCTTCTCTCTCTCTCTCTCTCCCTCTCTTTCTCTCTTTCTCTTTACTTCGAGAAAGTTAACGAGCTACTGTCTTTTATATGTTCTCTCTTACCGTTTTAACAGTACGCGTAACCACTTGATGCGCCTTGTCGATTATAAAAAAAGAAAGAAAGAAAGAAAGACAGAGAGAAAACGACGAGAGAGAGTAGGGAGGATTGATCTTGAGAAATTTTTCCACGTGTTATGTCTAAACGCAATTAAGATCGGCGCGACATCGTTTGAACTTATGCCGCTTGAACTAATCGTTCGTTTATCGATACCCAATTACCTATTTCTTGCATTAACCTACTTCGTTGTCGAGAATATTGCACGAACGTTCGAGTATTTTCAACGTTACTCGTGGTTTAATAAAATGCTTCTTTTCTATTTTTTTTTCTTTTTGCATGAATTATAGTTGATCAGTACGCGATTGCAAACAATGTTTTAATACACCTTTAACTTCTCGTGTTTAATAAAAAAAAATACACATATATATATATATATATATATATATATATCTTAATATATATAAATTACGTGTGACGTTGTTTGTCCCCAATGGACTCCTAAAATACTGAACCGATTTTAATCATATTTTACACACTGTGTGCAGTTTCATTCAACTTCAAAGATAGGATAGTTTATATCTCAATTTATAATCGCAATATTATTTTATTAATCGCGAATTATTTGTTTATTAACAAAGAGTCATGATTGTCTCTGTTAGTTCGATAAGATTCTAACAGATGGCGGTATAAGGTAATTCGTTGAATTAAAGAGACGTGTGTATCGGACTTATTGTGAGCTACAGCAACGTGTGGCGGGGCACCCCTAAAATTTCTCATAAGAAATGGAGAATATCGCGTGACACATTTTTTTTCGTTTCCCTTTCTATCTTGTTATAGGATTTTTTTTTCTTTGGAATTTTAAAGAAGAAGAATGATCGTGGTTTGTAAGAGATATTAGCATAGTTCCATATCGATCTTGTACCATTGATAATATTTCTCGACAAATAATACATACAGTGTAACTTTTTTTCTATTGTAAAAACTTTTTGCACGAGGCGAAGAAAAATCTGCAAATTTTCTTCTTCCTTTTTTTCTTTCTTTTCCTTTTTTTTTTTCCGTGTCTCGAAACTTTGAAACCGATATGTAAAATACATCTTACATGTTACGTCAATTTTATATACATCGTTTTTTTTTCTTTTTCTTTTTTTTTTTTTTTATACACGTCTAACTCGGAAAAACAAACTTTCTTTCGATAACAAAACTTATCTTGACGTTAGCAGATATTTCGAGTTAGAAAAAAGTTTGATCGCGTGTGTCATTTTAGAAGGCGTATTACCAATTTAATGTTTCAGAGATAGCTTTGAAATTAATCTAATCTTCGGAATACGTAGTAGTAGCAGAGATAAATTTATAAAAAAGAAAGAAAGCAATGTGTGTGTACGATGATGTGTATAAAAAATTTAAATTCATTTTTATTTTTCAATAAGTTTGAACATATCACTTATTATTTACAAAATTGTTTGAAATAATAAACGAGAAATAAGCAAATAATTTTTTATTCGGATATACAAGAAGAAATGATTATTACATGTAAATGTTAACAATTTAATATACGACTGGATTAATTAATATCATAATATCAAAAATTTTGTTTAATTACGTAATACAATCGATTCCGGGAATAATAGAAAAGATAATTATAAATATTACAGACAAGAGAGAGTAACAATATATACACGTCAGTGTCATTTCATATTTCAAATGATTGAGTTTTGCGAGGATATCCGATAGTAATTTTGTCCGATGGAATCTAAGTTGGATTATCAGTTGGGTATCGTTTCAACGGACATACATGTAACATTCTTTTTGTTTTTAACAGACGTTCGTTCATGAGCGTGAAACATATGAACTTTTATTTAAGCTCACGGATTCTCACTTCTCGTATATGACGACGACCTGTATGTGGGAGAAATATAAAAAAGAGAATAGATCGGCTGTTATTACCATTGTGTTGCTATGTCAGTCTCATTTTCGCATATCTGTAATGAAATCTTCGTTGTGTGTTACGTTCAGCGAGTAGAATTCACGTTCTATGTCACTCTCTCTCTCTCTCTCTCTCTCTCTCTCGCTCTCGCTTTCTTTTTCTATGCTTTTTTTTTGTTCCATTACATTCGCATATCTCGAAACGTTCATTCGGTGTCCTGTAATAAACAGCCGTGACATTTTTGTTCTCACCCGTTGATATGAGTATATAAGAGGATAGAAATAGAGGGATGAGAGAGAGAGAGAGAGAGAGAGAGAGAGAGAGAGAGAAATGCATTGCTCAGATGAGATCGTGCGCTTCGTAAAATTAATGGCACTTCCGAAAGTAGTTGTTTCGGCACATTAAGTACAGCTAATGATCTTCCTTTGAGCTTCCTTCCGGTACTCTACCGACGAACTAATTACGCGCTTGCTTAGGCATATAATCGTCGTTCTAACGTGCTGAACTAAGATATTACCTGGATTTATATATATTTTTTTCATTGTTTATCTTATTTCGATAAGTATCTATTGAGTTTCTTAAAAATTATTTATTGTTGATTATTCCATTAAAATCAACATAAACCGATTTTCAGCAAAATCTTATGTACTATTACACGTTCGAGATTTTTTTCTGGCAAACAATGTGAGAAGGATATTCTCATGCACGAAAATAAAAACAAAATGTTTTATAAACATCGATTATTTAATTAAATCTGTATATGTTTTTTAGAAATCTGCGCTAACTTATTCGAGTAATTAAATATTTCGATTTATTTCATTTTTATTTTTGATAGGAAATGTGAGATTATAAAAGGTAAAATATTAAATCGTTTAATTAATAACACATATATATATTGGTATACATTCGTTTCTCTTGTCTTGTGCTCGTTGTCTTCTCTACATTTGAGCAATCATCGTGAAATTTCACTGAAGTGAATTCGTACAAACATACACACACACACACATGATTATATAGAGATATAGATAGATAAATGTATATATCCTGCGTGCTCACGTAGGAAGCTGTCTCTAGTCGGTACTCTTAGTTTGTGCAATTACGAGTTCGAATACGTGAATAATAGAAATCGCATATGATAGAGAAACGTACTAAACCGGTTAGCATTTATACGATCGTCTTCTTCGATGGGAAAGTTTTAGTTCAGTATCAATCGGTAATATTTTATAACTAATGTATATATTATAAACTGTTCACACACAGGCTAAAATGATGAACTGTACTTCTAGAATTTTCTTATATTTTTGTACCAGAACATTTAATGGATACTTAACTTAATTTGAATATTACTAAATAACAAGAATTTATTTAATTTTCAATTTTAATCGATTTGGCAAATAACGTGGTTCATATTATCATTCTGTTTGAGTATTATTTTTGAAAAAATTTGGAGAACAAGGACGGTAGAGTATGGGAAAAGCTCACATCGAGAGAGATGTGCTTGCTTCGATAGGATTTTAGCGGTCGGGATATGCGCATCCTTGAATTCTGTGAACGGCGAGGTTGAGAGGGATCGACAGGGAGACCATAAATTTCGATTTCCATCGAGACGGCCGACCATTCGATTCCACTCGGCGATCTATATTCGTGGTATATAGAGTAAATGTACGTGAGACCTGGAGCTTCAGTTGGAAAATGGGCCGTGTGAAAGCACTGGAGATCGGCCGAATTTCGTATCAAACTATCTCTCTCTCTCGTTCATACATATGAACGCAAATAGACATACTCATACATACATACACACAAACACACGTGCTTTCTTACTCCCATCTCTGGTGATCGCAGCACGACACGAGCCAACTACTTGATCTGCACCAAAGCACGTTTGCCAGTTTCTCCCTTATATCTCTGCTTAAAGATCCCACCTCGAGACACACGTCATTCTAACTGCGAAAATCGAACAAAGAGATTCGAAAGACAGAGTAAGAGTAAGAGTGAAAGTAAGTAAGTAAGTAAGTAAGTAAGAAAGAAAGAAAGAGAGAGAGAGAGAGTATTCTACTCGCGTTCAAATTCGCATTACCGATTTATGAATCGTACGAGACTTCGAAGAGTGTGAAACATTCAAATTGAGTAGTAGTTCTGAACTCGAAACTTTGCATATCGATGTCTTCCAGACGACGATTCCATGGAGACTCGTTCGCTTTCCTCTTTCCTATTCTATGTTGAAATTCGAGTATTTTCAGATTGGAAAAGGGATAATAACGTTGCACCGGCTCGTTGCTCATATTTCATATATTTTGTATTTTATTTCAAATTTATCCGGTTGGAAAAATATTGCACATGAAAAATCTACGATTACATCCGGATATTTATTCATTCATTCATTCATTCATTCATTCATTCATTTATTGATTTATTTCATTATTTTTCCCTTTTAAATCGTAAATATCATTTATTGTTCGATTATTACAATTATTGTGAAGATTTTTTGTACGAGCTTGTTGATGTATCTAAAATAGTACGCGTATGGTATTATATGAATGCATGTTCGAGTACTCTTCTTGTAAAGTGGATGTCGAATAGGGAAAAAAGTATATAGTACTCTCATGTTGGAATTTTGAGGTCGTTAAGCAGTATTATTGAGATGCTTGTCGAAAGTTTAGACAAAATTTAGTTAAATGCAGGAGGAGAGAGAAAGAGTTTGTCTCGCGTTCCAAGAAAGATTGAGAGATAGAAAAAGACAGAAGAGAGAAGAGTCGTCGTTCAATAATTCTGTGACGTCCCGTACTAACTTTTCTTCCATCCTCTTTTTCCAACCTTTCTTCTTCATTCCTTCCTTCCTTCCTTCTTCTTCTTCTTCTTCTTCTCTCGCGGTTCTTAGCCTATTTTAGAACTTATCTTTGCTAACAATGAGACGGAAATATTCCGCGGAACTTCATAACGAAGTCTTATTGCCTCTTCAGTTCAACAAGTAACGCTTTGAGGAAAGTTTTCCTCCGTTGGTCCTTGACGAGAGCTCTTGTTCTTGGCGTTACAGTTTTGAGAGTTGGTGCCTCTTATCCAAAAAGTAATTAAAATTTGCCACGGCGCGACAGCCATGTTATTGCGATGCGCAATAATGAAATAACTCGGCGTACTTAGTTTTAACTACTCTTAGAAAACTTATCCTTCTCCTTCTTCATGCTAGGATTAACCTAAACTAAGTCAATTTTTCTTTTATCATTGTTTTTTTTTTTTATTTTTTTTTTTTATCAACTTTTTCCTAAAGTTCAACTAATACGGGTAATTATTTATCCACCTCGGTTTTAGAATTAATCGAATAATAATAAAGCCTAGTTTTGTTTTTGTTTTCATTTAGAAAATGTGCTTTTCATCAATGCACATTGGAAAAATGTTCAACGACGCAATCGTATTATCATCTTTGAATGCACATACGATAAACCTAAACGCACCACCGACAATTGCGTAATATGTTCCAACACTCTAACATTTGTTCACATTTCATGTAAACTGTACGATTACGTATTTCAATACCTTATCGAACTGAACGAGAAAGTAAATGGTCTTAAGTGACTCCTCTCTTCATTATTTTCTTTCTCTCTCTCTTTTCCTTTCTAAAAAAAAAAAAAAAAAAATAAATAAACACATTGCAGCATGATCTTTTGAAATAACAGAGTAACCATAAATTTCTCACTTATAATGCGTTTGTAACCATACACGACATAAGGTACTACAATTTCATGGTTTCGTTTTAACTTTTTTTTCTACGACGATGGGTGTCATTATTTGCTTTCAACAATTTCAACGTAGAAATGACGTACGTTGTCGAACGAAAAATTTATTTCCTCATTTCTCCAAGAAAAAAAAAAAGAAAAAAAAATAGAAAAGGAGATTAATAAACGTTTTAAAAAATCGTTGGAGTCATCGATGGTGATAACATTTGTACCGGTAATTATGATAAGAAACTGAATTAAAAAACGACAAAATAACAAATCATCAAATAAATGATATAATGTAAATAATTGTTATATATCAAATAAATCGTAAAATTATTTACAATTTTTTTAAATACATCACAATTTTATCATTACGAACACATATGTTATGATGCTTATAAAAGACCGCGATTACTCGTAACATTTTTTCTCGTACAAAAATATTGGTACAGACGGCGGAAGTAAAAGAATGAGGTGGAGGAGGAGGAGGAGGAGGAGGAGGAGGAGGAGGAGGAGGAGGAGGAGGAATGGGAGAGTGTAAAGGGAAATAGGAGGAAAAGCTGATCTAACGTGCAATATCGTTTATCCGACGGAGCTTAGTCTTGGGTTTAGCATAATCTTATGCACTTCGGGCCTGATAAACTGGATTACAGTTTCTCATCCTGAGCTTCACCCTATTCTAACTAGCATCCTTTAGTATTCTCTTTCCTTCTATGTTACTGTCTTTATTCCCACCAATACTATATGAATCTTCATTCAGAACTATATCGGTTAGCATTGGGTGAGCTTTCGTATTATCTTCTCTCTCATAATATCACATAATTTGAAAGTGTGCATCCATTTCTCCTCTTTCTATTTCTATCTCGCACTCTCTTTGAATCATCCCACGAGAGTCGCAACTTGAAAGCTCTATGGAGCCAACAAGCGTCGGTTTATCGACAATTGTTAAGCGTATATGCTACTACTGATTGTATCCTACATCTATTTCCTTTCTACCAATACGTATAAACGTTAATATATAGATATACCTACATTATACGTATACTAAGCTATATATAAGTATGGTTTAGTGTATGTATTTTGGTTCGCAAGGTTCATCGATCAAGCGATGAACGTTGAAACATCCCTTGAATATCTTCGAAAGGGTAGCCATTGTCGATTCTTCTTACTAAAGTCGGTGCATTGGCCGCTTTCAAAGGATTTTCACTGGTAAATAGTTTCAAGAGTCACGCTCTTCACTGGTTAACGCCAGAGATGCATTGCGTGCTTATCCTTTGTCCCTCGTTTATTTGTGTCTAATACATCTACACATGCGTACACGTGTGTAAATGCGCGTATACATGTATGTGTATGTTTAAGAGAGAGAGAGAGAGAGAGAGAGAAAGAGAATTGTATACTAGGTCGTAAAATTGTGATGCTATGGGGACGTTCCTTTCTACATAAATACATGTAGTATCTGTATAATAAAATTTACGGATCGATCATGGATGGAAACATCGATATCGATAACATTAACTTGTGTTCTCTTCCGATACACCAGTTTTAATATACCCACTGCTTCTTTTTTCACGAAGAATTTCGAACGACTTCTAGGATAGTCACTTGAATGTACTTTTAATGTTCTCTCCTGGCTGTTATTTTCCGTACGAACATTTTTATCGTTCGAAATAGCGACAAAAGTTTTTTTTCCCTTGAATAAAGCCTTACCGGTAGAAAGTACGGTAACATAAGCACTTGGAATAATACTTGCTTTTCCTTTCTTTTACTTTTCCACTTTCTCTTCTTTTTTCTTACTGTGTGTGTGTGTGTGTGTGTGTGTCTGTGTGTGCTTTTCCTTTTGTTTTAGGCGGCTATTTTTTGTCTCTTCCTTTTTTCGTTTTTTTTTTTAATATTTTTTATACGCTTTATCTATACTCGCGGTCTTCCTCGTAGCCGCGTGCTGCGGTCCAACGCAGGGAGGAAAATTCAACGAGTTGCAGACGGTGCATGCACGTACCTAATCCCAGACTGAGCCCCTTAAATCGGTATAAACCTTCCGTGGGAGCTTAATGTTACCGAATCTCTCTCTAAGTGGATATTTCCTCGTACATCTTATGAGCGCGACAACGAATTTATATTCTTAGATTAAATCGATAAAATTGATATCTTATCTTATATACTGAAAGAAGAACAAGAAGAAGAAGAAGAAGAAGAATAAGGAGAGGAGGAAAAGGAAATAACTTCTTTTTATATCCTTTTAATCAATCTTTTATTTTTTTTATAATAATTTCAACAACAACGTTCGTTACGAAGTTGCTTATCTAAATTGCCATTACTGTCTTTATCTTCGTATTTATATTTTTTTATTTTTGTTTCATTATCTTAATTTGTTCTGTCAACACATGGCTTCATTTCGTAAACGGAAGTGAAGAATCGTGAGTGTAATTGTAAGAAAAGACACACATACACACATGTACGTGTACTAGCGCACACATTAGAATAGTTTCCACTTGGTGGTACCTACAAAGTAGTTTCGTTGATGGAGAACTCTTGAAAATGAGTCGGGGGGATGTTCCGACGTCAACGTTCGCACCGTGAATTTCCTTTTCTAACGTGCATACAATGCATTTGCCAAGCATCTTCAGCGTTCAGAGAATTTTCGCGCGCGATGAAACTTCTTGAGAGAAAATAGGATATAATAGAACATGGTGGACGGAACTAAAACCCAGTGACACAACCGGACGTGGAAATGATCGTAATATTGTCAACACGACCTGTTATTTTACTTTCTTCTTAGATAATTATTTTTTTTTTTTTCAATTTAATTATTTTAGCAGGTTCGTACTTTAATAGTACAAATTTGGATAATAATAAATATAAAATAGAAATATTTTATTCTTTACATTTAATTTGAACGTAGTATAATATTTTGATTAAAATAAAATTTTGTTAGCCAATTACATCGGAAATAGGATTCAATATCAAATATTAATGAAATATTTTGCGTAGAAATATTAAAAAAGGGGAACTGTCGATTGGTTGTTAAAAATGTTATTAGATTGGTATAAATTTTTGTTTGTATTTTTAATAACATTTTATTTTAGTAACAACATAACATAATGCATTTTCAATTATTCGCTTTTTGTTGGTACTTGGTTGAACACTCACGAAACACACATACATTGGTTGCTTCAAATGACCGAAAATAAAACGAGTGTATTGCTTATACGTAGTTGACAAATTCGAGAACGAAATTGATAGAGCGAAAAGGTCTTGTTTTTGTCGACGTGAAAATCAACTGGGAAAACGAGTATTACTCGTTCCGTCTCGTTTCATTTCATTTCATTTCATTTCGTTTCGTTTCGTTTCGTCTCGTCTCGTCTCGTTTTCCCTCGTCTCGTTTCGTTTCGTTTCGTTTCCTTTCGTTTTTCCGATAATCCGTGCACACAAATTGTTACACAGTGAACTATTTACACCGTAAACTTGGATGGAAGTTAATTTGAAAAATTGTTCATACGATATCTTGAAGACTTTTTTCTTTTCTTTTTATTAATAAATTTGTTCTAAATTCATTTAATTTATCAAATTGAATTAAAAATTTGTGTTCTACTATTTCTATAGTTTATACGAGTAGATAAATTATCATCCTCCCACGTCCTTGTACCTTTTTTCATTTTCCTTAGAGTTTCTTCTCACGTTACCATTGTCTTCACTTTCCAGCATTCTTGTAATCATTTCTCATTGAGCGCATGCATAAATTCATTAGTACTTTCGCTGATATTCTCAATTTAAACGAGTTTTAAATTCTAACGTCGTCACAATCACGATATTATCTGAGAAAATATCTAACGAGATAGAAGATGGAACCAAAATTTTAATTATACTCATACGATAACGAGAAAAAAGATAATTTTTTCTTGTATAATCGCATATATCTGTTTATTCATTACGAAAAACAATGGTTCGTATTTTAATGTTCGATATTACACATCCCATTGGTACATTCATTTATTTTGTATTTTGTATTTTGTATTTTGTTCTTTTTTAATCTCTTTTTTTGTCTTTCGTTCAACCAGATATAAAAGAAAGTTCGTTGGGTTCGAAAAACGCATGGGCATTTACTCGCATTACTTGGCATATACTCCGTACACACATATACACACACACACACACACATACGATACGCGTTTCAATTCGGCACGTCTCATACAATGCGCCCAACTCTATCGCTCGATGTGAGCTTTGTTTTCTGGGAATACGAGCGCAATGTGTTCGCTTTCTGGCTAACAAACGTGTCAACGGACCTTTTCGTAACGTTATACGTAGGAAGCCTTTTCAAGCGTGTACGACTCGTGGAGCTTGTGAAATTTTCACTAAATTGCAACCCCAACAAGAGAGAAGGAGACAGAAACTAGCATATTTGTTGATTAAAACTGAAGCTATGATTTTAACGTGAGAACATAGAAATACAATTAATTAAAAAACAAAAAAAAGAAAGAACTGTATCAAACAATTTCTAAATTATATATATAGATTGTTTTTTTTTTCAAACGTAAAACTTCCGTAAATATTACTAAATTGTTTCTCGATAGGAGAGAGAAAAAAACTAGCATACATAAATAAGAAAATAGAAGCAAAATTTGTATCAAACAAATTCTTCATTTTTGTTTCCAACGTGCGGCTCTGGCTTGTTTTTCCAATTATTTCCAATAATTGCAATTTAACAATAGATTGAAAAAAAACTAGCATGTTTATCATCGATAAAAAGAAAAGTTATGAGACTCCTACGTCAGATCTTAAAAAGAAATGAAATAACAAAAAAAAGGAAGAAACATTTTTATCGAAGATTTGAGACAATATTTTTTTTTTTTTTTTTTTTTTGTTAAATTCCGATAAACGTTTTTTATTATTAAGAAAAAAAAAAAAAAAAGAAAAATGAGAAACAAGTTATTTCTCCTACAAGACAATCCGCAAATTCTCGTCGATATGTGACAAAACGAAGGGACGAAATGAAGGGATGAACGAACGAACGAACGAACGAACGAACGTACGAACGAAATGGTTCGATAAAGGAATTACTACGGTCCATCGAATGGCGCCGACGCTCTTGGTCGAACTCACCGAAGTGTTGCGGCTTAAATTTCTCACATAGTTTCTTGCGACCTCATCCGTTGCGCGTTTCTCTATCACGTGAACGAACACGGTGCGCGATACTATGTAAAAGCATGGAATTACTTAAGCATTTCTTCCTTCAAACACACTTAACCCTTTATTCAAACATGCATAACAATTTCTTTCTTTCTTTCTTTCTTTCTTTTTATTTTTCATTTCAACTAATTTTCTTACTTTTATGTGTTGGAATGTTTGATCAAATCAAAAGACGCGAGTATTGTTTTTATTATAAAATAATTTCATTGATTACAAATTCAATTTTTGAATCGGAATTGAGTCGATGATTTAAATAATAAAAAAAAAAATAACAAACAAACAAAACCATTCCAAATATCTATTAATATTATTTTGTTGTTGTTGTTGTTGTTGTTGTTGTAACACACATGCAGATTTTCAACTTCCTTTATACATACGCTAGTGTACATATTATGTACACGTTTATTTATGACTCGTTGATTAGTAATTAAAATTGTTAGGAAAATTTTTCAAACGACGACCTCGTTTCATTTAAATCCTATAACTCAACCGTATATAACCATTTATTTATGCATAACCATGGTAGAGAAAGAGACACAGATGTATCGTATAAGTGAAACGGAAATTGTGATCGTAGGCCGGAAGTTTCACAACGTCAGAGAGAAAGAGAGAGAGAGAGAGAGAGAGGGGTTGGGAGGGGAGGGAACAGGATGAAGGGGAGTTCGTGGAAAAGCGAACTCGTTGTCACATTATGAACTATACCGGATCTTTATTAATTAACATTTTTATATTCTCTTTGTCCTGGGTAGGATTTAATTTTGATGGAAAAATGCTACTAGTGTATGAACGACGGTATGACCCATCGAATACATTCATCAGTAATTTACGAAACAATCCATGGATTAAATGTGCTTACAATAAAAAGAGAGAGAGAAAGAAAGAAAGAAATAGAAAGAGAGATAGAGAGAGAGAAAAAGGGAGGGAGGGAAGGAAGGGGAGGGGAGAGGGTATTTCAATTATATTAAATGAAATAATAGTTCTCAAAATTCGATATTTATCCATTGGCTGATTACCCAAATCAATTTCGAATCATTATAATTTAAATCTTTTTACGTAGATACCTATGTGTTAGTTATGATCGAATCTTCAAACGTAGAAAATTTTCAAAATATTATTAATTAGTTTTAATTAAATAAAACTAAATAGATAGGAATATATATTGATCGTTGAAAATAAAAAGAGCAGGTGGAACACGCCATTTCATTGTGTCGATGATCAGGAAATTCATCTTGCTCTCTTTATCCTTTTTCCTTTTTTTTTTTTATCTTTTTTTCTCTTTTTCTCCCTCAAGGGTAGGTGGTACATCTTAGTAACGTTTCTCTTCAAGAAACGCTTAGTCGTGATTAATTGCACCAACTAGAGAGCAGCCATTACCGGTATACGCCATTTGTGGTTTGCACCTGCGGATTCGTCAATCTTAGGGGAAAGCATGAACCTGTCCTTCCTATTTTCTATGTTCTATGTAAACATATTTATATATTTGGTAATAGATGTAAAAAGTATGTTAATCAATTAGTATAAATGTATGTAGATTATTTATTAATATATTTTATAATTATTACTCCTAATCATACAAATGATCATTTAATACAATCGTCAAGACATTTGTTTGAAAATTGAAAAACAATAATCTACTTCTCGAACATTCATTTACCTAAATGGGGGAAAAAAAAAATATTCATATTGGAAGAACAAAGAAGAAATGTATGAAATAAATGTAACGCAATATTATAGTTATTATTTTATCTTAGAATTTTGTTCCTTCAAAGTATTATTTACATTTAATTAATTAGCAAACGTTAGAAAAATAAAATCTTACAAAAACAAATCTCTTTTACCAAGATTCATCATTAACCTAGTCGTATCAGACTTATAGTTCAAAGCTATTAAGACTCGGTAGAACTTATATAAGCTGAGATAATTAATGCGGGAACAGGTGTGTCTCTTTTTCTACGTCTAAGGTATACTAGTTAATACCGAAAATTACTTAAAGATTGACGAACTCGTTGAACATAGTATGGGGTCATGGTCGATTAGCTCTACTACCAATTACGTTGATCACCTTGTAACGAACGAGCATACCGTATGTAAATGTACTTACTTATATACTTGTCTCTACGTGAAATAGAGTGACTTCGGTCTAGGAGGGGAGTGGGGAACGAAGAGAAAGAGAAGAAGAAGGTACAAGAAGAGGAGGTGGAGGAGAAGGAAGAAAGGAAAGGAGGAGAGTCAGGCAAATCCTTGTAACTCATGCGCACCGTTCGGTATTCTCGTCTTGCTCGACTTGAGGCTCACATTAGTGGCATAAATCAAAACTTGCCTCCTAAGTTAGTTCCGCTTTTGCTGGTACCTTCGTTCCGTTCCATTCCGTTCCGTTTCGTTGATTCTAAGCATGGCAGCGACAGAAACGCTCGCGATTTTCCATAGGAACCCCTACGTGGATCTAAAGACATAGTAGTTCGCGGATGCAGAATATTAGGAGTTTGTCGTGGAAATCCTGCCACCAGGAACGACCTTCTAACCCCTCTCCTTACACTTCCCCTCTCTTTCTATCTGTGTATTTCTCTTTATGTCTGTCTCTCTCTCTCTCTCTCTCTCTTTACTTCTCGTGTCTGTCGTTTTCTCTCCGCTTTTGTACGTACAAGTTTCGGTCGCAAGAGCGGTTACCGAGCATTTGAATTAGTCACTTAACTCTTCTCTCTCTTCCTCTTCTTCCTTCCCCCCATTACCGACCAACCAACTCCTATCCACCATCGACCCGATTAAATTTCTCGCTTGCCCTATACGTCTCACTCATGTTCCGTTTGAGATCTTTCATTAAACATTGCTACTCTCTGATTCCTATGTTTAATGTGATACCATAATCCCAACACCAATTTATTATTATATGACTTTTATTTTGAACACGTCTATTTCTTTCGTTCAGAATTATTGTATTATGAGAATTATGTCTTTTAATCAATAGATTTTCATCGTATTTATATATTTTTTTCTTTATTTAATTTCTTGTTATAGTATAAGGGTAATGTTGGTAGTATTAAAGTGGACACTTGCGAATGATTGTTGCTATAGATATTGATAATAAAACGTTATTAAATCCAGTAAGGATATAGGTATACACCTATCGATATAGTTTGTCACACAGTATCGTAGAGTTGCTTTGGAAGTTTATAAATTGTTCGCTAGAAAGTAATGGAGAAGGTAGAAAGAAAAGAGGAGATCGAACGTTCGAAGCTTTTTCCGATGGTATCGGATTATTGATTTTCATTACTTCCGGGAAGTTCATTATCGAAGCTTTCAAAATGAATTTTTCGTCGTCGACTGGAACGAAACGAAACGGGAGCGATTCTCGGTCATATTTATTTTTTATATCGTGGAAATGGCGAGTACGTGTACGTTTTAACGAAGAGCATGGAATTCGTGAGTCAAACCTTCGACTATATCCGCATAATTCATTAGACAGTCTCAGAGTTTACGAGTTCTCCAATATTCCTCGAAGAATCTCGAGAAGCTCGTTCTTCAACCTGGTTAGGCGTTTATGAGCATCCGAAATGGTGTAAAGTCCTTTTTATGCTTTCAATCTCGCCAACTTGCATTAATTATTTAATTATTATCAACGGTATTACTTCGTTTCTCTACCAATCTACCCTAACAAAAGTCAAAAGGTCATTCGTATTATTTAAAATCTCATTTTATAATTCATTTTTATTCATTAATATCATTTTTTTATTTTTATTTTTTTTTATTATCTCCTCACTATCCTATTCTATAATATTATGAATATTATAACTTTCAAAGCAATGCTCATATATTTCTGTAGAGATACCGAGAATTATTATTATCTAGCTTTTCTACCAATCACCGTACACCATTTAAAATTTTATTTCATAATCAGTTTTCATTCAGTAATATATTTTTTATTTCACTCTTATACTATATACTCAATTTTATTCATCCTATTATATCCTATAGAAATATATTTTTGAAAATAATTCTCTCTCATATATTCCTACGCAGATATCGAGAATAATTATCATCCTGTTACTCTAACAATCTACTGTAATAAAAAACGAAACGTCAACGGTACTATTCAAAATCTCATTTTATAATCAGTTTTCATTGAGTAATATATTTTTTTTATTTCAATTTTACATATATGTTATATACTCACTCTTACTCATTCTATTCTGTATTATAGGAATATTATATTTTTAAGGCAATTTTCATATATTCCTGCGTAGATATTGAGAATAATGGAATACGATGTTGAGACAAATGGGATTGTAGAAACACAGTATTCGAAATGGAATCTCTTAATGAACAAGCCTGAAAGCCATCGACGAAGGTAAAGGGAGAATATGAGCAGGTCTCCTATCTCACAACACGCTATTATTAGCCACCTAATTACGTACGCGCATTGCGTTCCCGTTACATCCGTATGTATGCATGTATGCATGTATGTATATATATATATGTAAGTATGAACGTATGTATGCATATGCAATTGCATTGTGCGTGAGTCGTACAGGTGCGCGCCTAACTAAACTAAATTTCGTTTACGAGAGTACAAATTTTAATACATATTAAGGAGTCCATTTTAAACGAGAACAATTTAAGAAATTTGCCAAAGAAAGCTCTTTTAAAAGAAAGAAATAAAGAAAAAAAAAGTCTCTCTGATATTTTTTCTTGTATTTTTTTATGCACTCGAGAATAGTCCCGGGAGTAAATGTTTTTATTTTTATTTTTGTAAACGAGACTGGGTCATAAACTCTCGCTCATTATGCGCGTCTCAAGAATAATGAATAATGCTATATGTATGTCTGTTCACAATACACGCACACAAACACTTACATTTATACACACTTATATGAAAAGAAATACGTTAACACTTAACGAGAATAAGTTTCAAGTAAGTTTTAGGCGTAGACCATAAACGCAAATAAGAAAGGCGTGAAATTTACAAGCATGAAATCTTCTCGACAACGATTTTATACAGCTAAGCATGTTTCCCGTACACGTTCATATGTCCATATATATATATAAAATATTTACGTGTTAGTTTTCCCTTAAGTTTTCGTATACGTTGAAAGAAGTAATTGGAAGAAGGGTCGCGTGAGTGCTCTTTAAAATCTAATCCTTTTTCGCTTATCTGCGGAACGACCGACCGACCGACCGACTAGCAAATGAACTCTCGATGGGCTCTTACTATTCAGCATCACGTGCTTTACCTCGCATGTTCTACCTTCATCCGTTTACATTCTTTTTAAACGAGCGCGCAATAATCTTTTACCGCAGTTCTGTTGGCTGTAATAGAAATATGGGAAATATGGGAAAAAGAATTTTTTTTTCTTTTTTTCTAACGTTTATGTGTATCGTTATGTTTGGATCAAATATCTTTTCTATAGAAAAAAAAATAATCATTTTCTTTTTCATTCGATCTATGCTAAATGAATAAAGTCTGGCTTTAAGACTTAAGGTATCTTAATTAACCGCTAGTCATTTAGCAGATATCTTACCACTGTCTGTTCCTTTTCTTTTTTTTTTTTCCTTCTTTCTAACTTTTATGGAGGAAATACGAAGAAAAAAGACTCGATTAAAGTAAAAGGGAAAGAAAGATAGGATGAACAAATGGAAAGGGAAGTTTCAAGGACGTAAGATATTTCTTGAACAAGCTGAAAAAAAGGAAAGGTAGAAAAAGAGAAAAAGAGAGATAGAGAGAGAGAGAGAGATGGTACTTTTTCATTTCGGAAAATTACAATTAGGCCGTTTTCATTATCGTTGAAAGCCCAACGTGTGCTTTTGGTTGGTCATTTTTCTAATTATCCGACGAAAAGTTGTTAAACGTGAATAGGAAGCCTACATTTTTATTCTTAACCCCCTCCACCCTCATTTCCTCTTCTTGTTTCTGTACAAAAATAAAAATCCTCTTACTAATTATTTCATCATTCATTAAGCTTCCCATCGATATCGAATTAATTCGCTTGAAAATGTCTCTTTTAATTTGTGAATTCATTTGATCGAAAGAGAGTGCAAAAAAAAAAATTAAACAGGGAGAGAGAGAGAGAGAATGAGTGAGTTAGGAAGGGAGTGAGAGGAAAGGGGAAGAGGCAGAGGGAGAAAAAGAGTCCTTTGATATCGAAGAGTTTTCCCACGGGAATCGGTCGTCGTCTCTTTTTCAGGTCAATAACTGCGAAGGGCTTGAAGAAATCGATTTTCCGGAAGGCGGGCAGGCAGGCAGGCAGGCAGGCTTGTGGTAGTCGCAAACGCCGGTAGAAGCAACTTCTCTCCCTCGCTGACTGAATAAGAGAGTGAGTAAGAGAGAGAGAGAGAGAGAGAGATAGAGAGACAGAAAGAGGGAGAATATTCACGAAAGCGTCGTACTATTTTCCTTGATTATACCGTGGATTCGATGAAAGCTGCGAAGTCGGTAGGAATCCTAGTACTGGCCTGGCCTTGTCACCTGTTCAAACACGGCCACGATTCCCAGAGATCTTGTGTCTAGCGGACCGTACCAATGCCAAAATTTCATTACACTCAAGAATCAACAATTGCGCAAACGAGACACAAGACGGTGGAAAAGGGTGAAAGAGGAGGAGGGGGGGGGGGAGTTGTTGCGGGTGGGTGGTTTGAGGGAGGTGGGGAAAAGGTAAAACACAGACCACGAATAAATTGCATCGTGGAGTATAATTGATGAAGCGACTCTTGCATGCGCGCATAAACCTGCACGAAGTGTGAAAGAGCGATAGAGACGGAGATTTTGCACGCGTGCTACGCGCATGCGTGTTTATATACATCCGTTGCGTGTGAGTAGTGAACAGAAAATGAAAAAAAAAAAAAAACTACATTATTTTCCGCAAGTTCCGTAGCACCGAACTTTCTCTCTGACTTTATTTTTTAATCTACAGCCCGGTTGTGGTGGTGGTGGTGGTGGTGGTGTTGGTGATACTGCTATACGCTCGGAATGACCGCGAACGAGTTTCACGCGAAACTTGATAGCGATTTGCGCTTAATTAACTAATGCGACACGATCCCAATATTCACTAGCTAGCTAGCTATCCATCCATTTTCTTCTGCTCTGCAAATTCGTCACAATTTCGCCTTTTAACGTTATCTACGCGTTTATACGAATTTATTTCTATATGTTCCTACGTTCGATTAAATAAATATAATATCTATTAAAATATAATATAAAATATGCAGCTTTTTTTTTTTATACCTGCAAAATCATTCTTTCACTTATTAATGTGTACGTATTAAAAGGAATTAAATTAATTGAATTATTAATATATATATAGTTTCAATCTATATATTTGATATGAAGATAAGTTTTGATTATATATATTTATCTATTTTATATTACAGTTTTAAATTCAAGGCTGCCAAGTGCAAAAGCGGTTTTGGTTGTTGGTTGGCGGTCGATTTAATTAAAATCTTACAAGTAAAGATATTAAGAGAAATTGTAGGATAGAAATCGTTTCGAGTCGTTGGCTTTTAGTCTGGGTAGCAAGGATAGCTGTTATCCTCGTTATCGTAGTCCTGGCACCGATGCGATGTTTCCTGGTGAATCGCCAGGATCAGGCGAATTCGCGACATGACTGGAAAGTGGAATGAGAGTGAGAGAGAAAAGAGAGAGAGAGAGAGAGAGAGAGAGGGAGGAAGGGAGAATGCATTCGGCCAAGATAACGTAATTAAGACTTTTCCTTTGAAGTTAACACGCCTCACGCCTCATTTACCTAAATTTACCGCTTGTATCCTCTCTTCTCTTTGTATTCTCTCATCTCTCTTCCCCTCTCTCATCCCTCGTTCTCTCTTTTTCCATCCATTCCATGCTGACAATGACTATACCACTATACCTTTTCCAAAATTTGTTACTCATTTTTAGTAGAAATAACAACGAAATATATCCACAATAATTGTTGATTATATTTAAATTCAAATTGAAATATCCCCTACCTCCAGATTTCAATGCTTTTAACATAATCAAACACAGAACGATAAAATAAAATTTGCTTCTTTTTTGTTTTATTTTTTTTGTATAAAGAAAATTAAAAAAAAAAACGTCTCTTTTCTGTGTTTTCGTTTTCCATTATGATAATATCGTTCGTCGACGAAAGTTTAAGGGTGTTAATTTCACGGAGGTTGGTAATAAATTTTCTGTTAGTAAGGTAAAAAGTACATTTAAACAAAAGAAAAAAAAAAAAGAAAAAAATAAAGGGAAAGGAAGAAGAATAAAATGAGAGTACACTTAGATGATCGGGTAAACGTTTTGTTAAACTAATTCTTAGCGGGAGATTAGCTTGTTGTCGAGCGAGAAAACTAGGTACCAGTAGTCAACTGTCTTTGATTAAATACGAATGCTCGTGCGAACTCGGAATAAGATAGAGAGAAAGAGAGTGAGATAGATGGAGATAGAAGTTGTACGAAGGGGTGGGTGCTAGCTTCGAAGGGAATAGCTTGGATAAGATAGAGAGAAAGGGTTAGAGACAGAAACACGAGTGGCTTTAACCGTAGACGACGCTGGGGCCACTTTGTATTCCTGAGATTCATTGTTCGGTTGATAGCACGAGGAGGAAAGTGTGAGTGAGAGAGTAGAACGAGATAGAAAGAGAGAGGGAGAGAGAGAGAGAGAACAGCATGGCCCCATACATTATGTGGAAGCACCAACGGCACCACCAAGACGCCATTTAAATTCTCCGGAAGGTAACCGCTTCCCTGTCAGCCCTCATCCTAGTCGCGGTCATGTCTGTCGTGTCGCGCGTCAGCGTACCTTAAACAATGCATCCTGAAACGCATCTACTTCCGTACAGTGCCTTGCCTAGCCTATCCTAGTCTAGCCTAGCCTATACACACTTTGCCTATACATACACGTGTTACATCTTTAGCGAATAAACTACACCGATACTTATGTATGTTCTATTTATCGATTTATAATTGTTTCTTTTATTTTTTTCTCTATTTCTTATTTTACGTTTCAATACGTAAGATTTTTGTATTTTTATCTTTAAGGAATTTGATCGTTTGTTTGGAAAGATCGTTATCGATTTATTTCTTTATTTGTTCTTTTCTTTATTATTTCATGTATTGTAATACATAACGTTTTGATTTTATTTAAAAAAAAAAAAATTTGATTGTACGATTAAATGAAAATATCGTTGTGTTCGAATAATAGATTTTTGGTTGAATTATTATAGGATTATTTGTAGAAGAATGTTTGATAATTAAAAAATATTCTTGATAAAAATAGATTATAGAAAATTGATGGACTCGTCGATTTACAGGGGGGGGGGAGGGATAAGTCATTTTATGGATGAAAGCTTTATAACAATTTCAGTCATCGTTGTTCCGTTTGAGACTTTAGTACGTACGTCCATTGTTCTCGTACATACACGATTGTGTGTATACCTCGACATACAACGGTGGTGCATTGTGGTCCACATTAAACGGTACCACCAAAACGTGCTCGTTTGATTCCAAGCCATTGTTTACATTCAAGTTTATGTTTACTGTCGTTACGTGGAGAATCAAATAGTACCGTTCGACTACCAAACGCGAGATATGGATATGGGTATGTGGTCCTGCGATGCTTGGAATCCTGTTCTTGCCAATCCCTCCGGGCTAAATCGGTTATCTCGAATCTACAAAACGACGAAAATACGTTTCATCAAAAATTACTCATTACAAATTTACAAAAATATATTTATAATTTATTATATAAAAAATATTTTATATTTATTACAATTTTATCATTAATAAGTGTTGAAGAAGTATGTACAGTTTATATTGCTGATAAGCTTGAACGGCGGCGGCCGACTCGATCCGAATTGATCCGATCCGAATCGATCCGAATCGATCCGAATTTCTTCGAATGGTTCCTTTTTGTTTTACCGTAGTTAGTCGTACATATACCTTCACGTAATGTAGGACGCGTGTGTGCTTGGTACTTGGATGATCATTCAAATATGTAAGTTTTGCAATTAATTGATTATAATAAATAATAATACTTATACCTTCAAGTTTATTATCATGCAACTAACCCGATCCATAACCAATTTTAATTAAATTTAACAATTAGATTGAATTCATTGATAATATATGTCTGTATTATTTTTACAATAACCCTTCAAATTATTATTATCTTTTAATTAACTAGTAAAATAATATTCGTTATAAGGATTATTATAAATTTCAAATTCAAGTTTTTTGAACTTATTATTTAATCACTCGTATTCAAATATTCTTTATTTTTAGTGCTAAATATAATTTAGTATTATATATTATCTTATTCAATTTTATCAAATATATATTTATATTTTTATATTTCAACTATCTCAGAATCTTATGCGGAACAACCATACTTACTCTTACATATTACCGTCGTGAAATGTTCGTTCGATGCTTTTCATCATCTGGTTGCTTGATACGCGCGAAATCGAAAAATATGGGAAAAGCTTACAAGCTTAGGGTGTTGTACAGGGATCGCGTTGGCGGAGCAGCGTGTTTGATAGAAGCTATAACAAGAGGGACGTGTTAACGTCCCATAAAAGAACGGACATTCTTTTCCCCTCCCTCCCTTTAATCTCTTCTCTTTTCTTCACCCTTTCTCTTTCTCTTTTTTTTTCTTTTCATCTTATCACGCTCGGTTCCTTTACTCTTCCTATTTCTTTCTCTTTCTCTTTCTCTTTCAACGTCGATCATCCTTTCATCCCAGTGTTAAAACGAGCCTTCATCTTTCTTCCTTTCTTCCTTCCTCCTTTTTTTTTTTTTATGTTCGTTCGTTTTTCTTTAACCACTCTCTTGCGTGGCACGTGTTTCGGATTGAATGCGTGATAGAGTTAGAAAATAACAGGAAGAAGGGAAGAAAAGAGAGAAAGAGAGAGAGAATACAAGCAAGGGTTGGTGTAAATAGTAAAAGAAGAGAGTCGTGGCATGGGGAACGAGGGGGGGGGGAGAGAGAATGGGGGACACTGTTGAAAATGGCCTCGCGTGCAATTATGCGGTGTACGTCCTGGACTTATCTTTATTTCACCTTGTTATAAATTAGGTGCTCTTGTCTCGAGTAATATAACGGCCGCGTTGCACGTTGCTTTCTAATGTGTGCGTACTCGGTGGTCGTGTGCATGTACATTGGTTACTACTAATAATACACGAGACTATCTTTAACCGACGAAAGAATCTTATTTTTCTTTTTTTCTTTTTTTTTCTTTCTCCAACTAACTAATTCTTTGCTTTGTTATATAATATTTTCATTGAAACAAGTATAAATGCATAGGTATATTATTTTAGAACAATTCGTATATATATAATATTGATGAATATTTTATTAGATTTTTATTTGTATGAGTTGAATTGTATGTTTAGAGATAAAATTTTATATAGGAGTATTCGATATTTGTGCGATTTATGAAATGGAAGTCTACAAATTTTATAAATAAAATCTTTCCGGTTTATATTCAATATTTATTGATGGATCTACAGTAATTTTTATTTCGAGTTCGTTCGATTTTAAAGATGACATTTTTGTAATATTTACGAACATTTTCCTATAAATGGTAACAATAAAAAAAGAAAAATTAATGTCAATCTATCAAACGTATATTTATATCAGACATTTATACAATTCTGTGTTCCTACTCGGAAATAATATGGGTCAGTTAGTTAACGTATAACATTTCTTATATTTACCTTGCAAATTTTCATTTGTGGAATGAAAACATATAAAAAAAAAAAGAAAAAGTTTACAGAACATTATTACGCCGAACATTTAGAGAAAAACAAAAGTAAGTAATAATAAAAGTAAATAAGTAAATTATTTCCAATTTTTCAGTTCTAACGTATTTTAATATATTATGTAACTTGTTTATTTCTACGCGATAAGAATAATATTATTCAGTTAACGTGTCAGTAGATTCGAAACTATATGATGAGACTCGTAAAAAGTGTTAACAACAACGACCACGAGTTCTAGACAAGAATCATGTAATGCATTTTAATTTAAGTGGCCTAGATACGACACAGTAGCGTTTTCATTTATATCACTCATAAAGTACTCTCGGATGATTCGCGAAACATGTAATACTAAGAAAAAAAAAAAGAAAAAAAAAGATAAAAGAACAAACAAACAAAGACAGAAATAATCTTTTTATTATGTTTACTTAAAACATAAAACATTAGATTCTTCTCAACTTACGTCTATATAATAACGCAGGAAGATTTTCGCTGTTGATTTTCTCAACCTATAATTACAATAACTGTGTAACCGATGTTGCAATCAGTTGTCATTTTGCCATAATCTCTCGAAAATGTTTCTTTCTTTCCTAAATAAGCAAGCAAGCAAGCAAGCGAGACTAGTGAAGGAGGCAACACAAACGAATTGTGAGTGCAATAACCGAGATGCTTTCACAATGACCGCAATTAAATGCACGTGCCAACAGTTGTATTATACTATAGCATTCGAAGAGACTAGTCGAGAACAACAACACCATGTCGTTTGGTTACAATTCAGTTGTCTATCCCTTGTCTATTAATAATCGTCATTATCATCATCATCATCATCATCATCATTGTCGTTGTCGTTATCATGATCACCATCATAATCATCGAAGAAACGTTCCGTTTGTAGATAATTGCGTGTGCGATCGGTGTCATTACGAGAATCGTTAACCGACCTAGACGACTAAGACGAATTTCCGTAACGTCATTGAAGATATTAAACTGAGTTAGACTAGTAGGTATACGATGCTTTATCACTTTTCTCTTCGTAGAGTTAGGTGGTGGATTGCTAGTTGGGTAGTTGGGTAGCTGGTTGGCTGGGTTTACTGCGAAAGGGTAACGTTCGAAAGCAGCTAGCTTTATATCGACAATCCCGATCAATCGTTCAAGTCGTTACGACTTGGCAGTCCTTTTAATTGCAACCCTAACTACTGTCTAATTGATATCCGATCTGACGGATTTAACGCTTTTTGGCTTTACTAATCTCTCTTACGTGACGTCCAATTATTTGTCTTTTAGTACACGAAAGATTATTACTTGATATTACTTAAATAATATTATCATTGTTAAATGTTACATTTTTCAATTATTAGAATATATAATAATTTCGTATATTTTGGTTGTAATCAAAATTATAAAATCACTAATACCTTAAAATTCAATAAATCACTCATAGAATTTACAACTGGAATTGACTAAATCTCATGAATTTTGTTTTATTTTTTTATTTTATATTATTATTTAAACTGTAGAAATTAATTAATTTATGTATTTAATTTATACGATTTGAAAGAATCTTGTAAAAGGTGTCACAATTTAATCTTACTACTTCTAGTTCGTTTCCTTTTTTTTTTCTTCTTCTTTTTCTTACAGATCGTTTTAACATCAAAGCGCTCGCATTACATTTGCATGAACATAAGCTCGTTACGTTCTACTCTTTTCTCACGTAGGTAGGGGTATCTTTCATAATCGTATCAAATGTAGGGAAAGATTTGTAAAGACACGAAAGACTCTTGTTAAAAATAAAATTTTCTTCCATTAAACCAGCAGCATCATTTCGTTTGAACTTTTCTATCGTTCTTCAGTTGTTAGAAGACTTTATGAAGGGAAGGAAAAAGGAAGGTAAAGGTAAAATCCTATAGTGCTCACCCCCTGCCCCCTGCCCCCCCTGCCCCCCCTATCAACGATGCACTATGAACGAATGACACTTATTCTTAAAGTGTCGAGTAAGCGCGAATTTCTTGGAAAATAGCGAACCAAAGCTTTTCTCCACCTTGTACTTTTGTTAGAAGACCTGTTTGATGATACTTTTTTGTCTCTCTCTCTCTCTTTTTATTTTATTTTCTTTGATTTTTTTTTCTTTCTTTTTTTCAAGATATTATTACCTGCCGTCAAGAAACACTCGAAACTTCATTCTTCAAGAAAAAGTAATTTACAAACTTCTCTATCTTTGTTCTGAAATATTTTATTTCTTGTTCATTTTGTTTTGTTTTGTTTTTTTGTCTTATAAAGTATTCATGAATTTTAAAACATTTTTAGGCCAATTAAACCCACCCCCTCCTCCTCCTCCCCTGATCATCGATACGTCCTTGTTCAGGCGAGGGCAAAATCCACTTCTGTCTGCGTAGTCGTCCGCGTCTCCTCCCTCCCCCAACCAGGGATTACTTTAGTATTACTTCTAGTTGGGGGTTTTGTCTGTCGTGTGTCGTTTCGTTATTCGGTCATACGTCTGTTGTCTCGTGTCGGGTCCGTCATGTCAGGCAGCCGTCCGCATTTTTCCTTCTTAGTATAGTTTCCGTATATGTGGCAACTAGTTGCCACCAGTCCTTTCCGTGGAGATTATTATTATTATTATTATTATTATTATTACTACTCTCTACACGTATTCTTTCTTTGTCGGAAAAGTTTGCATTCTATAGCAATAAGGTTTGATATATATATATATATACATATTCGTGAGAGACGATAGGAAGTGTGTAGTGGAAAATGAAAAAAAGTATTCCGCAACCGGGAACAATCCTCCCAACCTATCTCTTTCTCTCTCTCTCTTTTTCGGTAAAGTGCATAATCGTGTCACGAACGAACGTGCGAATACACATTGGAAACTCGTGATATCGGATGAACGCTCAAACTTTCATTTATTTCACCTCTAAGCCTGCGAATTCTCTCGTTTGTTATCGATCCAGAATTTCTCTCTCTTTTTTTCACATTATCAGAAAATTTCTATCTCATTTTATTACCCCCTCCTCTCTCTCTCTCTTTCCCTCTTTTTTTATTTTTTATTTTCCATGAACTTTCAGCATTTGGTTTTTTCTTACACACACACACACACACACAAACATACTTTACATCGAATACAATGATAGTTATAACATTACTGTAATATACCTTTTGTCCTATTTTTAAAATATGTATTTTTTTGTTGTCTATAATTGAATTATTATTCGAGAGAGATAAGAATTAAATCAAGTGTTTATAAATCTTAAAACTTTTCAAATTATTATCGCATAATAAATGCGATAAAAAGTTAATAATCAAATTTATGAGTTTATATTATTAATAATACTTATAAATTAAATAATATTTTATGAAATATTGGAAAAGATTTATCTGTCGTAAATATTAATTACATTTGAATAGAATTAGAATCAATGAATTATCCCCAAATTTTTATTCAAATATATAATGACCTAGATTTCAAAAGAATATTTTATCAAATTCAATACATCTAAAAGTGTATTCAGCAATTTTTTTTTTAATAGAAAATATAAGAAGAAGAAGGAGAAGAAAAAAATCGAGGTTTTTGTCAAACTGACAACGCGAGACAGAAGTTGCCCCCGAGGGAAGTTGTATAGGAAAGTGAATATTTTTTTTTTTTGAAAATACTTTCCTACCTTTCCCTTCTCCCTTTTTCCCCCCCCCTTTCTCCTTTCGATATAGGGAAAGGTTAGTAGGTACGTGTCACTAATCGAACGCTATATACCATAAACGAAGAGGTGAGATAAAAATTGTAATTCGCCTCGGGTTGCTTTCTCTCGTGTTAATGTTCATTCAGAACAAACACGTGAAACCTTCTGCTTGGGGGTGAAAAGAGGAAGAGGGGTGGCTTGTAAAGAGAAAAGAGAGATGGGTTTGACTTGGATAATAGCAATGACGGGAACAACCAGGCTTTATTTTAATATTGTAGCTTCGATACAGAACAAACATCATCGCGTACAGGATGATCCAAAAATCACTTTACTCAACTGAAATATTGTACAGTTGTGTGTTTTTTTTTCTTTTACAAGGTTTTTCAAGTTAATCCATATTATTTAATCAACATTGAAACGATATTCATATCTCGAATGAAAAATAAACTGTAATACTATTTGATATATTAATATTGATTTTTAAGGGTTTTATTTTTTTTGATTGAGCAATTTTCCTGGACATCCAATATGTCTGAAAATAATACGAAAAAAAAGAAAAAAAGAAATAATCGTTATTTGATTGAATGAAAAAAAAAAAAAATGAAAAAATTGAATTTTTGGATTTATTTTTAATTTTCTTTCGTACACGTCGTATATCTGAAAATTGTAGTAGAACTAATAAAATAATAATATTAACACAGTAGAAATTCATATCTTGAAATAGATCTAAAAAAAAAAAAAAAACTATTCGTAATTTAATGAAATAACCGATATTGAATAATTTATTTATTTATTTATTTAGTAAAATAACTTTTGGAATATCCAGTATATCTGGAAACGGTGGTAGGTAGCAGCATCGTAAAGATTAAAATTTTGATGGGAGAACGTTTCAGTATAGTGATCTAGTTTTTTTTTGGTTTTTGGCCGGTAGTCTAGGTTCGATAGGAGGATACCAAGTTGAACGACTACTCGGTTGGGGTAGGGTAATCGTGCAAATGTCAAAATCCACATTCGTATATCCGTATGACGCGTGAAATTGTTCTCGGAGCAATTTGTCACGTAGAACGTCTGCCTTGAAATTGGATGAGGCTCTGTAGTGTATATGGTAGGATATACACTGGCATAGACTAGGATATTTTTGATTTTTTAACTACGCTATCCAATAACATGGTCTTCGAACTCTTATCAGAGTTCGATTCGCAATGCAACCGATGTATCTAGAAGTTATTATTAGAATAATTCTCGATCGATTTAGAAATACATTAAATATATAAATATTCGATCTAGTTTCATTTCGTTGATCGACAATCGTGAATATCATTTTCTAATTTATTCTGTACTTTAATTATTGATGCTATTTAAAATTAAAATGAATAATAGAATAATCAATTTTCTTTTCAAATTAAAACTATATTTTTTACTCTTTACATTATCTCAAAGATTCTAGAGTATTATTATTTAAAAAATCATTTGGTATATTTCTTAGTTATACCACAGTCACAGAGCGAATAATTGAAACGGATAGGAGAGGTTTGTTACCTTTTCTTCTTTCTCTTTTCTTTTCGTTGAGCATGTTAGGTAGGTAGGTAGGTAGGTAGGAAATAACGAAGGAAGAAAGAAAGAAAGAAAACGGAAGGGGGAAAGAAAAGTGTTTCAGAAAATGTTCTTCGTACTGTTCCTTCGAACGTGAACGCCCGCAAAGGGATGATCGGGGGGAGGGGGCGGCTGGTGCAGGGTAGGTGGAAAGGGATAGGGAATTTTCCGGTTTCTATTAGCGACTGCAGACGACGTTGTTCTTTCTAGTAGGTGCACTGTAATTTCATTTCCAATCGAAGGATTGGAAACAGGAAAGGGGGGTGTGGGTGTGGGTGTGGGTAGAAGAAGGGGGGGGGGCAGAGAAAAAAAACCGATAGACGGTGGACGGATAACTTGTTCGATCTATTTCGTGTTCCGAGTACTCTACCAGTATTTGTAAAAGTAGTAGCTGTAGTAGTTGAAGTATTAGTCGTAGTTGTATGTCGACAGAGATTATATTGGCTTCTGATAGAACGGACAACTACAAGCAAGTAGAATAGGGGAAAGAGTAAAGTGTATCTTAAGCGTGGTTTTAACGTAGCCCCGTGTATCTCAGCTTTTTCTCCTACGAAACGAGACAATCGATTAATAGTGACGAAGTACGAAAGGCTTCGATTGAACATTTTCCGTTAACAAACTCCTAGCTTTTCTTGTTTACACGAGTAAAGAATATCCTCTCTTCAAATACTGACAACAACATTTGCTTGTACATGTTTAGAAACTCGTACAAAGTGTTTTTTCTTTTCTATTTCTGTCTATCTCTCTCTCTCTCTCTCTCTCTATCTCAATAAATTCGAATATTCGAATCTCTGAATTTTTGTATTGATATTTAAAAACAAAATTAGAAAATAATTCTTTGTAAAAAAATATAATGATATTCTTGAAAATAATAATCTGTTCTTTTTTTATAAAGAAAGAAATTTGTGAAGGTTGATTAATTTTGCAAGCAATCGAAGTAATTTATTAAAATAAGCGAAAGAAAAAAAAATGGGTGAATTTTCTTTTGGTGCTGAATGTCAAGAAGTAAGATGGTGGAAAAATGCAAACGTAATCACGATAGATTTCTTTTTCCTTTTCTGTCTTCCCATTTTTTTCTCTCTCTATCTCTTGTATTATTTTTCTCTAGCCTTTTTTCTTAAAGAAAATGCCAGAGGACTCGATCCTCTACAACGCTCGTTATCCGTGCAAGTTCGACGCCCGATGGAGGTCCGAGAGAGGGATTCTTGCTAGTCAAGCGTTCACCATCCGATAAATAAGAAAAGAATGTCTCGAGAGAGGTCTCGCGGTGGATGCTGTGAAAAAGAAAGAGAAAAAGTGAAAAAGAAAGAAAGAAAGAAAGAAAGGGAGAAGTAACGGCCTCTAGAAAAGCTCGACTTAAAAACTCTTTTATTCCTCTTGCTCTTCCTTCCCTTTCCTTCCCTTCCCTTCCCTTCCCTTCCCTTCTTTCTTTCTCGAGCAGCCATCATTTCTTCTTACCTATCTCTCACCTAAATCGTTGCGTCTTTTGGATTTTTCTTCTTCTTCTATTATTTTTTCTTCGTTTCCTTCTTCTTCTTCTTCTTCTTCTTCTACTTTCTTTTCCCATTTTTGTTTTTATTCACGTTCACTTTTATTTTGATCACTTCGTTATTCCTTCTTTTCCTTACCAATCTACCCTAACCTTTTATTTTCTTGTTAGTGTCTTCTTTCTGGCAAAATTAATTGCTTATCTATTTGGAGATTCTCGTGAGAATGAAATTTCAACGTTATCGATTCTTTTATCCATCAGCTATCTTTTTCACTTTTTTCAACCAACCCTTTTCTTCTCTCTCTCTCTTTTTTTTTCTTTTTTTTAATTTCTTACTCGAGAAACGCCAACACAGGGGGTATATCAATGGCGTCCGTATTGCGTAGGAACCTTTTTTTTTCCTAACAAAATTCTCATCTCTTTAATAAATTTATCTTACCTTCGATGTTTCTCGCGAGAAAACCAACCCCTCTTCCTCTTTTCTTTCTGAAGCAAAAACAAAAAATAAAAGAAGAAAGAGAGAGAGAGAGAGAGAGAGAGAGAGAGAGAAAGAAAGTAAAGAAAAGAAAATTCATCCCTCTTGGTAAAAGTATTACAAAATAAATTATTAAAGCTATACTTCGTATTAGACGGAAAGAGAGAGAGAGAGAGAGAGAGAGAGATGGAGACAGATAACGAAAAAGAAAAAGAAGAAGAAAAGTAAAGAACAGTGACGAAACAGAGGAAAATAATGATTTAAAACGTTAATACATTCAAACGATCAAATAATTAACATTAAATATGACTTTGGAAAGTAGAAATGGCGTATCGTAAGAAGGAACAAGGAATTGTGGTAGAGAAAATAGAAAAACAACGCGTTGTCTGACGCGTAAACGAAAGAATGGTGGTGGTGGTGGTGGAATGGATTGGAAAGGATAAGATGGTTCTGTATGTATGAGAGAAAGAGAAAGGAACGAAAACATAGAACAAGTAGAGGGAGGTAGGGGGGGAATGGGGAGACCATTGTCTGTCTCTGAACCGTTTCAACCGTAGTGCGACTAAATTCTCCATAAAAGCAGCTCCTAATTTCAATTCGAGGCAAGCGTCGAATCCGAGTTTCCCTTTTGCATTTCTCTCTCTCTCTCTCGCTCTTCTGCTACATTTTTAAAAGAACAAGGAAGAACCATAGGATAGAAAGAGAGAGAGAGAGAGAGAGAGAGAGAGAGAGAGAGAGAGAGAGAGAACACGAAGTTAAAAAGTTCTGTCTTTAAATCGTCCACCATTGTGTTAAAGCCCACGTGCGTAATTTTCGACTCGCACGTAGATAATACGAACTGGATTACCCTTGTTGCTAATCTTGACAAAATGTAAATTTTATCTTTTCTTTCAACTAAAATCTCTCTGACTTTTTCTTTGTTTTTTTTTTTTGTTTTTTTTTTTCTGTAATTTTTATTTTATTTCTTGATCTCTTGGCCACAACTCACGATTGACCTGACCTCAATATAATACGAAATAGTAGTAGTAGTATTAGTAGTAGTTTCCAAACGGGTTCGTTTTCTTTACTTTCTTTCTTTTTCTCTCCCTCCTTTTTTCTCACTCTCTCTCTCTCTCTCTCTTTTCTTTTTATAAATTCTCTTCACGTAACATTGTATGTACATATGCGAATAATACAGCAGAGAAAACCATCGAGGACTTTGAAGGAGGAGAAAAAAAAAAGGACGGAAGGAAGGAAGGAAGGAAGGAAGAAAGTCGAGCCAAGCGAGCGAATGGCACAAGGTCAAAAACGTGATTTCTTTTCGTTTCAACGTTAAACTATATCGATGAAATCTATTTTATTGCGTTTATTTTCCGTGCCAAAGGTCGGCAATAGCAATTTTTGTTGATCTTTTTCTCTCTCTCTCTCTCTCTCTCTTTCTCTTGCTATACATACATACAAAAAAAAAACGTATACGAACGTTCACGTACACGTTCATTCGCGTATAGGCAAATATATTCGAGAAGCAGTCGGAATGAGAAAAGATGTTTCTCTCTCATTCTATTTCTTTCCCTTTCTCCTTTTTCTCTCTCTCTTTCTCTCTCTCTCTCTCTTGTTCTTCTTCCTTCCGTTTCCTCTTCTCTTCGGCCCACGCAAAATTATTTCCGCGGGGCTTGGCAAAGCGAAACGTCAGTCTGCAGGCTAAGGGTTCCGCGTGTACGAACTGCTGTGCTCCCTCTCCCTCTCCCTCTCCCTCTCTCTTTCTCTTTCTCTTTCTCTTTCTCTTCATCTTCTCTTCTCTCTCTCTAATCTTTGATCTTTTCATGCCGTCAAGCGCTTCAAGGTATTATCATTCCGGAACGTAGGAAACGCGCTTTCCTACTAACGCATCTACCTACACACACATATATTTATATATGTATTTGTGTATACGTATCTATATATCTTTGCCAAGTTTGCTCCAGCTTTTTCCGCTATAAAAGAGAACGATCACGTTTGTCTCTCGCTCAATCAAAGATTACGTATCCTTCGAAAATTTTTTCTCAATTTTTGCCATCTCCTTTTTTTTTTTTCTCAATAAAATCGATTTGTCTTTTATCTTCGAAATGATTCGTCCGGATTGATAGTAAAATATTATATTATTTTAAGACAGAAGAAAATCTTTATTATTGTATCTTAATTTCTTTTCAGATTGACGTTAACACATTATTTTGGTATTCTTATAACGTGTACGCTTTTAGAAAATTTCGAGAGACAACTTATGTATGTAGAAATCAATCTAATCTAATCGATAATCGTTATAGGATATAGTCCTAGATATAGGAAAATTATTTTAAATTTAATCTGAAATAAAACGAAATTGGCGAAAATTTTAATGGATGATTTAATAGAGAATCTATATAAGAGAGAGAGAGAGAGAGAAAGAGACAGGATGATCGGAGGATGAGGGAAAGGGAGGTATGAGAATAATTCGTTGGAGTATGACGTATGATTGATTCGTTAAGTATGATGGTATGGGATACATTGGATGGATACATTTTTTTGTGTGTTTGATTGCAGTTTGTTGCATTTGCTACATATTTTTTTTTTTTTAGTTCAAAAATGCAAAAATAAATTCTGTTTATTCGTGTTAAATTAAATTTTGTATTGGAAATATTATCTACTCAGTAAATGGTAGAAAAGAGAAAGATAGAGAGAATGATAGAGAGAAAGAAAGAGAGTGGATAAAGTACATAATATTGTTAAACATAAATCGTAAACTCGAAAAGCCGTTAAAATATGTTAAAAATCCTAAATCAATAAAACAATCAAATGATTTGCAGTGTTGAAAATATTGTTCATAATCAATTTCGTTGTATACATATTTTAAAAATAGAATAAAAATAGACTTCGTTAAAAATATATTCTTCCAAATTTATTATTTAACGTATATAATTTTGTTTAATTATGCAACGAGTGGATTCTCCTCTTCGTAACACAGTTTACCCAGTTAATTCGTTGAAAATGACAATAGTTGTTATTCGCTCTCATCTTCATTTTCATTTTCTCTCTCTCTCTCTCTCTCTCTTTCTCTCTTTCATCGTCCAGTCGAAGGTCGTAAAAAAGAATTATCGTTCGGTCGAGTTCGGCTATTTATTATCTTCTCGCTTAAATGGGCTATTAAGTTATGGTTATCGTGAAACGCACGTAGCATGTAAAATCATCGTCAAAAGCTTTCGTTTCCACGCATTCGAATCGTTCACAGAGTTAACGTGGCATCGTTTTATCGTAATAACGAAAAAATACTGATTTACTGTGCCAATTAAATCGCGCTTCACATCTGTTTCCGTCCCTTTTTACACCCACATGCGTACATACACATTTATACATTTATACATATATGTAGGTGTATATATACGCGCATATAATACACAGGATATATAATATAGTACATACAACGTACGAAGTTTCCTTCGAGTTACTACACACAGCATTGTTTTATTAAACCATTTCTAACTTTGTTTCTAACTAATGTTTCTGACTTTAGTTTCGTCTTCTCTCTGACTGCTTCTGCCGCATAACGAATTATTCTTGGTAACACGTTGTAAGAGAGAAAGATAGAACATCTCATTAATGTTTTACTCTCTTCCTCTCTTTCTCTTCTTTCTTCTCTCTCTCTCTCACACTTGCAATCTCAACTAGTTTTATATCAAATTAACATCGTATAAAAGAGGGGAAGAGACATTTCGATGAATTTCGTGAATGAAGAATACGAAAGATAGATAAAGGAGGTCAAGTAATTACACATAGCGAAAGTGGTTCTTTAGGATATGTCGAGTAGTGGAGACTTCTTTTGATAATTTATTTTTTGTAGTTGGAGAAGGTTCAAGGTTGAGGGTGTATTTACCGACTGGTTGAAAACATAACTTTTGTATACGTAAGAAGGGTTCAATTGATTTTCCTTTTTCTTCAAGGCATCTACGGCGTCACGTTTTTACTATAATATATTTTTACGTATCACGATTTTAAGGGGGATGCGTTGAATATTTTTCTCTTCAAAGTTGCTTCTCCCCTTTTTTATTCCATAGGACAACGCTGAAACTTCCCTTTTTGTATATTTTATTATTTCTCAGTATTTCTTTCTATCTCTTAGCTAGATTCTCTTCTCGTTGCACGATTTCCTTTTCCACGCGGTTGCCTTTCCAATTCTAAGAATCTCTTTCCACGAAAGCGTTCCCATTGTATTCCCTTTTCTCTCATCCTCATGAATTCGCATTATTTATCTTGATTCGTGGAAATAAAAGCGGCCAGTTCTCAAAAGCGCGAACGTAATTAAATCCGCTCGATGCCGCTCGTCGTCGTCGTCGTCGTCGTCGTTTCGGTAGACTGTAGAGAAAAAGCAACTCGGATTGCTCGTTTCGTTTATTCGAAACAACACTCTGCTTATATATATATATCTAGCCATTTATGTATCTTTCTCTTTCTTGCTTACTTTTTCCCCCCTCTCTCTCTCTCTCTCTTTCTCTCTCTTTTTTTTTTGCCAATGTTCGGAGGATATTCTATTTAAAAGATTGATATAATAAATCTATTAATTCTATTTATCGTTTCTATTCATCGCAGTCAGTAAATTAACCATTTAACACAACATCTCTATAGAGATAAATTCATCAACACCTATGTTTCACGAAACCTATATTAGTTTTAGTTTTAATTTGTTTCCACATTACCAGTTTACCTATTTGTTGCGTGACGCCAATGCGTTTAAACGCGTCCTTTTTCTCTTCTTGCATCGATGCAAATTGTTTTTAAATGTTTAACATACATTACAACGTATATAGAAATTAAGTGGAACCTGGTTGGATCGTTAAAATATATATCATTTATTTATAATACTGTTAACTTAGTTCTGTTACTTAAATTAATTCAGAATTTTAAACAAAACGCAATAGTTATTTCTAATATAGAATTTCTTATACATTGCAACACGTACCTATATATAACATCGTGGAACTGAAGAATTGTTAACTTTTTGTTACTAACTGATTTGTTACTAGCGACCCATGCAAAAGCCAACCCCCATATAAGGGTTTTATAATTTTATTGTTGAATTTGACGTCATTAACGTAGATTTTCCTACAACACGTAATTGCATAGTTAGAATTCGATCAATGGAATCAAAGAGGAGAACAAATTCCAGACAAAGAGGGCGATGGCTATAAAATGAAGGGTTGAAGGAGACAGAGAAGGAAGAGAGAGGGTAGAGGAGAAGGAGAAAGAGGAAATATTCGGCATTGATTACGTTCGCGCCTTCATATCGTTCGGTGCACGTTCATATCGGTTGAAACGGCTTCTGCAGAGAATGCAACGTCAAAGCTCTGATGTCGAGCTCTCAGGCAAGCAGTTACCTTGTTACCCGATTCACGGTTCACTTTGCTAAAGCATTGTGGAGGAAATCTCCTTCTAACAAAACTCAATATTCACCGAGCTGCAATATAGATCGATATGGATAGTCCGATTTACCCTCCTTCTCCTACTTCTTCTACTACTCATTCTCTTTACCTTTATTTCACCTACAATCATGTTTTTTTCATGTTCAAAATAATTTTTTTTACCCTTTAAGTATAATTTAATTGATGTCTTGTAAAATGGTGTTCGCTGTATTTTTGTAATATTTATAGAAAGCATGAACAAATAATAATCTATTTTTCATTTAAGTAATTAAAAAAGGAACAGCAGCTAGTGGTAGTGTAACATGCACCTTTATTTCATTTAAACAATTAAATAATTGAATAATGTTCGTGTGATTAATTATCTGTTAACACGAAATTGAATTTAGAAAAATGTATTCTATTTATTTCTAAATACATTTATTCTACATTCATGGAGGAGAATTAAAGAGAAATGAAGAATAAAAAATGTTTTCGTGCTTATTCTTATTAATCCAGTTATACGATCACTATTTAAACTTATCGAAGTAAATTAACATAGAAAGGTAAAGAAAAATATGCTACGTCAGTACCAAGCAGTTCTTTCTCTAATATATATATATATATATATATATATATTTTTTTTTTTTCCTTTCTTTCTTTCTTCTTTTCAAGCTAACGCGCTTTAGTTTCGAGATCAGAATGGAAATTTGTGCAAGCTCCGAGTCCCCCCCGTGGTTGATATATGCGTTTAAGTATGCATCTGTGTGTGTATGTGTGCATGTGGTGCTGCTGCTTTCTCGCGCGTTAAGACTTACTCCCTACCGAATGCTTTAATTAATGCACGGCAGGTGCGAGGATCTTGATGCAGTGCCACATGAACACCATTGTTAAAGAGAGAAGGTAGAGGGTGTAGAGAAATGGCTGGGAGAGAGAGAGAAGGCACTACTACAACTACTACTATTACTACTATTACTATTACTATGATACCTACAGCCAACACTCGTTCCAATTACTTCGGTGGCGAATCCTTGGCATGAATTACGAAACGAATTAGGAGAGTGCAAAATCGATTCCAATTGCAAAAGGAGGAAAGGTAATCGAGGAAGTTAAGGGATTAAGACACCCTCGCTTACCCTTTAATCGCTAACAAAGTGAAAATAACTTTAGAATCGGTAAATCCTTTTTCACTTACCTTCGATTTCTTTTAATATCATTCCTTTAAAAAAAAAAAAAAATCATGATAATCGATATTCTCGTGAAGGAAGATCATTCCGAACGTAAATAAATGTTCGAAAATATTTGACATACCGGAAGTTTATATGTATTGTATCTATAATTTTTTTAATTAGTATTACGAATGATTCTCAACGAGACAACATCGAAATATTGCTTTAGAATACATATTCTATCGTCAAAGATAGGATACGAATAAACGTTGTACATATTTAAAATATCACTGTTAATTCTATCGACAAATTTTGACTTAAATATTCTCATTGTTTTGCTATAACATATTAAACATATTTATTCAAAATATTGCAAAAATTGAGACTAGATTCATCTTTCACGATACAACGTCAACATTGTGATAATTAACATTCTTCAATTGGATTTAAAAAATCGAGTAGTTTAATAAGTAAGTTTAATATCATCTTCCTCTTTTCGCTTTTGAAACGAATTTCTTCTTATTTTCCTTTTTTTTTTTTTTTTTTTTTTACAAATTTTAAACGCATTACAAACTTTGATTCGATACTTTTTATTGGGATTTTATTGGGATTTTTTGTTGTTTTTGTATACACGTTCATTTAAATGAATTACCATCGAATTCTCAATCAAGGAAGGTATTTCTAAGGCAATATCCAATACTCAGTTTAAGAACCCCCCTCCTCTTTCTCCACCCTCTCCTCTTCCTCCACTCCTTCTTCATCCCTTTCATTCTTTCTAGCTCGTAATGTAATAAATTCACTTCTCTTTCCTTTTCCCCTTTACTTTCCATCTTTATTCTTGGAAGAAGAATTTTTAGAATCCACGTTATTCGGGGTCTCCCTTTTATTCTCAAATCCCCAACCAACGTTTCCTTTTTCTCTTTTCCACTCCACCCCCCCCCGGTCTCCCTTCCCCTCCTGCCACTCTTTCTCTCTCTTTCACACTCTCTCATTCTCGGGGTCCGGCTTCTTTAATATCATTCAGAGACCAATATACCTACGTTGTTCCCAGTGCGAGCCCCCATTATAATGGCTCATTAAGGAAAGACGACATTTTTCTTTTTCTCGCCTCCACTAATTTCAGGCCGACCGAGTTATTATACTAAAACGTGCATTGTTACGCTCTCCTACGACCCCGTTGACATTTACGTGTATCACGTTTACCTTAATTAATCGAATAATTCATTTCGACGTTATATATCCATGTATATATATAGAATATGTTTATTTTATACACGTATATATATATATACGTATTTGATTTTCTTTTTCTTCCGGACAAACCTTTTAGTATTAACAATAAATTAGCCGGTGTTTTATATGTATTTGTTTAATTGATGAAAATTAGTGGAGAAATATTAGTGAATGATTTGGAAACTTTTGTTAGGTAATGTAGGTACATACACCTACATATATTTACATATATGTACCTATATATATATATATATATGTGGGGTTAGATAGATGTAGAGAAATTAGGGGCAAACACGAGGATTGCTGTGATGTGCATGTGCCTAATAACGTTGAGGTTCACAGATGACAATACAATATAGGTATCCACACGTGAACTACATTTGCATTAATTAATCGATCAATCGAATTCATTAACGATTTCCCTTCTAATTGATGTAGATATTCGTCCTAGCGAATCTAATCGCTTTCCTATTCTCCACATTATCCTAATGTCTATTCTAACATCCTGACAGCGTCCAAGATCTGCCAAGACGATAAAGACTGAGAGAAAATCTCTAGCAATTAATTGTCTTTCATTCATTCATTTTGCAAAGAACAAATATATAATCGTTTCATTTTTAATTGCATAACGAGATCGGTGATGTAACGACGCCTACCATTTTCTGCACGTATGGAATTCTTAATTTTTAATGCACTTTTCTTTCTTTTTTTTTTTTTCTTTTTTTCAATTTATTTTTAAGTATGTTAGTTGAATCATCTCGTTAGGAATTTATAAACGAGTGCCATGTGCATCGTTTCATAATCACTTTGCATTCCGATAATGAATGTCTGTGCTATTTTGTTGCATCATTTATGTTGACGATATTGCGTGCAATTGCGTATGAAGAACATATATTTATATTCATATAGATAGAGAAAGAGAGAGAGAGAGAGAGAGAGAGAAAAAGAATTAATGGTCTTTCATAAGTTTGTATGTTTTATTCAATACACATGTGTACGACGCGTCGAAGAATTACGCGAGAAAACGTTAAATCTCGTAACAGCTACTTCCACACATCATTCGACACTTCGAATAATAATTAAATGTTTATTAATCTTTTAATTATATAATACGATTCTAAACTGTAAGATGACGGTAAATTATAAAATAACAACGTATGTTCTTTATCATTTTTTTCTTGTTTTACGTAAAAAAATTTCTTATTATTTATTGTTCCGATGTTTTTTGATATTTGCGTAGCCATTACGACATTTCATTTTGCTTGCAAGAATTTTGGAACGTGTTTTCTACAGCTACCTCCTTCTCTAAGATCATACTAGTGCCCTTTGGTGAGGAATGACTTATTAGTAGCGAGTGAAGACCGCTACAACTCAGTTGATCCTTACCCAGATTCAGTTAATTCAGATTTGATTAAGTTGAACTGAATTCAGTGAATTGGTCAATTAAGTTCTTCAAACACATTCAGTTCCGTTCGGTTGAGTCATATTCAGTAAGTTGATACAATTGTTGCAAACAAATTCAACTAATTAGTATAAATCAGAACTTACAACTAATATGAAACAAAGAGAGTAGAAGATCAGATAAGTGGAATAAGGGCCGATGCAGCATTCTGATCTGTTGTATAAAGAATATTAAAATATACCTTTAATTAATTACAATTGAAACGTGTTTTGTTTTTGAATGAACTTCTTCTGCCCTACAATGTGAAAATCAAAAGGGATTGTTTCCCTTTACCAAGCAGTGTAAGAAAGTGTATAAACGAGATTGTGCACAGTACGGAAGCGAGAACCAGCCCACGACCGTACAACAATCACACATTTATTAGTGTACCAGGTGTCTCATGATATTGCTCCAATATCTCTGATTCTTTATTGGTTTTAGATATCAATTTTTTAAATTAAACTTTCTACTTTCTTCAATGGAAGAATATTTTCGGTGTAATTTTTTTTTTCATGGGATATTTTATTAGAAATATTTCTGTTCAGAAAATAATAAAATTAGAAATAATTCAGCTATATATATATATATTTTTTTTTGTTACAAATTGTTAGCAATAAGTTTTTGTAATCATATTTATTTTTTTGTAATTTTTATTTTTCATTAATAAATATTTTTATTACACATTTTAAAACCAGGTGATAACATTTGATCCGGTTCTCAGAAAGAATTGTCATCATCTTGCAAAACAAATGCAATCAAATAATTGAGATATATTTTTACAAGTTGTTGTTAACAAATAGTTTACGTAATCACATTTATTTTTTTGTAATTTTTATTTTTCATTAATAAATATTTCTATTACACATTTTAAAACCGGATGATAATATTTTATCCGGTTCTCGGAAAGAATTTTCATCATCTTGCAACGAACTCGTGCATCATTCGCTCTAGATTATCCTTTAGTGAACATTTCGAACGATAAAAAAGGTGGATGGTCGGACGGATGAACGAGAGAAAGAGAAAGAGAGAGAGAGAGAGAGAGAGAAGAGAAAGGGGTGAGGTTGTTATCGTGAGTCAAGAGGGCGGTAAAATTGAAATTACGAGCGTGCTAAGTTTTCCGGTTTTGCTGGTTGCGAGCTTCCTCCTCCCTCTTTTCCTTCTCTTTTCACGCGACTTGTGCTTTTATAATCTAACGACGTGACGAGCGTTTCTTCCTGGTCTAAGGGAAAAAATGTTCGAAGTCACTTTCAAACAAACTTATCATTATTCGACGTTGATATCAGTTTTTTGTTTTTTTTTTTTTGTTTGTTAATTCTCCTCACATCCAAGATTTATCCTTCGTATATCGCAACGAATAAAAATAAAGGAACGTTTATGATAATAATATGTCTGGATAATCAACAAGATCATGGGTTTTTTTTTCTAAATTATAAACGTGTGATAATTGAGATTTAAAACTTTGAAACACTTGAATTTAATTGAATATTTTGTACGTCTGTTATAACACGAAATCACATATGTCTCGCTCAGAACGTCACGTATACGTACATATATAATAAACTATTTCGTTAGATCCAAGATTTTGTCTATTATTTCATTTAGTAAATTTCTCGTATCTTCCAAGAAAAATTGATAAATGTTCTATAGAGGATTTTTTTTTATTTCAAAGTATCTTCTATTTATTATTTATAGTCAAAATACAATAACTGAAAATCAGTCCAGAATGTGACCAGTTCACTAGAAAAACTCGTGGATAGTCACCATGACCAACATGACAGTCAACATGTTACAAGATTTTGTTCTACTTTAAAAATTTGCTTGTGTGTGTGTGTGTGTGTGTGTGTGTATGAAATGAAGAAAAATGTAAACGAGAGAGGGAGAGAGATAAAGTGACCAAGATAGAGCCAATTTATTTGTATTCCTGAAACTCGTGATTCTCAATGATGATAATGCGATTGAAAAAGTTGGAGCGAGCGTGCACGAGGAATCGTAAAATGTGTGGAGAAGGTGGTTGAGACGTAAGAAAGGGGGTAATAGAAAAAGAAGAAGAGAAGTAGAAAAAGGAGGTGGATGATGATGATGAGGAAGAGGAGTAGAAAAAGGAGAAGGAGGATGAAGGAGAGGAAGAAAGAAGATAGTCGTAGTATTCGAGATTTGTGACAGGATAATGAGGAATGTGGTAGTGGAGGAGGAGGAGGAGGAGTATGACTCGAGGAGATGGGTAGTCGTAACAATGGAGTTTTGATGGATAGCAAACAAATGTAAAAGATAAAAAGAGAAAGAAAAAACTCGATGTTATTATTCTTCTAGAGTAATATCTATTTAAAACGTAAATTCCTTTATAAATATAACGACAAAGATAACTAAACGAACAAAACGTTTTCTCCTTACGATGGAAAGAAAAAAAAAAATAGGTAAAAAAGAGAAAGAAAATTTATTCAATTTCGTAAAAAAAAAAAAAAAAGGTAAATCATAATCTTTCCTTCGAATATACTTATGCTATTTTTAACAAGAATTGCAACGATAATTCTTCATCCTCTGAACGCATAATAATAATAATAACAATCATATTATTATTATTATTTTTATTATATATAAATAGTTTTTCTTTCTTGTAGTATAATTAACTCAATAAAATGAATGTAACACTGGGAATGCATTTAAATTATTTAGTCGGCCGTAAAAGTAATTAACTTTTGTTTGAGGAAGAATTTCATCGAGTAAGAGGAAATAGCCTCTTGGCTGTCGACTTTGTCTCTCATCATTCTCCCCCTCTCCTCTCTCACTTTCTCTCTCTCCTTTTCTCTCTCTCCTTTTCTCTCTCTCCTTTTCTCTCTCTCTCTCTCTGTCTTTTTCACGATGCAAGGCCGATCTGAAAATGCGGTGACGTATCAAAAGCATAATTCTCGAGTGTGGCAAAGGAAAGGAAAGGAAGGGAAAGGAAGGGAAGAGAAGGGTAGGCAAGGAAGGCAAGGCAAGGCGCTTTAACGTTACACCCCTGTACGTTTTACTCTCTCACTCTCTCACTCTCTATCTCTCTTTCTTTCCTTCTGTACCCCTTCATTGGATGTTCTTCTTTTTCTCTTTTTATCTCTCTTTCTGTTTCTCTTTCCTTCATATACACTCTCTTGAAGTTTCTCTTTCTCATCGACGCTGGGAAAATGCGAGACTATCATGAATATTTCACGAAAGAGGCAGGTCGAAGATAGGAGTGGGGTGGCTTTCGGGTAGGTGGGGGTTCTAGGTAGTAGTATTTCATCTCGCGTTGCGAATATTAAAATATCGAAAAGCGGTAAATGAAACGAGGAAGAGGACGAGGACGAGGACGAGGACGAGGACGAGGACGAGGACGAGGACGAGGACGAGGATGAGGACGAGGATGAAGAGGAGGATGCTTTTCTACGAGGATCGATCTTGTCATAACGCATATTCTACAAGACGATGTTCTTTCTCTCGAAGGTTAGGGTGGGTTAGGATGAGGGATGAAGGACGAAGTAGAGATTATATTCTGATGATCTCAAGTCTCGAACGATATCATCGTCGAAGGTAGTTGAACTATCGAAGAGAGTAGAAGATCCAATGGCATACCTGCTTAGGCAGTCTGAGTACCATCCTGATTCTATTAAGATGGCGGCTTTCCTGATGTTAGTAATAGTAGTATAGCAAAGCCCATCGAGCCCAACCTTCGAATATACACTTTATTTACTATGCAGCGTAGTAGTTGGTAGACGTGATGGATATCTTCCAAGGTTTATATCTCGAATCACCACTCTTCAACGAAACACCAACATTACTATATCGCCACCTTTAAAAAGTTGATCTATTTTTCAACGAGAGATTTCTGTTTCAATCGAAAGAAAATTCTTGCCGGGTAAACCTACTTCTCGTCAAATCGTTTTCGTCAAAGTGGCAATCCAATTATATCACCCTTCGCGTTTTCAACACGAAAGGAGAACCCTTGTTGTTCGTCCTATCAGAAAGAAAAAAACGAGTAGTCTGAGGATCGACCAATGCGTCTGATTTCCTTAATAAGGGACTCCTCCTTCTCGATAATGTCTCGTTTCTTTTTATGTTATTACTTCCCTGGAGAATCCGAGAAATAAAGGGAAAAGGAAAGAAAAATAAGAAATTAAAGGATCATTGTGTCTGTGATAAAATTTGTCCAAGCTATAAATACAATTCATTATTTTAATCAATTGTTTTATACAAAAATTATACATCTGTTTTGCACAACTTTTCTTTCTATTTCTTGTTGTTTTGTAACGTTTTTGTTTTCAAATGTTTCCTCTACTGCATTTTGTGTTTCCACCGACTCTTAAACTAACGACTCGAGGGATTGAAGAATTAAATTGTCTTAGAATAAAAAAAATTAAGTAGAAAGTAGAAACAAAAACGAGGGCGGAGATCAAAGATAGAAATTTAAAAGAGAAGGAAAATGATGATGCAAGAAGATGTTAATGATAAATATTTCAGAAAATACGACTCGATGTTTGATTAAATTGAAATGATTAAAAACGAAGTTATGGAAATCCGTGACGTTAATTTGTATTTTTACGAATGAAAAATAAAAAAAAAATAAAAAAAAAGAAAAAGGAAATATTCGCATCGATCGCAAAGATTTTTCTCGTTAAATGGCTCTCTCATCACACGACACGCGAGAACGCTTAGGTAAAGCGAGAAAAGAGAAGGGAAGGAAAGCTGAAATATCCTTTGACTCGACTGTAATTACATGGTCGGAGAACAACGTTCCTTTGTCACTTTTCTCCTAACTTCCGTGCTCTCAAGAAAAATATTTCGAGTGCCTCCTCCGTCTATCCCTTTTTTCTTTTTAATTTTTTTCTTTTTTTTTTGTGTGTGTGTATTTTTTAATTTCTTTCCCTTTTATTTCTTTTTTCTCTCTTATTTATTTTACTTCTTGATTTTTTGCTCTTCCGAACGAACCCAACCTTTCATTAGAGTTACACAACAGGTACATCTCATATCGTATCAGACATTATTCATTTTTTTTTCTTTTTCTATTTTTCCCTTTCTTTTTTCTTTTCTTTTTATTTCTCCTTCCATTCTTCTTTTTTCTTTTTTTTTTTTTACGATCGTAGTTCTCACGGTGTTTGCGTACGAACGGGAAAGTATCGATTATTCGTATCGACGCACACCACCTTCTATATTTCATCTATCTATCTTTCTTTATATCTTTTTCTTTTTCTTTTTCTTTTCCCGTTAAAAATTGAATTTTACGGAGAAATGGAGTCAGAGGATCATGCGGCTTCGTTTATCTTAGGCTCATGCATACCAAATTGTATTTCGAGGAGAGGTAGGTCTCTATGCAAAGATACGTTCGGTTATCTTTAGTTGGTAGGCTCGTCAAAGAAAATTACTCAACTTTAAAGAAGAGCTATATGATTTTTTTTTCTTTCTTTTCATCTTTGATCGAAATGTACGAATGAAAAAGACAAATTTTCTTCTTTTTAAAACATGTTTGTGATTTTTCACGACGAATCCAAATCGAACGTGTCTCTAACCACCCCGGTTCGTTATTGGTTTTTTTTTTCTTCTAGTTTTATTTTTAATCTTTCTTCTTTTCTTTTCTTTTCTTCTTATTTCTTTTTAATGTTTTAAATACTAGCGTAGGTGTCAACGATGAACGAACGAACCAACGAACAACACGACACGAAATGAAATGAAACGACACGAAACTTCAGGTTGATCGACGTCAAGGCTTTTTCGATCTTCTCCTCGTGTTTTACACTACGAATGAAAATCTCGTTTCGTTGTTCGTCGAAAATGTTCGAGTGTCGAGATGTCGAACGTTGTCGTGTTTTTTGTTCCGTTGTTTATTTTTTTATTTTTTTTTTATTTTTCTATCCGAAGCATTACGGAGTATATATACGAATAGAATTATAGACAATTTAAATAGATGAAGAAGACAAAAATGATGCGTTGTTCGATATCGGGAAAGAAAAAGTTTCATCTTTTCAATTCAGTTGAGAAAAGAGATATTTTTTTGTTCTTCCAAGATATCCCAACTTGATTAATCTTTAAATAAAAAAAAAATAACAAAAATAACTATCGATAACGTGTATGCTATCGACCATTTTCCTTTTTCCTCTCGTTTCCTTCATTAATTTTCCTTTTGTTTTTCTTTTTGTCTTTTTTTTTTCTTTTACCGTTTATCTCGATAGCATTCATAGATCTTATTGTTTGAAAGAAATAATAGGGTCTACGGAGATCGAATATTTTTTCCCTTGCCGATCGTCAATGTTTATCCCGTGGGTAGGAAACGATCGTGTCGAGAATCTCAATAAATTATAGGAAACCCCATCAGTCGTTGGCATCCCCCCGTAAAAATCGGGAAAACGAAAACGTCTTTTTCTCTGACGTCAATAGAGACGTATTTATTGCGAATTGGGTGTACTCTTTTGATCTAACAAAAATACATCCTGAAATATTACTTTTTTAAAAATTTCTATTAAACAAAAGATAAAGTAAGTTAAAAGAAAACTAATTAATTTTTATTTTCAAAGTATCAATGAGAACATTTATTTGACGTTACGCGGTTGTATATTTGACATAATTTTTTATTACAAATAGATTTATAGAAATTTTTTTTCATTGTTATTGTTAATTAAAAGTATTCCATGAGAAAGTCGATCGAGCATGAAAAAATACGTTTTCGAATTTTTTACATTTCCCATTTCAATCAGTTAAAAGTATTCTTTTAATGTACTATATATATATCTATATATTTTTTTTTTCAAAGACTTTCAATAGAATCGATCTAACATTTTTTTTTTCAATAACTCAGTTCGAGACCGTACCTCTTTCAATGAAACGAACCACAAGGGTTTCCGAATGTGATACAATTGTAACTTACACAGTAACTTGGTGTAATGTATCATATTCCCAGTTAGAAGTAACTTTTCGAACCTTGTTGATATTGTTCAAGCAGTATAACCATCGGTTTGAATTGAGAAAGAAGAAAAAGATAGAAGAAAAAGAAAAAAGATAGAGATAGAGATAAAGATAAAGATAAAGATAAAAGAAATAGGTCCTACGGTGTTAGACGAGTTCGTTTTGCATAGGAAAGCCAGTAATACTCTTCATATTATACGTCGAGCCCTTTTGTGGGTGCCCTCGAACACCCTCCCGATCATTTCCAAGCCCTCGACAAAAAGCAAACGTTGACTATAGCCATCATCGTCGTCGTATTCTTCCTTGTCGACAAACTCCCTTTTACATATGGTCTCTTTTCCTACGTTACAAACCTACACCACATTATCTCCATTTGCATGCATCCCTCATTCCCTTTTTTTTTTTTCGAGTAACGGAGAAAGAACTAGGGATTTCTCGCAATCAAGGACAACGACTACTACAACAACAACGACAACAAGGACAAGTACAACGATGAAAAACTTTGCCATTACCATGACACCAAAAGCTTAAGCTTTTTTTAAGCCTTTATCTATGATTAATGCGAGGATGGTAAATTTTGGATCATCTTTTATGCCAAAATTGCGAACAAATTCTTCTATTATTTCTACTCTTCTCTACGCTGCTTCTAGAAAAGATAATTATTTAATTAGATATTTAAAAAAGCAATTTTGTTAATGGATCTCATCTCATAATTAACGGTTTAGTTATTAATCACTCGATTATGTTTTATTTATATCAAATTGAAAACCCTTCGTGTTCTAAAATGTTTTTTTTTAAATATATTCAAGTAATGGGTAAGAACATTTGTAGGATGATTTAAAATTTTGTTAGAGATATTTTTAGAATGTTAAAATGATTTAATAGAATCAATTAAAGTGTTTGATTGATTAATGGACATTTCAATGAAATGAATTTTATTTATCGATCGATCTAATAATTTTTATTTATATAAAATAAAAGATCGTGTTTGAAAATACGTATTTTTGAAATATTATATTCGATAATTTTAAGAAGATTTGGACGATGATTTAAGACTTGCTAGAGAAGATTTTCTAGGATGTTCAAATGCTTTAAGAGAATAGATTGGAGAGGTTGGGTTCATGGGTGGACGTGGCAGGACTGAAGGATTTAATTTAGCGAGCCGAATGAAGAAGCGTCGGTCGCGCCAACTTCGAACGTGTCGGAATATTTTATTCGGCGAACGTTCGAGTCCATTTGACCTCTATCCTTCCTTCCTTCCTTCCTTCCTTCCTTCCTTTCTTCCTTTTTTTTCTATTTTTATCTTGATTATACGAATTCATTCATCTGTCCAGGTATATCAGGTGAAGCATTTAAAATAGGCCGCTTTAATAACTCATCTGCTATTGGTAATAGAAAAGTTATGTCAAATGAAAATGATTTGATTTTGAGAGTGGCATAATTACATGTTAAAATTATTTTTTTTTTTTTTTATGTAAAAAAGAAAAATAAATGAGAGAGGTTAATTAATAGAAATTTCAGCGTAACTTATTATATACGTCTTATATTGGATAGTGTATAGAAAAATATATAATGCTATTCAATATAAAAAAAAATATGGTCGAGCTTTATATGTTTCCTACACGTCTACTTGAACAAAAAAAAAAAAAGAAACTATTAACACGGGATTTTTCTGGTTTTTTTTAAATCATGTAAGTTTCATCCAACATTTTTTTTTTTTTTATCACTAATAATAAATGAATGATTTAGGTGTTCCGGTATGTGATTAGCGTCAATTTGTCCCTTGGAAAAGAATTTCTATTTGTGAGTAAAAATGACTTTTCATTTAAATCAAATGAAAACGATTTTGTTCATCGAATCTGCTAATATTCGCTAGGGATCTTCCTTCGAACACATTTCTGTTAAAGTTATCAGAAGAACTTTAGCATTCGAATCAAGTAGGGTCTGATTTCCAGGCGAGTGGACCTTTCAAAGCTTTGTTTGCGAAAAGTATGACGGAAACTATGCAAGATTTCGCGGCTATCGTAAGAGAGAAAGAGGCCAGCCAACTGAAGTGAATAATAGTGTCGGAATATTCGAAGATAATTTACCTTAGTTTCTCGGTCTAACGCACACTCGCTCACCCGTCAACCAACCTTACTGCTAGCAAAATTACCACTCGCGAAGGATTTCAAAGCACTTGGAATAATTTCGTCATTCCACGTGGGCTTCCTTGGGTTGGTCGGGATTGCTAGGTAGGTGGGTGGTGTGTTTTCGTGCGTGATAAATACTACTATATCTTACTCCTTCTTCTCTTCTACTTTTTATCCTTCTTTTTTCTTCTTTCACATTTAAAGCCTTCCTAAGAATTTTCTCTACTTTTCCATCTTCTTTTCTAGACTATAAAATACAATCATTTTCTATTTAGCTCTTTAGAAAATTACGTTGTTCTCACTATATGGTACTGGTTTTCTTATCGAATTCCATTTCTATCATTATTTTTCTTTTTTCAACGATAAATACAGGATGTTTCACTACAGTCACTTTAAACTAATTGACAATATTATATTTGATCGTTCAAAGTTTCTTCATTTCTCTTATTAAATTTTACATAAATAATATTTTTTTTATTGATTATTATTTATTACTATTCTGCTCTTTTACCTATTCCTATACTGTACAAATACTCAGCAAACTATCGTAATATAACTGACATTGTGAACGTAAAATTATTGCAGAAAAAACAAATAATAAAATTATTTATTAAATGACTGTACATTGAGCTCGTATCTTTCTTAAAAAAAAAAAAACAATCCTCTAATTAAAAAAATCCAATCTTGAAATAAAAAAATAAAATATTCCAATTCTATTTAAATAAACCCACATTAATTATTATTATTATACACAAGAGAATTCTTAAAAGATGACCTGTATTTAATGAACAATTTTACGAGTGTGCGTCTGTGTATGTTTCTATTTTTTTCTTCTTTTTTATCTTCGTGCCGATGGAATTTTGACTGTTCGTTAAACGACGGACTGTTCGTTTTTGTCGATTCTTGATCGAAGTTATCGGTGGTATCGAACGATCGAGAATGGTGTACGTTGATTCTATTTTAACGCGTTCATAAAGCTCACCACGACGAGCATCGACGTTCGATAGTTACGCTAGATTGCCACTGCTTCGGCTAAGGCACCAACGATGTTATTTGCTCGAGCTTGCTATTGTTTTCGAGTATTGCTTCATCGATGCTATCTGACTGGGATACCACGTTAGTCGTATATAGGAACAACGACACACATACATGTAGGGAATTTTATTTAGGATGAGATGTGTGAGGTGAAGATGTGGTAACCCAGTTTAATCCTACTAATAAAATATATATATATTTAAAACAGGTATTAGAAAAAGTACAATAATAGTTTCACAATCTTACGATTACAACTTACAAGAGGAGGTTCTGCGACCTGTAGCTATAGAAAATGAACGAAATTATACTCAATCGAATAGAGAATCGAAAATAATTAGACACGTGTTTCAGCTTTTTCTCTAGTGGGGCTTTTTTCATATGAAAAAAAAAAAAATTACTTTTTCTAAACAAAAAAATACTGTTACGAGTTTGTATATTTTGTTTTTATTTTCCCAGATTGATCATAGATCGTTGCAAAACATAGGAATGGTCGTATTCGCGTGGTTGGTTGTTTAAATTTTCAACGTTTACGAGGCGTGGGCCCATCTCTCTTGACGAAAACGATCCCATAGATACGATTCTTCAGTAGATTGCGATTTTTCTCATTCTCCTATACTCTCTCTCTCTCTGTCTCCTCCTTCTTCTTCTTTTCTTTCCTTTTTATCTGTGAGAGAGAAAAATTCTCGAGAAAGAAATAAAACGAGTCGTGGGGAGGTAAAGCGAAAGAAAAGAAAAGAAAAGGGAAGAAAAGGAAAGAGAAAAGAAAAAAGAATAGAGAAAAGTAAAGAAATAGAAAAAGAACAAGAAAAAGGGTGAAAGTATAAAGTTCTATTTCGGTGTCGTTCGCTCTTCGTTCGTTGGGATCTGTTCTTTGCCATCGAAGATAAAAGATATAGAAAAAGACAGCAAAAGAAAGAGAGATAGAGAGAGAGAGAGAGAGAGCTAGGGAGAAAGAAAAGTTGGAGGTTGTAGAGTAGCGTCGAACTTGACGTTTTTCTAAAAGAAACAAGAGCAGCATCGGTAGTAACATCAACAACGGTAACATCAGACGAGAGTGTCGTTTTACTTTCTTCGCGTTTGCTCCTTTCACCGTTCAACCCTTGATATACAAACAAATTTAATTAAAGCTCGTTGGTAGAAACCGACAAAAAGGAAAAGACGAAAAAGAAGATCTGCTCTTGTGAAAATTGAAATTAAACGTACAATTTTCCTCTCTCTCTCTCTCTCTCTCTCTTTCTCCTTCTTCATTCTTCCTCTTTCTCTTATTTTCTATTATCATTCCTTTCTCTCTCTCTCTCTCTCTCTCTCTCTCTCTCTTTCTTTTGTTATCTTTTATCTTTTAAACGGTAGCGTAATTTTATTTAAGAAATATATTTCTATCGTATTATATCTCGAACGTCAAAGTTTCATGTTATCGATTTAATATTTTTATTTATTTTTTTTTTATTATTTTATTAATTTATCAAACATTTAAACGTCAATTAATATCATTCGAGCGTAATAGAAAGGAATGAAACGTTTAGCAAGTTTTGAGTTTGCAGTAAGCTGACGATACGTTTCCTTCTCGTTATTATCCAACCACCGCACGTGCCAACTTTCCAAAGAACCCAGGAAATCTTGGCGAACGACTGGTCAGACCGAGAGAATCGTCTTCCTATTGGTCGAAACTTTGGAAACCCGTGGTCGCATTATCTACCGGAAGATCCGTCTCAGACATATACCGTATTTACTCTGACGTCTAACGGCTGATAGGGGTGATTTAAGTTTAGGTGATGTGGGGTTGAAAGGAGTAAGGATGGATGATGAGGGGAAGGGAAAAGGATAGAAAAGGATATGAATGAGAGAAAGAGAAGGGAAGACAAAGGGAAGGTTTAAGGTTCGTTCGAAGTCTTAGAAACATTGACGGCCCCTTCGGACTTGTACCTTTCGAAAACGTGCTATCGATGTCGAGTGTAATCCGACTGGAAAAGGTCGAAGAACTATCTTCAAGTTTGAACCGCTTTTCGAGAGGATCTTTGATTGCAAAGCGCAGAAAACTACTCCTCTCCTTGAAACTTGCGTCTTACGAAGCATCGAGAGCCACCGTCAAATACTACACACTCCCGATTTTAACATCTACAAAATATTGTGTATATACACTCACCCCAATATTTTCACTCGTTTTGTTTTGTTTTTTTTTTTTTTTTTTTTTACTAGTCTACACTACACTACTACTACTACTACAAATTTGTTTCTCTATTAATTGATTTTTTCTGTTTCCACAAATAATTGATCATTTGTATCACACACAGCGACGTTTCTAAAATTTTTGCTTTAAATTAAAAAATTTAAAAATAAAAGTTCGAGTAAATAATGAAGTGTATGAATTCAATTTATAACCGTCGTTATTTTTTTTAATGAAGATATATAACGAGAAAGTACTCTTCGTTGTTATACGATTTCTATTTGCGTACATCGAATTGGGAACTGCTGGTTTATTTAGTATTTTTACCAAATGATCGCCTATTTTTTTCCTGTTTTTTGTCTTTTTTTTCTATTTGTGAACAAATTAAAACAAACAAACAAAATTAAACCGATGAACTGTGTATTTTAATTTATCAAATATTATCATTACTTTATTTTTCCTTTATCGCACCATTAGTATTCAACAATTAAAAATCCATAAAATTCATTTTATTCCCTTAAACAACATTGATTGCAGATATATGAAAATTAGATAATACCTGAAATATCTTTTATTAGTATATATTATTTTAAATAATTATAATAATATCAATTCAAAGAAATAAGGAATCCAACAAATTGCTTGACGAATGTTGCACAGGGGTTGATCTGGAAATTCTTTGACAAATCGGAATTCACAAAGAGTTGCAAGACGATCGGATTAACCTCCTTCCTTATTCGCTTTCAAGACTTCCTTCACGGACTTTCGTGGGATCTCCGGAAAGGCTTAGGATCTTTTCGACATGGCATGCGGATCAGCGTCGCTCGATTTCACGTTTCTCTCTCTCTCTCTCTCTCTCTCTCTCTTTTTTCTTTCGAGAAAGAGCGTCGAGGAGGCCCTTGTGCGACCTGAAAATCGCTTTTCTCGACAAGTGTCTCGCTGTAGAAGCGCAAGAGTACGTCTATATGTGTCTCTCTCTTTCTCTCTCTTTCTCTCTCTTTCTCTCTTTCCTCTTTGGGGTACGTTAACCCACTACCCATCTACTTCTCGCGTACGTGACGTTCGAGATTGAACGCGGCTTGAGAGGACGACTGTCGCATTGTTTCCGAGCTAATGGAGATTCCGTTCTTTTTATTCTTCCCTCCTCTTCCTCTTTCTCTACCTCGTCCTTCTTCTCTCCTAGTTTTTTATCGCCTCAATAGATCGCTCTTCGAACCTTTCAAAGTTTCGATTAGCTCGAAGTATCTGCACTACTCCAAATCTTACACAAATCTCTTTACTCACACGTTTCTAAAAAAATTAGAATTTATTAAAGCATTCGTTTTGACCCATTCGAATTGCACGCGTTTCGGTAAACTTCAAAAAGAAATTTGAACGGTAAAATATCTCTGTGTGTATGTGTGAATACGTTATAACATATCGTTTGAGTGTAACTTACCCTTCGTTCCCTCTTGCCTCAAGCCCTCTTCCCCTCCTCCCTTCCCTCTGATCCTTACCACATGGAAAAGAAAACGCGTATTGCGTCTAGGTGCTGCTATTGTTTCCTCCCTGGTATCATTGTTGACTGTTCTACGCTTCCTACCATCCTCCCTTCGTCCCTTACTGCCCTTATACTCGCACAACGCCCCTTTCACCGTTTCTCTCATCATTCAAAACCACCATTCGCCTTGAGCGCTTTCCTAACAATACTTTGCGCCGCTTTTACTCTTGCGAGCTTGCAATTCGTAGAAACTTCTGCCCTCCTCCACCCCTTTCTCTCTCTCTCTCTCTCTCTCTCTCTCTTTCTTTCTTTCTTTCTTTCATTATTTGTTTTATTTTTTCGCTACCATCTTTAGTTGTATCTAGCTTTCATGTCTCGTTCCCGTTCGTTTTTTTTTTTTTTTTCATAAGTTTTTCTTTCTAGTTTGAAAATATCGGCGAGAAAAATGTTGTTGCGCGATTATGTCGTGCGATATTTTTGTTTGTTATATAATAAATTATGTTGAATATAAACTCTTGGGTGGGGAGGGGGCAATGTATTATTTGGAAGTTATATCTACATTCTGAAAAAACTGAATATTTGTATAAAGAAAAAGAAAAAAATCTTAAGTTAATAAATCTATCGTTTATCATTTAAAATTTCTTTCACATTTCATTTGTTTTTTGTTTTCAATTTTATTATATTTTTTCGCAACGAACAAATGCAAAAATTATTTTCTTTTCTTAGCTTTCTAAATATTGTTATTAATAATCATATTAAACAATCTGCAGAATAAATGACGTAGTAAATTTTGCTTTTATATTTCCTCCACGCGAACCTTCCGGTGTTACAGAAAAAAAAAATTCAATTTATTCAATGCATATGTATATACGTGAACTTACTTACTTACATACACTTACATAGGAAAATGTGTGCACATACAAAAAAGAAAAAAAGTATATATAAATACTCACCACATATGCGCACGAATTGTTTCTTCATTTATATGCGTACTGTCAGAGTAGTGAGCTCGTTACTTTTCTCGTTGAAGGGAATGGTTAATCAAAGGATTCCTTAGGCTGTATAATTTTCCACGAGCAAGTATTTACATTCTTTTTAAAAAACGTACGTTTATACATGCATATACGCATACGTATCTTCATACATGTAGAGACATTTTATTTTTCTTTTTTCTTGTTTCGTTACTTCTTTCTGGTATCGTATCTCTTCCATTGTTCCATTTATACAGTCTAGTCAAATCGAAAAATCTTTTGTCGTTTATGTTGTTGAGAACGAATCTCATTTGGATGGATGGCATAGATTTTTGGATTGAAAATGTACGAGCGAATTCCTGTAGTTTCAAGTACTCCCCTTTAAGCTCAAACCACCCATCTCACCCTTTTCTCTCTTTCTCTTTCTCTCTCTCTCTCTCTCTTTCTCTCTTTTCCCTTTTTCTCCTCTTCCTTTTCCACCACCTCCTAAGTCGAGCCTCACCACCCACCGGTAATTGCGCGAAACTTGTACGGAATCGTAGTAATTATTTCCTGAAATCCATCCACTTCTATCTACCCGAATCGTAGAAGTAATTACAGCAATTAGTACACACGACTACCTATTACCTACCATGATAATCGTACGTGGCTCATTCCAAAAACGAACATTTAATTATCAATAAATCTTTTCCAGTTGTATGAGTGGCTATGTGTTGTTTCTAGAGTATCTATTTTGAGAAAGAAATAGGCAAAGATAGAAAGATATTATAAAAACTATTATAAAATGATTGTTGTTTCATTGTTAAAATGAGAAATTAAATTTTGGTGACTAATTAAGTGATGAGAAATTAAATGATATTGCTTGTATTGTATGTTTATTTTGTTGTTGCTTTTTTTTTTTCGAAACAGCATTTAGTATTGTTACATTAGAGAGAGATAGAGAGAGAGAGAGAATATAATACAAGAGCTTGTGTTTGATGTAGGTTGTGTAACACGGCACCATTGGCAAACCAATAGCAGTGTATATACAACACAGTTGTATACGATGCGGCTTTCATTCCTTGATCGATCGATCGATCGATTGATCGTTCGTTCGGACGAACCGAACGATAATTGCCACAGGTGAAGCCTCGAAAGCAGTACTTCGAATAGATCTACGATGCGTCGAAGCTTCGGTAGGGCTTCGTTCTGTTATACGAGTATAACGAAAGTCAGATGCGTTGTTGTATCATCATCGTCGTCGTTGTCGTTGTCGTTGTCGTTGTCGTCATCGTTGTTATTATTGTTATTATTATTATTGTTGTTGTTGTTGTTGTTATAAAAAATGTTGAAAATTGTTATCATATTTTGTTGTCTTTTGTCAATTTTATAAACTATTTTATTATTTTAGGAATTTGATCTATTTTATTTTCATATTAACGGGAAAGTATTTAATTAAAAAAATGTAGATAAGAACGAATATAGATTAAAACAAAAATTGAACGTTATTACAGTATTATAGTAATTCAAAAATTTCGTATTATTTTAATAAAAAGAGTAGAACGCTAATTAAGAAAAAAAATAACAAGAACAATCTATCTAATTTGCGTAACATAAGTAATGTGTAAATAAACCAGCAGCACTCGTTCAACATTTTATCATTCTTCGTTTAATAAACGTTCGATTGTTTACTTCCATTTTATATATCTACTGTGTCGCAGTCAATCACTGTCGTTGACATTTCAAGGATCAATTTCAAAATGAAATCATAAAATTTATTTTAGCTTATGTTAGTTTTCAGACATTCGTATGACAGTGAGGGAACATGATGATATCGATGCACTACTATAATATTCTGTATATTCATGAATTACGTTTAACGGTAAATGGTTGCCATTTCAATCAAATTGCATAGAAATAAATACAAATGATCGTAATTTATCAAATGTTAGTATATTTTAACCGTTCTATTTTGCAAGTAATAAATATGTTTTAGAAATATTCGTTCAGGAGGGAAGCTTTGGAACAATTCGTATCTTTAAGAGAAACAAAGACTAAGATTTAAAGGAAAAACAATTAAGCCGGTAATCTTGGTACTTAATCGAGCATCCAACGTTGGTAATTAGCGAGACTCAATTAAAACTTCGTCTTGTAACAGTCGAATCGAATTAGTCTTTTTCTTTTCTTTTTTTTTTTTCTTTTTCTCTTTTGATTTATTTTCCTATTTATTTTCTTTTTTTTTTATAGGTTTCTTCTTAGTCTTATTTTAACGATAAAAATAGTATTTTTTTTTTTTTTGGGTAAATGTCAGATAAGTGGGAAGTTCGAATTTTCTATTTTTTTTTTTCTGTTTTAAAAAAGATAAAGAAAGCTCTCTTCCACTCGACTTTATGCGATAGTCCCTCGTTCGTTTCCGAGTTTTAACTCTCTTTTCTCTTTTAACTTAACCATAGCTCTCTATTTCTTTCTTTTTTCTTTCTATTTTATTGTCTTCTCTTTCCATTTTCTTTCGGTTAGTTATACGTCAGCTGAATTTCTCGCAATAGGGAATTCTTCGATGAAATTTCGATACCCCTAGAGAAAGAGAAAGAGAAAGAGAAAGAGGAAAAGAACAAGACTTTCATGTCTTTCCACTCTTTTACTTTTCTATTTAAACTTAAACTACACCTGCGCCATACTTTCTTCGACGATACTTCCAAAGAATAAGAAAAAAGAAGAAGAAGAAAATTACAAAATTTGTTGTTATTTTTCCAATGTATTCATACTTTACTTGCAAAATCTTGTTGTTTTCGATTAAAGTCAAAATCTTGTGAAGAAAATAAGTCGAATTTAAAGAGCCACAGTAAAGAACACTCTGACATTAGTTACCGGATTCAACTATTTTTGGGGTGGGGGTAGGGGTGGAGATTGTAAAAGTAGCGTAGCGAGCTGAGGAAGAAGAAGAAGAATAAAGAAAAAAAAAAAATAAATAAAACGATAGAATAAAGGGACTGAAACTTTCATGTCTTCTTATAACGGTACTCGTAAAACAACGAAACGAACTTTCTTACTGCACAACGAGGCACAAGATAAGGGACTTCGATAGAAAGAACAATGTGACTTTTTCTACGTCAATTCGACTCCGAACAGATGTAAGTATAATTGTGTGTAAGTAAATAAGTATTTACTTACTTACTTACGTATTTACTGGATCGTACTACACGGACTACTAGTTTAGTTAGTTTCAATTATTTTCTTCCCCCTTGGATACAATGAATAATAAAAAGAAAAGACGGGATGGCGGTTTTTAGGTTGAGGTGAAAAAAAAGTCTCGGGAAGAAGAGTTTGCAAATTTTAGTGCAAAATCCATCTGAATTAATCACTAAGGAAAGGGTCAAAAAAACTTTCTCTCTCTTTCGCGCGCAAGACATAAAATATTTTTCTTACACTTCTAAGCAGTTCGTTTCTTTTTTTTTTTTTTTTTTTAAGAGGAGTTTTTAGTAGGATTTTTCTTCTCTGCTTTCTTTTTGTGTTTTATTTATTTTTTTTCTCTTAGTTTCAGTTTGTTACAACGCGTTGACCTTCGCTCTTACGGATGCTTCGTCCGTTTTAATCGCGTCGCTCGTTGTAGATCGTAGTGTTTACGTCGTAGACGTAAGCTAGGAGCACTCTTCAAATTTACATTTTAACTCGGCACGTTAGTCTGCCACTGTCTTTTTTTCTTTCTCTCTTTTACTTTCTTCTTCTTCTTCTGCTTCTGCTTCTTCCTTTATATTCCCTCTTGGATCTTTTCAGAGGACACAAGCGCACCTTATTTGCATTAGCGTCGTACGACAAGTATCTTGTTCCTTCCACATTTTCTTCCTGTCTTTCTCCACGGAAATAGGTTTAAAAAATTATCCCATAGTTTCTTCCTTCTTATCTACCCCGATCCCTTTCTTATTCTACTCCGTTGTTCTTTCTTCTCCTTTGTACCAGAGTCTTAAGATTGCTATAGAAACGGAAAGCCAAAAAACGAAGTATTATTAAACAAGGAGCTTTTACAATATAATTAAGAAAATATCTTTCATAAAAGTATTATGTTATTTTAAATAAAAAATTAAATACAAATTAGAGAACTTTCATGAAGATGATCATCTTTAATAATAATAATAATAATAATAATAATAAAAACATTGTCGTATATTGTAAAAGAAATAGTACGATTAACTATAAATCGACTAAAATAATGATGAAATTTGAAGAAGCTACTTTTTTATTTTATAATATTAAAATAACAAAGATTATATCTTATGAAAAATATATTCGATTGGATAAAAAGAGAAAGAAATGTTACTAATACGAAAAACCCCTCCTGATCATCTTTTATGTATAAAAAAAAATTCAATTTGAATGATTAAAAAAATTCTTACGATAAATCATCGATTTAATTAGTAATTAAAATTGAAGCAGTTGTTAGCATTTAGAGTTAAACGAGGGGTCGTTTAAGGATGTACCGGAATTGAAACGGGCTATGAGACCATAATATACGATGGTTCTAATTAAGCCAGAACGGGGATATAGCTAATTCAAGTTGCCGATCCGTGTTACATCGGTTACGATGGATACGCAATGCCATCATACCCTTTCTCTCTCTCTCTCTCTCTCTGTCCGTTTGTCTGTTTATCTCACCATCTGTCTATATCTGTATCTCGATATTCATTCATGCGAGTCACCACGTCTCGTAGCATTTTGGACGTGTTTCGTATGCGTGCCAATTATGGAGATAATCTTGCTGATTAGATTGATTATGGTTAGTCATCTGAAGTTGTGAAACATGACGTGCATCTTCAATATTTTGAACATAAGTTTTATCTTTCTTTTTTTCCTTTCTATCTTTCTCTCTTTCTCTCATTCTTACACTCTCATCTTCATCTTAAACGTTTTCCTTTAATACTAGGGTAATTTTCATAGAAATGTTACTTGTGTTTGTATGTGCGTGTATTATAACAGCTGTGCCGGTAGTAACGATTTCCCAGCCATGATAACGAACATTTACATAATTAAGTAATTAAAGTTGCATTTAAGGAAAGAAAGAAAGAAAGAAAGAAAGAAAGAAAGAAAGAAAGAAAGAAAGAAGAGAGAGAGAGAGAGGGGAAAAAGAAAGTTTTAATTTTATGAAGGAGACAGTAGAACGCGTACGATCGTTTTCCCTTTTCCAACTCGTATCGAGTTTCTTTACAAATTCAATGTCTTCGTATAGAAATAAGTATTCTCATTTTGATTTTTCTTCTTTTATCATTAAAAAATTTTGTCCGATCGTAATACAATCGGTAAAATATATTTGTAACTTATAAGTAATTAGAATCGTAGATATTTTTAAAAATGTACAACGCTTGGGAAGAGAGAGATCAATCGGTGGGGTACGTACTTACTTGGGTGGTATTCCAATTTCATGTAGATTTCCTTGCAATCGGACACGCGAGTTTCTCGCTAATTTTCACCGTGATAAAGGTTGTGAAAGGTTAACCGATAAGAACAGGATATAGTAATCTTAGTCTGTAATTGACTTCTAAGAAGCCGAGTTTAGCAAGAGTGTATCCGAATGTACACGTATATGTGAATTTGTCCGTGCAATTGTATATGTCTGTTCATGTATATGTACGTATGTATGAGTGTGTGTGTGTGCGTATGTGTATGAGAGAGAGAGAGAGATCACTCCAATGTTATATTCTCCAGAATAATACTAGAAGCCCGTTTCATTCGTAAGGAACTTCATTTTCTAGAACATGTCGATCTTCCCATCCTTCTTCTTCATCTTCCGTTTCCTTAATTCCTTCGTTCCTTTCTCCAAGCTGAACTCGCAAATATCTTTCCCAACGATTTTACATCTGCCCGCCCCACCCCCTTTTCTCTTCTTCCTTCTCGTCCCCTTTTATCCATAGCTCGAGTAAATATTTCTTCCATATTTCTCGTGGATGCTTTTAATTCAGATATTCCTTGAATGTACACCTGAAGAAAGAAAGAGAAATAAAAATAAAAAATAAAAAAAAGAGAGAGAGAGAGAGAGAGAGAAATATCGGAAGGATGTGCTTCGTGTTTCGTATCGCTCTCCAAAATCGCGTCGACATTGTTATTTCTATAATGCGAAAGCTTTCTTCTTCTCTCCTTGTATACCTATATATATATATATATATATATATATATGTATAGAAAGTCTCGCGAGTAAAGCGAAATAAAGAAAGGAAGAAAGAAAAAGATAAAGAGAAGGGATTTTGGTAGAGTATAAAAAAAAATACGAGTAAAGAAAGAATCAAGTTAACGACATATTTGATAAAATTGAACGTGCGTTGTAGAAGAGTTTGGTTTTCTCTTTGCGCATAATCGCAAAAAATTCTTTCAATTTACGAGAATAAATATGATACCTGATGATAGTCATTGCCTTTCTTTCTCTCTCTTTCATTTTAGCTAAGAAACGATCAACGTTGAAAACGCGTTGAAACCTCATAACAACACCTCTCCCGAAACATCGTTATCGTAGCGTACGATGACATTGGAAATGCGATTAAACCGTGCTGTGGTGACAGCGCGAGGAGACAAAATTCTCATCGGGTTATCTCGGAAAAAGTGTGTATGTGTATGTGTGTGTGTGTATGAATGTCGTTGGAATGGCTTCGTTCTGCTGTTACCACGAATTGAACGAGTATGTTGGGTATAAGCTACGTGAACGTAGATAGAAATAGGCTAAGGGTGAGAGGGTGAGCATGAGAGAGAAAGAGAGAGAGAGAGAGAGAAACTGGGCAAATCGTGAATCGTCGCTCGCGAATTCAATTTATCGCGAGTCACAGTAGTATTCAAAGTGAAATCCTACTACTATTGGCCCACTACTACTACTATTACTACCACTACTACCACTATTACTATCATAACTACTAACACTAGTTTAACTTCTTGCATGTGTGCTAGGTAACTGCGTACTATAGCTGCGGTGAGCCCTGCAGTGCTGCAATGATTAATATGATTTTCGCGAAGAGTCAGAGATGGCATATCAACTGACAGTATTCTGGTTTCTCTCTCTCTCTCTGTCTCTCTCTCTGTCTCTCTCTCTGTCTCACTTTTACTTCATGTGGAAGGTGTTAGTGCACTTCTCTTCGTGTTCTATTTCTCCTAGTACTTATATGTACGCTTATATATTGTATGTGTACATCAAGTTCATGCATATGTAAAAACACGCACATGCATTTCTATGTATGAGAAAAGTGTATTCGCATTTCGGACAACCACATTAGGATTTCCATGACGTAACCGAGGCTTGAGAAGTAGTACCAACCAACGAGAGAGATTAGAGCACTCTCGGGTTTTGAGTATTTTTGACGATGCTAATTTCATTAGGGAAGACTCATTTTCTCTTTGGTTTTTATTTTTTTTTATTTACAAATCTAATGTTTTTTTTTATACTATATATTTATTTATTTTTGTTTTTTCCTACAGACGAGTTAAGATAACCTCAAAAAACATAATCGAATGTATGAGTGTATGGAGAGAGAGAGAGAGAGAGAGAGAGAATGGAGAAATGCGAAAGAAACGATGTAATTTGCGTCGCGCTGCCTTTTAACGGAATCAGCGGAAAAGGTGCTTGAGAATGCACTTTTCAAGGAAAATTTACGGTGTGAGTGCCCTTTCACGGGTATTTTACGAAAGGAGGTAAAGGTACTCTCGAGGATGCTTCCAACATTCGATCGACGCACAAATTTCCAGTCGGTGGTGTACGCGTTCTTATCGAGCATGGTAATTTTCTTGAAAAAAAAAAAAGAAAGATAAAGAAGACTCATTTGAAAATATCGTTAAAATTCTTCATTAATTTGATTTTAAAAGAGTGCCATTATTCAGCCAATATATATATATACTTACAACAAATCTCTTTTTTTTTATTTATCAATTTTCGACTATCTCATGAGTGTAAGTGTAAGTATTTTTTATTTTGACGTGTGCGTAGGGGGTTGGGAAGTTTTTCAAGAAGGCGTTGGAAAGAAGTTAGGTTCGACAAAGTACCTTTACGCTCGTTCGCTCACGTACCGCCATTTCTCGAAGGTGAATTCTCGGCACGTGAGAAACGACGGAGTGGCTTATTTTTACACCGGTGGACCTACGTGTGGCTGACCTGCCGCTGAGTCGTACTACTTTACTCGAAGAGAAGTGCCTTGGGCCTCTCGCCGTTTTCCTATAAAGAGAGAGAGAGAGAGAGAGAGAGAGGAAGAGAGAGAGAGAGAGAGTAGAAAGAAAAAAAAGAGATAGAGAGGTTGTGGAAATAGTAGGTACGTCTACCGTACAGAGCAAGTACATTTCTTTTTCGATAATAAAAGCGAATGGACGTTGGAGTTCCGACCTTTTTGCGTCATCGTTGAACATGTTACTAACCCTGCGGGTAGTAGACGGTTCTAACAAAAAAAAAGAAAAAAAAAGAAATGAAGAAGAAAAAATAATAAAAAAAGAAAAATGAAAAGACTGGAGAAAAAGAAGCAGCTCTTCGTTCCTTTTAAAAACCTCACGTCTGAAGTTTTTCCCCTCGTGGTTTTTACTTTTTTTTTTTTTTCAAATTATTTTAGACTTTTCTCAACAGCGCTACGAATTGGTAGTTTTATTCTTGTATATACATATATTTTATTCTATCGATACAAATTATAGGCTTATATTATTATACAGAGAAATACTTCTCTTCACTGTAGTTCATTAAATTAAATTACATTATTTATTTGTTTACGGAATAAATCCATTGGTACAAGAAATTTTACAAATGGGGTAAAGTAAAATGGAAAATAATAATATTAAAAAAGATAGGAGGGGGAGGCGAGAAAAAATAATAATAAATAATATACAAATAATAAATAAAGATATTTTTACAATGAACTTAGACACACAAATTTTACAGAAATCTTAATAAACAATATTGAAGACTTGTGTAGATTGGTGCATTAGCGGAATTTTGCTGCAGTGGCATTAATACGTAAGTACCGGTATTTTGTAAGAAAGTTGACCACCGTGTACAGTCTTCTTTTCTTTTTTTTCTTTTTATTTTGATTACAATAACGATCGTTTCGAAATATTTGAAAGTTCTAATAATTAGGTTCAGTCGTTTGTAAAATAATTCGATTAAGATTTTCGATAAAAAGATATTGACGTAAGGTAAGAAAAAAATAAATAAAAAAGGAGAAATGCGTAATGCAAGAACAGAAATGAAATGAGTAGGGAGGGGGATATATTTTATCGACTTTGGGAAACGGATACTTCGTGGTTAAAACGTGCTCAGTAGAGGTTCCTGCGATATACACTGTGCGGTTGTCCATTATCGGATTGGTTGAACCGTGCATTCAATTCGAGTTTAAATGTCGTCTTTCTAAGATATCGCGAGACTTAACTACAACCTTTTTCTCTTTCTCGCGAGTAAATGTTTCTACGTTTAAAACGATCTCATTTTTCTTTCTTTATATATATATATATATATATTTTTTTTTTTTTTAAGTACAGAGCTTTCAAAGAAAATACTTGGAGCACTAAAGATAGGAGAGGGAGAAAAAAATTTCCCGTAGCGTGTGTTCAAGCGAATATAAGACATTTAGTCAACATTTAGTCGTAAAATAAAAAGAATAATAAAAAAACACACACACACACACACACACGCATACAAATGCGCACGTGCGTGAAATTGTAACTTTCTCTCTCTTCCTATCGAAATAAAAAAAAAAATTACTGAAGAAAAGATATAAATTTTCTATTCAACGTGAAACATTTTTTATTCAACATAATTTTTTTATTTTATTTTATTTTTTTCATTCAGTTCAACGACTGTGTAATAACCGTATAGAAAACCTCATTTCTTTTTTTTTTTATTTAAAATATAAATCCCGAAATAATAAACCTTCATTTTAATAGCTTTTATATAATATCAAAAGAGATGAATCGTCCATCACGGTCGAATTATTTCGACGAAATAAACCGAAGTTAAATAAAACAAAACGAATGGAAAGGGAAAAATCGGAAGAGAGGGTTTTTAACGCGAGTTCCGGCAGAATGTATAAAATGTTTTTACAAAAAAAAATAGTTTTCTCTCTCATTTTCTTTATTTTCTTTTCACATCGTTACATTAACAGGAACAATAGGGACGTATTTTTTCAAATATAACAAAAACAAGTACAACAACAACAACAACACAACAACAACAATAACGACAACAATAGCAACGCAGTAGATCTTGAATATAGTGAGGAAAATTTGCAATTGATGCAAAGGTACGTTTTGCAGTATTCTGTCTGTCTATCTGTATCTCTCTCTCTCTCTCTCTTTTTCGTGGATTCGCGCGTGTTCACCCATCTGTCCGTCCGTCCGTCCGTCCGTCCGTCCGTCCGTCCATCCATCTATCCACCTATCCGTCCGTCCGTTTGTTCGTTCCGTCCATCCGTCGAGTTCACAAAGCACACTAAACGTTTCTGCCTATGACGCGATTCTCTCTCTCTCTCTCTCTCTCTCTCTCTCTCTCTCTTTCGTCGTTCGAATTTGCGTGGCTGCAAACGCTAACGTAAACACGAAATCCAGTACATGCATTTCGCACAGCAAAGCATTGCAGTGCATCTCTCTCTCTCTTTCTCTCTCTTGGTCATACCTATATAGAAGGAAGATGCACTCGAGTGCACTATAAAGGATTCTCATACAAAATATCGTCTGCTAGAGCTATACATTCTGTATCCTACTAATAAGCAGCATACCTTGTAAAGGTAGTCAGCTGTTGGTATCAGTATAAGCAGAAATGAGCCTTCTGATTCGTCCAACGTCCCAAGGAAATTGGCTTTGACGTATGTTTCTCTCTCCCTTACTCTCTCTCTCTCTCTTTCTCTCTCTCTATGTGGTGTTACAAGCAAGCCACTGAATATTCCTATCGCAATAGTGCGTTCTAAGTTCTGAACTTCGATATATCTCGTACATTGCTTTTCCCTTCTACTTCTCTTTCTCTCTCTCTCTCTCTCTCTCTCGTCGTCGTATTCGTTTTCGTTTTCGTTTTCGTTCTTGTTTTCTTTCTTTCTCTCTTTCTTTGTTAGTCTCCCTTATTTCTCTTTTCTCATCGTAGACGCTTCTCCTTAGTAATCTGATTTCCGTCAGATTCAAAGTGGTAACTTTAATAAAGCGTTTCGTATTCTGCACGTTACCATCGTGTTGCTGCATTCTTTAGAACTAAGGGACTTTCTTAGCTGTCTTCGAAAAGTACGTTCATTATCGTAGGAAGGAAAAAGGGTTTATATAGGAAAGAGTTTATTGGATCGGAGTACTAAGGACAACTTGGTTACCTACGAAAATTGGATAGTATCTTTGGTTGAATTGTTTTCACAAGTGCCTACCCTTTACGATTCCTATCTATTATATTATTTTTTTTGTTTGTTTTTTTTATATTTTTTTTTTAATAATAATATCAACAAAGTTTTTAATTTCGTCGAAAGATAATTAGTTTGCTCGTTTTGAAATAATTTTACATCGTTTAGTCAAACATTTCTAAGAAAAGATAAGAGTTGATTTTTCAACGAGATTTGAATACACTTGTTTTGTCATATGCAAATTGGTAATTAAGTGATTTCAGTTTTGTGTCATAATTTTAATATAATAGACACAAATATAAAAAGATTTAAAAAAGAAAATAGGTACTTTGTTGTAAGTTATTTATAAGAAAAAAGAAAAAAAACAGGGGACTTTAATCTCATCTTGTATTATTTTTCATTTGAGATAAAATATAAGTCTACTTATTACATCCGATAGGAATAATTATGTAAAATATTGCATGCGGTTGTTTTAATGAATTTTCCACGAGGCGTTTGAATAATTGAATGCAATACCTCGTACTTTGTGTCAAACGATTATCGAAGTTAACGAACATGTTCAATTTTACAACCGGAAAAGGGAGATAGAGAGAGATAGTGAATGAATTTGGGGATGAGTATTATGAGCTTTTGCAGTAAAAGCTTTGGGGTAAAAGAGAAATAAAGAGAAAGTGCAGTGGTCTTCAAACCGTGTTCCACGAAATTGTGAGATTCTACGTAATCTTCCCAAAGGGTTTTACCAATCGTTCTTTAGATTTATTACATTACATTAATATTAATATCATTTGTCATATAAATATTTAATTTTTTTTTACGAGAAAGAGTTTTATAAATTATTTTTATAATAATAATAAATTTCATAAATCTCGAAATAGTTTGAATACCACTGAGATAGAGAATGTATATATATATATATATATATATATATATATATATATATATATATTACAAAGTTTCAAGTGTAAACAATTTAAATCTTATTGGCGTCTGAGTGTATCGGGTAACGTGGTATGCTTTATTGCTGGTATTACCGCATATCGTATACAAATGTTTGCTTCAGCCTGTACCGTAGGAATATTAAATAAGCTTTGGTAGTACATATCGTCAGAATGGAAAATATTATATGCGATAAATAACAAGAGCATTAAGTGAATTAACTTTTCGATTTTGTTTATACGCGCCAACTCGAAATTACGCAGTAGATAATCTTTATCCTGTTTATCTAACTTAAGTATCGATAGAAGATCATTTTTTTCAATTATCATCATGTCTTATTTTTTTTTTTGTATCCATTATTTCTATTTATTTCGGTAACACTGGCGGGATTTGGTATTTGCGGTAATGAACTTTCGAGTTCTCAATGTCCATTAATAATAATAATAATAATAATTTGCTCTTTGCAATTGTAAAAATTCGCAAAGTTCGGCTTTAAGAATGACGAGGAAAAATCAATCTTTCGTTGGATATTCGGAAAAATTGGAATAGGAAAGTTTTGTGACATTATTCCTATCCCTTTCTGGCTACGTGCCAACGTGCATAATCGTAAAAATGGAAAGAAAGAATGAAAAAGAGAAAGAACATGGGGAATTCGATCAGGTGTCGCTAAAGTTAATCCATATAATGCTGGCACGTGCGAGTTTGCTGAATCTTCTTCTTCTTCTTCTTCTTCTTTTTCTTCTTCTTTTTTTTTTCTTTCGTAATACTTCTTTTCTGCACGTAGGACGATGTAAATACATAGTTTCGAAGAGTCACCCGGTGAACGCGTTAAAGAAAAAGAAATAAAATGAAAGAAAAAAAGATAGATAGAAAGAGTTATGAAGGTTGGAAACGAGTTTGGTCGTTTGTAGGCGGAAAGACGAAACCCGATTTTATGGGATCGTATTCGAATCGTCGACAAAAGCCACGAGTACGAGTTACCTTCGAAGGTAGCTTTTACGTCCGGTCAACCTCGACACCATTCACGATGTGATGTTCCTCCTTTTCTTTCACGAATTATTCCTTTCTTTCTCTCTCTCTCTCTCTCTCTCTCTCTCTCTCTCTCACTCTTCTTATTCTTATTCTTATTCTTCGTTCTTTTCGTTTGTACTCATCGTGATTGTCGGATCGTGTACGTGTCTCTTTCTCTCTCTCTCTCTCTTTCTCATGCACACCAAAGTATAAGAGAGACATTTATGTACCTTTTTCCTTTCGTTTTATCTTTCCTATAGTGTTTCTTCTCAGAGACGGAAAGTAAATTCCGCAAACCACGATCGAGAGAGATGTGAGAGAGTGAAAGAGAGGAAAACGGAAGTAAGCATTTTCTTTTTATGATAAAAACGAACGACATCGCTTGTTCTACATCTACTTTTATTTTATTACAATCGTTATTTTCGTTTAACATACATACGAAGTTTGAGTACTCGCATAAAGATATGAGATTGGTTGTGTATGTTGTTTCTTTTTTTCTTGTCGTGAAAAATTGATGGTTTGAAAATTTAAATACATCCGTTCTATTATATTTCGATTTAATTTTATATTAAACATAATCGAATTATATAATATTTTGTTGAATAATTAATTATATAAAATATCCAATTTGAATGATCGTTAAAATAAAGATTAAATATTGATTAAATATTAATATTGAAATTAGGGATGGAGATCATATTAACTGAACCCATAAATCCCATAAAAAGAATAAAAACAATTGCATGTAGTATTTGATAAAATAAAAAAAAAAATAAAAAATCGATTGATTTAAAAATTATACAAATACACAATTTTAACATTTCGTTTGACACTTTCAATTTACTAATTAACCTTAATAATTAATAAAACAATATTAATAATTATGATCGTTATCGAATGAAATATAGTTGAATTTAAATGTCAATGTAAAAAAATATCGAAACATTCGTGAGATTATTTACAATGGAATAACTTGACGATTGAGATTTGTGGAATATTTGTCAGTTAAAAAAAAAAATGTATGTGAAAAGGGGAAAAAAATTGAAGGATTTTAATTCGAGTTGAGGTGTGGTTTGAGGGTGTAACGCGATCACAAACGCCGATAGAACGCGACTAATAACTTTATAGAATCGCGCATAAGGTACGTAACAACTTATCGCGTTTTGCATATCATCGAGCTAGGTGCGCCGCGTTTACGTGTTGACACGAAAGAGGGAAATAAAAGTGCTTTTTTCTTTCTCCTTTTGTCTCTCTTTCTCTCCTTTTCTCTCTCTTTCTCCCTCTCTTTCTTTCTTTCCATTCTTCGTTTTTCCCTTTCTCAACTTACAAACGCTTACTTTTAAGCTCGGAACTATGCTAGTTTTCTGCGAAATCGTAAATTACGAAAAGAGAATCGTCCGAAGTAGCATTTACGTCGTTACGTTGGACGATTTTCGAACGTCTCACTAGTAAAATCGGTTTACACGAAAGAAAAAGGAAAAATAACAGATTAGATCGATTCTTTGCTCGTTAAAATAAAAAACCTCGAATTAAGAGAAAATATATGGGTTGGGGAGGGTTAGCTTTAAAAAAAAAAAAAAAAAAGAACATTCGAGATAAACTTTAATGTACACACCGGTTCCTCGATTAACGTGAAATATTTTTAGATTTTTTGTGTTTCATTCGATTCTCTATAAAAAAAAAAAAAAATATACATTTTATTACAAAATGTAAAAATGTCTTTATGTGAAATTGTAAGTAGGTTTTGTTAAACAAACAAAAAAACACATAAATACATTTTGTTAAACATATCTCTTTTAAAAATTGGAATACATAAAGTTAAAACTTAATATTATTATCATTACAAAAGAAAAATTAAGAAAATATTTTAATTAAACATTGGCAAATGTATAATATAATAATAAAAATAGAATATATTTGAAGATGAAAATAAATTCAGTTTATACTTCATACATGAAATATAATATCTGATATATATATATATATATATATATATATATATATATATTGTATATACAGGTTAAATATAATACTCATATATATACGCACAGTATGTACATATGTATATATATATATATAAGAGATGTTGTACACCCCTAAGGTTTCTCAACAAAAGGGTCGAAGTTTCATTCGAGCGTAGAAGAGGGAGGAACGAAGAATCTTATTAGAATGAACGCCGAGAGGCATAATCAAAATTCACGTCGCACTCGTCCCGTTTTAAATAATCATACGAGAAAAGAAAGAGGAGGAGGAGGAGGAGGAGGAGGAGAAGAGGAAAGAGAGAGAGAGAGAGCGAGAGTGAGAGTGAGAGAGTGTGTATCTGCGTGTGTGTGTATGTGTGTCCTCGGGCACGATATGAACGCTCGTTTGGTCTCCCACCCTTCAAATTCGGAGCACGCTCTCCGATGCTTTCGTTGTGCGCATTCATCCTTCTTCTTCCATGCTTTTTTATCACGGGACACTTATTTTTTTTTCTTTTTGCATTTTTTATTTTATTTTATTTTTTATTTTATTTTTATTTTTGCTTATCTCTGAAGGGCACTTTGCGCGAGTAACCACCATCGGTAGGACTCATTTCGAGGAATCACCATGTTAGATAACACCTGAACATCCTTCTGAAATATCAAGTACGATATTTTCTCTTTTTGCTTTAATATCAAAAAAAAAAAAAAAGAAAGAAAAGAAAAGAAAAGAAAGAAATATGGTATCGTTGTTCAACAATAGATAGAATGTCTTTTATGTACAAAAACGATACCTTTTCTCACCCTTTAAAAATCTACTAGCGTTTCTATTTCTTTCGTATTTTTATTCTTTCCTTTCCTTACGTGAATCCTCTAGAATGCTTATGGTACTTTTTAGAAAGAAATCATCCACGCTTTGTGGTCCTCTCGTTTTCTTTTCATCTTTGTTTTTTTTTTTATATTCTCTTTTTCTATATTCATTTAGTTTCAAGAATAGAGAGATATAATTATGTTCATTAATTATAATAATTATAATTGTCTATCTTAACTATCAGAAAACTTAAATATCATATAATAAAAAAAAAAAAAATCTCTTAAATTTATGGAAATCTTTGACCTAATTCTTTTTCTTTTTTTTTTTTTTCGTTTTCTCTTACACAACTTTTTTTTCTTCATTCATATTATATATTTTTCATTCCATTCATCATCACGCGACTTCAACGCGTCACCGCGAACCTTCAAGGAAGACAAATGTGTCGACTAACGTGGGATGATAGAAGAAGAAGAAGAAGAAAAAAGAGAAAGAGGAGTAGAATCGAGACTTGCTTTTCGAATCAAACTCTCTCTGCGTGATTTCAAGGGAACCGTTTTTAATATCTAAGCCACCAAAAGAGACATTTTTCTTTCCCTTCCTTCCCTCCCCACCCCCTACCTATTATTATCTCTTTGATATATCGTTTTCAATTTTTATTTATTTATTTTTTTTTTTTGACTGAATATATATAAAAAAAAGAGAACAAAAAATAATCAAATAAATCACGAGAAATGATGTTTACCATAGATAAACGCGAAACTGCACGTGGCGAGTTCTCTTATCGTTGTTTGAACACTCACTGAAGAAGCTTCCTTCGTTGATACGATTATAAAGAATAAGAAAAGAAAGAAAGAAAGAAAAAAAAAGGGAAGAAGAATTTTTGTACGTCGTTGAAATCACTTTTACAAAGTCAAAGTAAAGGAACCAGAAAAAAAATTTAATAGAGAAAAAGAGAGAGAGAGAGAGAGAAAGATGCACAATTAAAACGCTCGTTAAAAAAAAAAAGAAAATTCTAATGGAAAATTAAACGTCGAATGCGGCATGCTATTTTAAACTTGGTTCAAATAATGAGCACAAAAAGATGATAAGAAGGAAGAGTCGGCCCTTAAACCAACGTTTACTGAGAAGTGGCGAAGCTTCTTCAGGTGGGGTGGGTGGGGGGGGGGTAGCTGAGGGAGTTTCTGATCTAATATTTTCCAGGGTCAATTAAAACTTGAACGAACAAAAATTGAAAGAAAGGAAAAAAAAAGATATCGTTTTAATATTTCTGATTATAATCAAAACTGTGTCCTTTCATGTGAAGAAAATGTTTTTGGGACGATAGTAAAAACAAGGATGGAAGAGAGGAGAAAGGAAAGGAAGAGAAGACTTCAACGTTCAGGCTAATCGTCGGTAATGTTTGCAGAGACCTAGCTGAACACTCGTGCGTTGGTAAATGTTTGCGGTGTGTCAGTGGTATAGGAACCAACCCGAAGCTCTGACCGCGCGACTGTTTTCAGATACACTTGCTCTCACTCTCTCTCCTTTTCTCTCTCTCTCTTTCCCTTTCATTCTATCTCTCACTCATTCGTCTCTCTGTGTGTCGAGAAGTCGAGATCTAGGCACTAAACTAGTGTTCTCTCTCTCTCTCTCTCTCTCTCTCCTTCTCCTTCTCCTTCATTCTCTCTTACCCTTTCTTCCTTTATCGCTCGTATTTTGGTTAGTTCTAACTCACAAGAGCGTAGAGAATTCGACAAATATTCAAAGGACGTGCGCCGACCTAATTGCCACGCCTCTCGTGAGAACGATACCCAACTATGATGCATCGTTTTCAACTATCATGCATTCAACTATCATTTTCAACTATCATTTTCATCGACATTTCTCAACTTTTTGTTTTATGGAGTTAATCGATGTGTGCATTGAACGGCTCATATCGCAAAGCACGTATTTAGGTGCACACACACATTTATACGTGTCATGTGTGGAGGATAAAACGTTCAGAAAAATACTACACAGTAGTACTACACAGGTTTTTACTTTGAATGATGTTTTTGCTTTCTTTTTTTTTAAGACCGTCTCAGTTTCACATTAATTATTACTCCAGACACCTCATGGTTTATATAATCAAATTCACCTTCGAGACATTTTTTCAAATGTGTATTGTATACGTATCATACTCGTGCATGCACGCGCGCGTGTGTGTGTGTGTGTGTACTCAAAGGCATACGTCGATACTGTTTACATGCAAATTCCAAGAACTGGTCTCTCAACAAAGGAATACTTTAGAACAAAGTATCTTTGAAATACGAAGTTATAGGAGTACGAAACGAGACACATTCCAATCAGGCCCTTTTATATGAACATTGTTAATTTAATTATATAACACATATTAAATATTTATTAATATTATATAGAATGAACAATATTTATAGAAAAGAATATATCTTTTTGTTTCAGGTAAGAATCTGATTTCTAAATGAAAATCTTGGAAGACATCATAGATATGATCTTCACTGGTAGTATAGTCAACTCGATAAAAATATTATCTTTTTAAATAATCTAAATAAAGTAAGAAATTATTCTAACCTGGTAAGAAAAGTACACAACTTATGGATGACATAAAAATATCAAAAGAATGCTGTTGTTATATAATATATTTTTCTATTTTTTTTTTTCTTACTCTCGGTTTCGTAAAATCCATTAGTAGCAGCATTAACTAGAGAAACAGTCTCTCCTAATGATAATAAACTCGTTGAATTTTTCACAAGCTAATGAGCACGATTCGCGGTATTGGTAAGACGAATAATAGTAGTCGTTGTTATAGTAGTAGTAGTGATGGTGTCGGTGATGTTTGTGGTGCTAGTAGATATCATTGAGATATTTTAGAGAAGAATATTTTTCACGAGAAAAATGAGACGTTGCGTTGTCGTCGTGAAAGGAAAAAAGCCAAACGATAATGAGCGACTAGTGCTAGATTGCAAATACGTTTAAATTGCGCATAGAATTTTATTTCTATTTCTACGTGTATAAGCGTACTATGGAATTTATATGCATACATATGTTAAACTATAAAAAGATAAAAAAAAAAAATGTTTGCTATTTTTATGGCACAGTAAGTCGAGAAACATATATGTAGTCGATGATTTATGATCAGATTTTTATAGATAATTTTGACTTCTTTACCAGAATGATGAATTTATCAAATTCATTTCAAATAAATATTGTAAAGTACGTATGACAGCAGAAAGCTTTAAAAATAAATGGAATAAATTATTAATAAAAAAAAAAAAAAAAAATAACAGAGAAGTGTAAGAATTTTATATTTTGCGTGTATATAACAATTGTTTATTGTTTCTTTCTTTTTTTTTTTTTTTTTTTAATAAGAATTGTAAAATATCAAGCGTAATAAAAAGACACACTTCACAAATGTATAATTAAACGTTGTAATGTAAATATATTGGGAATGTTATAGGTACAAGGGTGTAGCAATAATAGAGTTCTGCATTCATGCCGGTAGATTAATTCGCAGGGCAGTTGGTTTCGAATAGAAACTGAGTATTTTGACAAACGTATGGAAGTCAGTTACACGTGGGTACTCATACGAATCACCGATATGCATATATATACATAGGACAAACACGCACAAGCTTATATACATGTAGGGATATTATGTTCGTTTACCTTTCATCGCATTACAACTCGTTGTTATTTCGATAAAGGTTCGCTTTACTTTCGTGATTTATCGTAACGAGTATCGCGAACAGCAACAACATCAGCACCAACAACAGCATGAGCAGTGTAGTAAAGTAACAGTAACAGTAATATTACTTTGACACTGCCACTTCGTGTTTTGGTATTCGTTTGATCGTTTGAATTACGATCGGTTCTCCTCGTCCGAGTTTACGTATATATACACTCATACATAGACCCAGCGAGGACCTATCGGATGCCAAGCGTGTTTTTCGACCACGACAATTCCAAACGTTGTTTATTTTGACAATTTTTAACGAACGTTTCCCTGTATTTAATACACGACGTAAATTCAACCGCAAAATTTCGTCCAACTTCGTGCTCGCTACCCAAAACGAACGAACGAACGAACGAACGACAGAGAAAAAGAGAGAGTTTCAAAAATCACAAACGCACAAACTCGTCGACGAAATTTTCTATAACCTTCGTTGTTGCAATGTTCGATATCGTTTTTGATATTAGATAGATTAAAATTAACGCTCTGTGTTAATTTCGAAAGATCGTATATTTCATTTTTTTTAATGAGATCAATTTATGTGAATGATATACTTCCCGAAGATGTTTAAATTTAAGACTTGTGATCGTAATTGAGAATGACCAAATTTATTGACACTCAATATAGGATAAAAAGTTCATTGAACGATTCGCTAATTTCGTCTTTCAGATTCTATATTTAAAGAATCTAGATTTATTACAGGAAAATTCTTTTTAATATTGTTCTCTATTATGCTTTCAACAAATATCGTCAGATGGAAACTAAAAATAAAATCAATCAAATATTTGATATTATAAAAAATCTTGTATTTATTTAATTTATTATCATATTTAAAAATGATTACGTATTTTTTAATTTTCGAAATAACTTACACAGTCCAATTTTAGGTATGTGTTTTTAATCAAACACAAATAAAAAAAATTTCATAAATGTTAAACGACAATTAACCACAGATTTTTTTTTTAAATATTTTTAGAGTAGAAAACATGTTTATCAATTTTTGCGGTTGTTGTCGTTGTTTTTTTTTAATGTCGGTTTAGAGTTTATAGAAACCACTTAGACAATATATTCGCGACAAGATGGCACACGTCATCGTTCTCGGTGCACTCGAGACTTTCGTACCTTTCTGCTTCGATGCCTGCAACCCTTCTGTTACTCGAGACATCACGATTCACGTAGCAACGCAGTCAACCTTTTCTCCTCTTGTCGTCGTCATGCGTGTGTGTTAACTTGTCAAAAGGAAAGCCTCCCAAGGCGAGATTAATAATTATAAACTAAATTAAATACGGTACGAACATATTCACCTATTACACTACATCATATTTCATATGATTTCATTTAGTATCGATATAAATTCAATGTATTCTTGTAAAAATTATTTTTCATAGTTAAAACAATTCCAAAAGAAACCTAGATAATTCATTGGATTTTTTCTTTCTAATATTCGTTGAAAATAACGCGAGAATAGTTCGACTTTAATTTAACAATTGTTGCATTTAACATGAACGAACAATATTAATTAATTTTGATTTATTTCGAAAAATAATTGAAAGAAACATTTAATTGGTTAAATTATATGAAATTATTGTAATTATAGATGGGTTGTTATCTGTGTCTAAAGGTTTTTAATAAGATTAGAAGAAAATATTGAAAATATTGGTTTATACGTAGACTAGGGTTCACATTGAAAAGCTATGCTATTTATTTTTCTTTCTTTTCCTCTCGTATTCGTAACTATCGTGTTGAGAGACAGGGATTTCAATGTTCGAAGCTTTCCCATTTTCTGGAAAATCCTTCTGCTAAAGCTCGCAACCACAGCATTGGCGGATCGGCTTACTTCCTTGCAGCTTTTCGTTTCTCTTCTCTTCTTTCTTTCTTTCTTTATTTCTTTTTTCTTTTTCATTTCTTTTCTTTCTATTTCTTTTTTTTTTTTTATCTCTAAGGTACTAAGTGTCACTCGCAAGAGTCATCTATTTTCTTTTACCTTCGTAGACGTTTTCTCGAGTACGAAAAGCAACTTTGTGCTGTGGCGTTTCGAATGTCAGCTGTCTTTTCATCGTAAATTATATCATATTTTTTTAATCGAACCTTAACTTGAAAGAAAATCAATGTTGAAACTTTTTGTTTTGTTTTGTTAGAAATACTTTATAAGATAAAGCGAATAATAATAAAATTCTATTTAATTCGATTAATTTCAATGATGAAATGTATCTAATAGATAAAAGGTATCTTTAAAATGAACAAAGGGTTTGTTTCGTTTTCCTTGAAACCGGATTATATAGAATTAGTCGATGAAATTGCAATTTAAATTTTTATTTTATTTTATTTGTCTTCAACAATAATGAAAAAGTAAAATATAAAAGATTGCAAGAAAGAGAATCAAAAGTAGATTTTACAGGAAGAGGAGAAAGAGGGGGTGGGTGGTTGGTTGGATGGATAAGAGGAGGTTGAGAGATAAAAACGAACCGAAGAGAAGTTGTGTAATAAAACTGGGTCCGCATATTTGCAGTTGCGAAGCACCGGTCTAAAACAAATAGTTGAGTTAAGCTGCAAAAGTGAAAATAAATTCATGGTAACGAATTCGCCGGATGCTTCTGTTCCGAGAGAACGACAGCGACCACGGATGCGACGCCTAGATACTCGATTATTCGTCTTTCTTGAATATTCATAACCGTTTGCGTTGTGTAAATTATTGCAGTATGTATTCCCAAATTAAGCGGGAAATCATACGCAAATCAAAATTATACGACGTGTTTTGCACTAATAATACTCTCATAATAATAACAACAACAACAATAATAATAATAATAATAATAATAATAATAATAATAAGAATAATAATAATAATAATGATAATGATAATAGTAATTTCATCGATAGATTTATATGAATATAATAACATTTGTGTAAACTAATTATGTTAGTGACAATAAAAGAAATAAACATGGTTTCGAAATTGGCTTAAATCGATTGGAGATTCTACGAAAAAAAAAAAAAAATGAAAAGAAAACGTTAATAATCTATTATATATTTTCATTTTATTTTTAAATTTTTTTTTTATCTATCTCAACTCGTCTTATAAATCATGTTATCGCGATTAATGTCATTGAATAGCTTATCGTTATAACGTTTTATGTTCCACCTATCCGGCTTTCATTCGAAAACATTTTTCACGAACATTCTCGGTTGTAGGAGTTTTTGACACGTTTTCTCATACGTTGGTCATTTATCGCGAATATACGTCGCGAAGTGGAACGTTGGTAGAATTGCGGAAGGAAGCGGACTGGGAAAGAAAAAAGTGAAAAAAGAGAAAGAACAAAAAAAAACGAAGAAGAAGGAAAAAGATTCGAGAGGTTCGCTCACATTGAACCCCTCTTTAGACTAAAAAGACGTTCCACTTTCGTATGTGGATAAAAAGGCCAAGGGGTGTATTTTATCCCTATCCCTTTTGAAGGTAGAATATAAAGAAATGGAACGAAATAGATAAAGGAAGAAATATAAAGAAAGATTCGTAAGGATTGTCCAGTTTAAAGTTAGAAATGGCTTTTCTACGAAAAATATTATCGAAACGTTTGTGAATTTATAAGCGTATGAGGTGGGGGGGGGAGGTAGAATACGAAAAATGTTTCATCGTTATGCGATTCTAGCGTAATAGAATTTGCTACGTACCAATGCTTCGTATATGTGTTTTCTTATACATATATATTTTACATGTAACTATATACATATATACATTGTGCAAGTACAGAAATGTACATATATGTATATATGTACAAATGTAAATATATATATATATATGGGTATAGGTAGGTATATACACAAGTATAAATTCGTTACTCAGTTACGATAATTCAAGCTTGCCGAAGTGACGGTCATTCGTGTTCTCTCGCGCTTGCACGTAATAAATGCGTGTTCCCAGCAGTACGTTGCAATATCAGATTGTTACGTAGGACGATAGAGATTGGAAGGTCGACAGAAGGGTATATATGTTGAAACGAGAATAGGAGTTGTTTTCACAGGCTCAAACTACTAATTAACTTGTAGTAAATGAATCGACGTTAATAAAAAATATACGACGTCGTATCTCGAATAATTGAAATTCTTTTCATTTTTATTACACTTATTATTTCATTATTTTGGTTAAGTCTGATTAATCTGAAGGGAAGTGAGAGGGGGTCAAAAGGAAAAAGAATAGAGAGAGAGAGAGAGAGAGAGAGAGAGAGAGAGTATTTAAATGGAACCGGGGATATTTATTTTATTGTCATAGATTTGTTTAAATGGTGATGGCTTTAATTTGTAGTATCCTTCGTAGCGAAAGAATAAAAAATGTGTGTGTGTTGTTTTAACAATGAAATCTCCTATCTTCTTCTTCCATTGATTTTTTTTTATTTCTATTTTTATTGAAGACTTTTAAAAATGGTTATATAGTTTTAATTGTAGTGTTGTTCGCAGTTGAAAAATATGAAAATAAAAAATAACAAAAATTGATTTATTTAAATCAATAAAATCTCCTATCTTGTTATATCTAGTAGTTAACAAGTCTTCACGTTGATTTGTTTTTTCTATATTTTTGTTGACTCAAAATATTTCACAAAAAAGCTTTTTGTACCTAAAGAATGAAAGAGAGAATGAAAGAAAAAGACAGATGGAAAGAGAGAGAGAGAGAGAGAGAGAGAGAGAGAGAGAAAGAAACGGAAGAACGTGAAAAGCGACTTCTCATGCGTTAGGTTGCGAGACCAATATTTACTTAACTTGATTGATAAATAGTCCCCCGATAGTAACGAGACTGGCTGGCTGGCTGGTTGGTTGGTTGGTTGGTTGGTTGGTTGGTTGGATGGCTGGTTGGATGGCTGTTTGGATGGCTGGTTGGATGGCTGGTTGGCTGGCTGGCTGGCTGGCTCTACTTGCTGGCTTGGCTGGTATGCTTCTGAAACGTTCGGAGTTCGGAGCGTGCTTGATTCCCGAGGGATAGGAGAAAACGTTCTATGGGCTTTCTCTTTCCTCTCGTCCAGGTCTGGTGGGATGCTGTGCGAGAACTCTAGCTGCCTGTGCATCATCGATTCCGCTTACCACATACATATTTCCGAGCTGCCAAATTTGCATTTGCGTACGCGCAAAGCTTTTACTTTACGACTTTATCTCTTCTCTTCTCTTCTCTCTCTTTTTTTTTCCCCTCTCTTTCTATATTATTCATTTTTTCCCCCCCATATTCTCAACATTATTTCATAATATTTCTTCTCCCGTACGTCTAGACATATTTTTATATATATATTTATTTATTTTTCAATTTGATTGTTTTTCAATGAAATCGTTAACATTTGAAATTTGTCAACGTTCATCACGTTTTATCGAATTTTACGGAGAATTTTCTAATATTTTCGAAGATTTATCTAATCACGTGCGAATCCAAAAATCGTATTTAAAGTTAACGCACTAGGTGGAAACAATCTCGGAGTAAATTGAATTTTCCCTTTTTAAACGAATCTTCTTATCCATGTTTATTTATTTTTTACTATCTCTGTCTCTCTTTCCAAGCTCGAAGGAAATACCAGCACAAGGAGCGGCAAATAATCCGACCTAGCGATTAAAACTTTTCGATCGATTCGAGAAAGACAGATAGAGAGGGAGGTAAAGAGAAAGAGAGACAGAGAGACAGAGAGAGAAAGAGAGAAAAGAAAGTGATCGTCATAATAAGTACGAAACCGAAGACGCGTAAATTTATCCCTGGTCATCGACAGATTTTCTCTTCTATGGCAATAGATCCATAGAGAGATAGAAATGGGGGTAAAGGGGAAAATGGGCGGATAGGAGGAATATATATATATATATATATATATATATATATATATATATATATTTAAGTGAGCTAAAACGAGATAGAATAGGGACAGGGAGTGGGTGGGGTTGAAATTCAATCTCAACGGCCTAAGGTATAGTCTTTTTGTCTCGGGAAAAGTAATTAAAGTGGGCTTTCCTCGTTGCGCTTCTCTTGTACGAAGGAAATAGAGAAGAGAAAGTAGACATGTGAAACACAAGAGAGAAAGAGAGAATGAGAAAGAAGAAAATAGAGAAAAAGAGAGTACGCATTCAGTTTGACTCGTTTTGGGCGGTCCTCAAACGTTGTGGCAAAAGGAGGTAGGAGAGTAAAAGATAAAAAGCCAACTGTTCCATTCCCCATATTCCAAGTTTCTCTTCCGGCTTTTTTTACACGCACATGCGCGCTTGTCATTCTAGTTGGGAAAATCACCCGACTCGGTTCAGGGCTCACAGAGGTTGGCTCGCTCACAGAGGGTTCGCCACAATATTCTCCACATATTACAGCTACGTCAAATAACGTCGGCGTCGAAGCTGAATTTATATCGCGCGCGCGCGGTCCAACGAGCGATAAAACATCCCCTGAGTTTTACCCGACACGTTACAACCACCCCCTACTCCTTTGTTCCCTTTCTCTCTTTTTCTTACAGGGGAGCGTTCTCGTGTCAATCTTTTACCCTTGCCACTGTTACCCACCCCTTCAGTATCCTTTACCACCACCCTTAGCCCTGAGTTTTCCTGTTCGTTTCGTCGCTCGTTAGTGAAATGCGCCCGCGTCACTGAAATAAAAGAGCTCGTTTCTCGTTGACTTCGAGTAAAACCCGAACGTTATATATATATCGGACGCGGATTTGTCCGTTATCTCGCGCAAACGCAAATCTCCCTGTTTTTAAAATCGAGAAATCTCTTTGACGTTAACTTTTGCCTCCTTTTCACTTTCTCCTCTTTCCTTGTTTATTTTTTTCTTTTTAATCTTTTCTTCTTCATCTGGGGGATTTTTATTTGAATTCGTTTATTTCATTTCATTTTATTTTTTTATTTTCTTGTTTATTTATTCTATATTATTTTTTGTTTTTTATATATTTTATTTTATTTCGTTCTTTTCTATATCCCTCTGTTTTTTCTTGTTTTCGGTATTGGTACTTTCACCTGGTTCTCTCTCTCGACTCCGATTGAAATATGAGTTTTCGCTGTTACCTGAGTACGTATATGTACGCGCCCATGTAAAGGTTCAATGAAAAATTTTGATGACTTTTTTCGATCTGTTTTAATTTTTGATGTTTTTTTCTTTTTTCATTTTCGACATTTTTTTTTCTTCTTTTTTAACAAGAATCGTGATATGAAACCTTTCAGAAACCGTCCATCGGATTTTCCATCCCTTTCTCTCTTTTTCTTTCCCTTTCTCTTTCTCTTTCTGTTTCTCTATCTCTTTGTTTCTATTCACTCAGAGTTTTTGGCAAATAATTTCCACCAGTACCAACTCCTTTTACCGATAACAATCGGAGTTTATTTTGGAGGCGAGATATGTTTTGTTGGTTTCTCACCGAGCTTTTCTTCATTCAGCACTTTCCGTCCCTTCCGGTCAGTAGTTTATTCGCCGTTATCAGCGAACCTTACCACCATCTTCGTTCCTTATTGCACAAAATTTCTCATCCTTCTTTCTTTCTTTCTTTCTCTTACAGTCGTTTACTTTCTATAGTCTTCCGACGAACACTACTCGGAACATCCAAGGAAACGAACGTTTGAACGTGCGGAAAGAATATCGGTTAGTCCTTGCACGTAACTCGAATACGTGGCCCTATTTTTTTCCTTTTTTTTTTCTTTTTTTTTTCCTTGGCTCGAGAGAAAGGGTTTTCTATAACATTTTCTATACCATCCAAACGTACACGTGGTCCGATTATAATTTTCCTTCTCATCTAATTTCAACGAGATTTCGACTTGTCTTCGAATTATTTCCAATAATGTCAAATAAATAAAAAAAAAGCAGATAATACAAAAAAAAAAAGTAAAAGAAATATTAACAGAAGCCTTGGCTTAATTAACAATATTCAGTCAAATTCATCATTGGTGTCTTTCAATGCGAACGTTTATCGATAAAATTTCTTTACCTTTGTTTTTCCTTTTTTTCTTTTTCTCTAATCGATTTCGATGTCATCCATGGAGAATACGATACACTTAAGTATTGGAGACAAATCAAAGTGGTACGAGTAGTAGTCTGTGGGAAAAAGGTATAGAGTTTTTGTTGTGTCGTTGTTTTGTTGTTGTTGTTGTTATTGTAGTAGTTGTGTAGTAGCGTTAGCGAAAGAAAGGAAAACGTTGGGAGCCAATAAAAACAATAAAATCAAGGAAGAAGCTGGTGTGCCAGCGGTGATGGCGATGCTACCGGTGGTAGTAGTGGTGGTGGTGGTGGTGGTGGTGGTGGTGGTGGTGTTGTTGGCCATGGCGGCGGATAGCCGTGCCGGCAATAAATCTGTCAACGGGATAAAATATGCATCCGGGGAAAACGGCGCGTCCCGTGCAATCAGGGTGCGAGACTGGAACAAATGTAGCCCACCGGGCGAACGTCCCTCGTTATCGGAAAATAGTTCTGCGGCTTCGAGCTTCAATTTATCTTTTTATTCTTATTCCATCGGAAAGATCTCCTTCGAGTACCAACGGCTGTTACCTTGTCAAGATTTCTCGAGTGTCTCCACTAAAGCTTTCTCTTTCTCTCTCTTTCTGTCTCTCTTTTTTCTTTTCCTTTTCCTAAACCCTTTACCTCACTCCTCTCTTTCTCTCTTTACATAATTCAGTCGAATGATAATATTTTCATCCTTTTCTCTCTTCCTCTTTCTTTCTCTCTCTCTCTCTCTCTTTCTCTTTCTTTCAATCTCTTTCTGTTCTCTTTGCATAATCCAGTCGAATGATAATATTTCTATCCTTTTCACTTTCTCTCTTTCTCTCTTTCTCTCTTTCTTTCTTTCTTTCCTTCTTTCTTTGTCCGTCCGTCCGTCTAACTCTTCCTCTTTTGAAATTCTCCACTTCAAAGATAATCTCTTTTCCTGTTGTAAGATCTTTCTTTTTCTTTCTTTTTCTTTCTTTTTTTTTTCTTATTTTCTTTTTCTTTCTCTTTAACCCTCCACTCAAACGAAAATAACGTCGGACAAGTTTTCCCATCCGGAGCTCGCGACTTGCCATCCTCTCTTACCACATTTATAGATCTCGATTATCAAAGCTTCGACGATTTGATTTCTCCCATTCCTCCCCCCTTTTTTTCTTTCTCTCTCTCTCTCTCTCTCTCTCTCTCTTGTCTTTTTTTACAAATTTTTATTGCGGAATAGCATATTGGTGTTGGTGTGCCGCGTGCAATTTCTCGAGAAAGAAAGTCTTTTTCGTACGATTTGACCTATTTGTGTAAGTAGGTACTACCCCTCTTACTTTTCTCCAACGTAGGCACGCACACACACACACACACACACACACAAACATATACACATTTTCGTGAGTTTAAACAGCTTTGAAAGTTCGAGAAAGCTTGAAGGTAGATTTATGGAATGAAAAGTGATTTTATTCTGCCACAAAAATCTTTCTATTGAAAGGACGTTTTATTATATATAATAATAATAATAATAGTAATTTATATTAGACGTCTTAAAAAAAAATACTCGTAATAATAAATAATAATAAATTAGCATGAAAAAATAAGAAAATAACAAGAAAGCAAACGGTAAAGATTTTACTATTTAACAAAGAAATGAATTTGTCAGATTTGTAACAAAAAAAAAAGCAAAAAAAAAAGAAGAAATAGCAAACATTTCGAAGCATCTACTTTCGATCTCACTCGGTTGAATCGTTTGGATTTGGAAAGCCATAACGTCGAATGCAAAGCGTCTCTTCTCGACTGGAGAATCGATTTCGTTTCCGTCGAGAACGACAAATTCGATGGAACGAAGGAAAGGCTGTTACATCTCCTTTCTATCTTTCCTCCTCTCCCCCTCTCCCATTTTCTCTCTCTCTCTCTCTCTCTCTCTATCTCTCTCGTTTCTTTCGCGTTAGAGTTTCGACGAAGATATATCCGTCGTATTTGGTATTCAAATTTCTTGATGCATTACACGTTTTTCGATCTCTGGATTCGTACGGATGCTGCACCCGTTATGCGATGGACGGCAAATCTACTCGTTTCTCCGCGCACGTATTTCGCAGGCTTTGACCGACCCACCCACTTCCCCCCTACCGCACTCCTTCCCTCCCTCCCTCCCTCTAACTCACTAGCTCTTCGATTAGGAATTCTATCGTGCGACGAACCGGATCGACCAGCAGGAGGGAAGTGGAGAGGAGTTGAGAAGAGAGGAAAAGAGATTGAACGAAGAACTAAAGGAGGGAGAGAGGGGCTAGGATTTTACTTTGTTTTCGCGGTGATTTTCAGTGAACGACAGATTGCGAGTCGACCGTTCCATTTGTTCCTTCCTCTTTCATGATCGTTCCCTCTCTCTCTCTCTCTCTCTTTTTCTTTTTCTTTCTTTCTTTCTTTCTCTTGAATTTTTTTTTTTTTTTTTTAATATGGACGAATTCGATCGAAAAAAAAGAAAGAATGAAAGCAAAAAGGTGGACATGCTCGAATTTATTCGTACGTGAATGGGTCAGCATAATCGGGCTACTCTTCAATTCTTTTATCTCTCTCTCTCTCTCTCGCTCTCTCCATTCTTTATAGTCGTTTGCGTCGCAGTGCGGGTCGTCTCGATTAACCGTCCCCATCGAGGTCGTAAAATTTTCGCGGCTTTTCCGAGACCCTTTAAATTTTTCCTCCTGACGGCTCGTTAATTATTATTTCCTCTTCTCATCCTCCTTCGTCGTCGTCGTCATACCTTTCCTACTTTCTTCTTTTTTTTTTTTTTTGTCTTTCTCTCTTTTTCTCTTTTTATCTTTGTTTCCAAGTACTTCCGCGCCAATATGTCGCCGTTTCTAATTTATTCTCAACGAATATATTTCTCTTCTTTCATTCTCTCACACACACTGATAATAATCTCAACGTAAGTAACATTCGTTTATCATGACGTTCGTTTGATTTACGATAATGTTTTTGTTTACACTCTTTTTTATCTATCTTTTTTTTTCTATCTTTCTTTCTTTCTTTCTTTCTTTATTTATTTATTTATTTATTCACATCAGTTGACCCACATTTTTTTACAGTCAAAGAGTCAATAATTCAAAAGTATATTCGAGAAGAGGATAATATATCGGAATAGAAATTAATCTAATAATCGATAAATAATATTTTATTTTTTGCCCCCCTTTTTATTATTATATTTACGTTGAGAAAACTTGTAAATTCATTAGCAATAGTTAATACGATATTTTATGCTCCTATCATTGAGTAATTAATTTGTAAACCGACTTAAAAAAAAGATAATTTATTATCGTATGGATAGATGCTATATTTTTTACATAATTCATATTAAATTGTATGGAAAGTTATTTGTTATTAGTTATAAATAGAAAAGAGAGAGAGAGAGAAAGAGAAAAAGGTAACTTCATTGACACGATGTTGCTGAAAAATGATATCTTTTTTTTATTTGTATCAAAAAGGATCAAAATTTGTCTAGATTCGTTATTTTTAGTCATCAAATTTAAAAGTTTTGGGCGTTGAATTGGAAAAAAGAAAAAAAAAATAGAGAAAAATCTCATTAAAAATGCATTATCCTTAATGCACGGATCATCGCGTCTCGATATCTTTCCCGTCTATTTAATAAAATATTTTTCGACAAATTGAAAAAGAATCGTCTGGGGTTTTTTTTAGAGTCCTCGCTGTATTAGATTATCGCATAGAAAATTCATGTTTCTCTTAACTGTTTCTCTTCCTCTTTTTTTCTCTCTCTCTCTCTCTCTCTCTCTCTCTTTCTCTCTATCTCTCTCTAAATATAAAAGCAAGAGAGAAATAAAAGTAGGAAAGTGGTTTGGTGGGAAGAGTGTTCGTAAAAGCCGTCTCGTCTGGCGTTTGCGCGGTGCATTATCGGGTACAACACGACAAGTCGCGAGTTTGCAAGTTAATGCATGTTAAATCGCTCGAGTAGAATCGACTGGTGTACATAATGGAACGTAACAGGGTTCACAAGGGAGAGAAGGGATGCTTGCTACCGTCACCGTACCCACTATCAGAAGGGGTTGCTGCTACGGATAAGGGTAGGGGTCGGTTGGTCCGTGACATTATTGCCAGATACGATGTGCGGGTGTTGGGATATGGAAACAATGAGCTTCCTCCCCCTTCCCTCCTTCTGTCTCTATCTCTCAGTGTTTCAAGTTAGTAGTAGGTGTGTGTGTATGTGTATGTGTGTATATAAAGAGAAAGGATGTTAAAACAAGTAGCAATATATAAGAGAGAAGGTAGAGATCAAACTGAGATACAGTGTATGAGAATGTTTTCGACACGGATGACCAGACAATGTCCGTGTTAATTTTGGTGTCTTCGTGTTTATGCAAATAGGTGTCGGTAGCCGAGTCAACAAGGGCAGATTTGAAGGAAGCCAATGTTGAGACGTATTCATCCTAAACGTCCGTTTTGTTTATCGTAATAACGTTGTCATAGTTGAAAAAATATTACGTCTCTTAAAATGTTTAGAGATAAAATAAACAATTTTTCATTAATCCATTTTCAATTAGTTCAATTTTGTGCAGTGTTCTTTTATTTCGAGAGAAAATCAATATCGATATATTCGAATAAAGAGAGAAAGGAAAGCTAACGAATAGAAGAGGAAAGAAAAAAAATGAAACTCTATCGGAACGGGGTTGAAATCACTTTTCGGCCTTGAAGGTTTGCAATTTGAAGTTCGTGCTCGGAAAGGGGAACTAGCGGGACATGCAAATTGCTTCAATTTATACGGGTCCCGGAGACCCGTTGCTTAGCCAGCTTGGCTGCTGACTGCCAGTCAGATTCGGCCGGTTTCGGGCCAGGATCGTTGACTGCATGGTTGTTGGATAGCTGGTTGGTTGGTTGGTTGGTTGGTTTGTTGGTTGGTTAGTTGGTTGGTTGTTTGTTTGTTTGCTTGCTTGCTTGCTGGCTAGCTGGCAAACGTGCTTTAGCATCACTCGCCACGCTTTGCAACGCGAGATTCGAATGACACTATTTATAGGAGCGTGACTGCTTACGTTGCTCACGCACTCTTGCACGTGTGTCTTCTATTTCTCTTTCTATGTGTGTATGGATGTATAGATGCTGCTGTTGTTGTCCTCTTTCCCCCCTACTTCTCCTCTTCTTCCTACTCTTCCTGTACTACTATATCTACTTGTTTCACCCTCATACTACGCGCTAACTACCGTGACTAACCAGCACGGTTACATCCCTGAGCAAATTTCGTGCAAACGAGTGTTGCGGCCTTAAACGGATACTCTCTACGACAGATTTCGACAATCACATATTTGTTTCATTATCTCTCTCTCTCTCTCTCTCTCTCTTTGAACTTCTATTAACGTTAATTATTATCGTTTTCCATATTATTATATGTATATTACGATTTATCTTATCCAGTTTATTATTTATTCAACACTGATAAACTTTTACTCTTATATTTTTTATGAATTTTCATAAATTTGTTGTAATAATTTTTTTCTTATATTAAAATAAATCGATCCAATATAGAGATTTATTCGTCGATAAGGATGGAAGTAAAAAATTTATTATTATTATTATTATTATTATTATTATTATTATTTGCTACGTCATTTTGACCTGCCACTTTAATAATCGAACGCGATGATTCATCTCGATAAAAGGTTTTATTATCGGGCAAAGCTTGGTTGAACTGAATCATTATTTATTGTCGTTAATCGCCGATCGCATTATGAATTCGTGCTCGTCACGAACGTAATTTTTCGATATTAACAAGAACGGAAGTAGAAAAGATTTGATAGAAAGGAGAAATGATCTTTCATATTCAAATGAATAAGAAACGAAAAGAAAAGAAAAGAAAAGAAAAGAAAAGAAGAAAAAAAGTAAAGCTAGTTATGTATATAATATTTATAGTTATGTTTAATGTAAATTAGTATAAAGCAAAAGTCAAAACGGTTCGAGCATTCGAGATTGATTTGATTTAATCGTTTCTTTGAATACCTAATGCATCTCTCTCCTCCTCCTCCTCCTGTGAAAGCTCGTGCATATCGATGGGAATAGCAATAATGTTCGGTAAGAGCTTTTTATCGTCCCTTCCAATGAATACCGAGTTTTACCTTCTGCATAATTCATTGTATAAACAGCGTCACCGAGCCGCGAACCGGACGAACAAGGATCTATAATATCAAAGGATACTTGGCTAAAAAAAAAAAGAATGAAAGTGAAATGGGAGAGAGAGAGAGAGAAGAGTTTGAAGATCTTTCGAAATAACGTAAACTCGTGGAAAAGACTGGAAAAGCTTTCTCTCTCTCAACTCGAGTCTATAAGGTAAAAAGAAAAAAAAAAAAAAACAACATAAAAAGAAAAGGAAAGAAGATGAAGTTGAAAACATTTGTGGGTGCGTGCATATTCCTAATGGAAGCAGCAACTCGTCGTCCTACTCCTACTTTCATCCCTTCTTTCTACCAGATATTTTTATGCGAATTTCAAATTCGAAGGCAAAAGACCCTTTTTGAGATTTCTTCTTCTTCTTCTTCTTCTAACTTTCTTTCTTCTTTCTTTTTATTTTTTTATTTGTTTTTTGTTTTGTTTTCAAGATTATCATCGATTCAGACGCAAATTGTTTTATTCGTTTTAAATAAACGAATAATTATTCACATTATCGGAGGCAATATCGAACGATTTGGTGACTCACACCGATGCCGGCCACGTTCTAATTCCTATGGGAACGTTGAAATCCGATTAAACTTGAATAGAATTATTTACCCACGTTGGGATTTCCGAATTAAACGCTATCGTTTGAAAGGAAATATATAATTACATATATACAACTATACAGATCAAAATTATTTGACCATTAAGGACTAAAAAAAAAAAAAAGAACAAACAAATTGCCTTAAACAAGTATCTTATCCTTTTACATAAAAGATCGATTGATTATTAAACAAAATTACTAATTAACATTTAATCTAAATACATAATTCATCAAAAAAGAAAAATCTTCATTTGTGTAAAATGTACTTTTTGATTGCATCGTTTCTAGCGACTCAAATAGGAATTGTTTATGAAAATCTCTCGTATACACCATACAATGATTTTTGCATTTTATGACGTGGTAAAATTAATGTTGACCGAAAACATATGTGTAGAAGAGATGAAATGAGTATTTTTTTGTTCTTTTAATTGAAACTTATTGAATTTAGTATGAAACAATTCAAACCAATACACCGATCTATTCGTAGGGTTTTTCGAATAACCGTTGACCGATACACGGTAGACGTCTATTAATAATTCCCTCTATTAATTATCCGGCCGTCCATCATCTCATATATGTAGACGGGTTTATCGGATGACAGCGATATGACGATGCATTCTCATATATATATATATATATCTACATACGAAGGAAGAGGAGATTGCTAGAGGACACTTTGAGAGAGACGGAGAAAGAGGAGTGGGAAGAGGGAATAGGGAGGGAAGGAAGAGGGCAGATAGAATACAAGGACGTATAATCTTTGGTACTTTGAGTATACCATTGGATAAGAGGATTATAATCCTATACAATTGATAAATATAGGTGATACGGATAAAGACAAAATCTATTATAATGGGATGAAGGGTGAATAGTTGTAGTAGTGTGTGGTGGATAAAAGGAAATCATTTGATTGGAATAAATCGTAAATTACTGAAAATCTGTTTTCGTTGAGGACAATTCCCTTATTTTCTTCTTATCTTTCGACGTATCTAAAAATATATGGCTATGGTGGAACTCGCGAATTGGCTCTTCTTGTAATTTTTCAGCGAATACTTATTTCATGAAGAAGCAGGATAAAAAGTTAAGGAAAGAAATAATTCCATTTTATATAAGTACACACACACACACACACATTGAAATATCGTAAAAGTGGAAAAGTATGAATAGTATCGGGTTATATTATGGTAGACACAAAATTATGATCTTCCGGTGGAAGTCATTTCTTTCGGTATTGACCGCTTTTCTTGGGCTATAGTAGATCGATAATATTTTACGATCTTGCGACTACTTTTCTTCTCTCTCTCTCTCTCTCTCTCTCTCTCTCTCTTACTTTTTTTTCTTTAGAGTACGTGGTTGCGGCACATAGACGATATGTCACTTTTATTTATAGGCAGTTTCGAATAACTTTACGATCCTAGCTCTCGTCGTCGACTTTATCGCGCGTGCCACGATACGAGCCTACCTTTTCTCCTAGCGAATTTCTTCGCGAAAATCGAAAAATTGATAGTACCTGCCTTCGCCATGATTCTCTCTTTCTCCTTCTTTCTTTCTTTCTTTCTTTCTTTCTTTCTTTTTCCCTTTTTTTCTTGCATGATCCTATTTGAAAGAGGAAAAAGAGGAAGAGATCGAGAGATACGGGGTAAGCATGAGACGTACGTGTGCCGCGTACATTGAACGTGGTAGAAACGCGTGATTTGTGAGATACCAAAGGTGATCGCGAATCTCACAGTGAAGGAAAAGGAAGAAGAAGAGAAGGTGGGGTGAAGAGAGGGAAAAGGAGAGGGTTAACGTAAATGTAGGTACATCGTGAACCAAGCTTCCTTCCACCTTCGATATTTCTTCGGTTTCCTGAGAGTAGTAGTCGAGACGAATGGTTCCAACCAGTATGAAACTCATCCTCTTCCTTTTCTCCTATTCCCTTTTTCTACTTTTTTCTTCTTATTCTTTTTCTTATTTTACTTTTTCCTTTTTCAAGTTCAAGATACCTCTGATGATGTTGGCAACCACGAACATTAGCTTTTCAAACTATTTAAAACAACACAATGATTTATTATTATCAACTTTTACACGTTAAGACAATTAAATAAAATTATCAACAAAACTATTCAATAATCATTTGAATTATTTTAATCATTAAAAATTAATGATAATATTTAAATATAAACGAAATTGTAATTTTTGTCATAATTTCTTCAAATAAATACTGCAACGTTAAATCGTAATTATCAACCAATACAGAAATTAAACGATAACAGATGTAAGAGAGAGAGAGAGAAACTAGAGTCAGAAATAGGATCGCGTCGATTAGGCGAAATGCTTCTGAGAGAATTCTCGGCATGCGGCGTAATATTGCCATGTGTAGATCACATCTGAACAGGCATAGTAGAGGGTGGCAGCAGAGTGGTAACGAACGATAGTGATGGTAGTAGTGTGGTGATGATGGTAGTGTTTACTGGTGCTGCTGACGATGGTGTTACTGGTATAGAAGGAGAAGGTGATATAAGGAGAACGAGAACGTGAACAAGTAGGAGAGGAGATAACCATTGGATGGTAGTGGTTGGTTCGTCCAGTGGTGGTTTAATACACGCTATGAAACGCCACCTAACCCCAGTCTAACGCGTACCCTACGACGATACTATGCGGCATTACAGGAAGATCCATAAATTATATATGATACTCCATACTAGTCTAAAACATACACGCAACGTTATAACCACAAAATAAAGAATTTCATTTGATTAGTTCAGTGGTTCTCGAAGTGGGCGATATCGTCCCCTGGTGGTCGATGACGACCACAGGTGAACTTTGGAACTGCGGGTGTGAACTCAAAAAAGGTCACAAAATTAAGAAATGAAATTTTGAAGGGGGCGATAAGCAATATTTTTTCAGGAAAGGGGGCGATAGGACAAAAAAGTTTGGGAACCACTGGATATATACTCTAGAGCTATATATATATATATAGAAAAGTTAGCTAGAAAATGGACACATTTAAATGCAATTTTAACAAGAAAGAACGTTTTAGTGGTTTAGATTTTGTCGGTTAAAGCTGATGGAATGTTGAAGGGAATCTAATTAAATGTTTAAATCAAGGATAGCAGAGAGGATTTATTTTTTCAATCTTTTTTGAAAAAATAAAAAGAAATTGTTCGTGTTATCTTGTACATTTGTAAGCGTCGTTTGAGAGGTAATGACCAAGAGGTAATGACCACGTAACATCTGTCTTTTGGATACGCGATATTTCTTACGGAAGAAGATAAAATGGTGTGCGGTTGGCTTCAATCCTGCTTGGGAATGAGAGACCACAAGGGAAGCATTTGTCTCGTACAAAGGAATTTCGTTTCCTTCCTGTAGAGTTGAATATCAGTTCAGATATTCGACATTTCTTCCTCCTCAAAGAACTAATATTCATTGCAAAGATCATACTAACCATGATAGAACGAACATTGTTACCGAACTATCGGTTTGATGTTGTTTTCTTACTTAACCATTTCAACGTTAATGATACTAACTACCTTTATTAGTCTTACGATTAAACTATACTAATGATTTAATACATCTAATGTCCTGTAAATTCGTGACACATAATAGCAGTCGTTGGAGTATTTTGAGTACCAATAATCACAAACAGTTCGTCGTTTAACGTGATCGTTTAATCGTAAAATCGGGACTTCAACGTACCGTTGTTACTAGTCTTTCATTGTTCCTTGTTTGTTAAAATGAACTAGCTAAACTTACTTCCTTTGATTATCTTCCCCTTTTCACTTCTTTTTCTTCTTCTTCTTCTTCTTCTTCTTCTTCCTAAGAGAATGTCGACTTATCGAAAGGTTGAAAACTTTTAATTGGACCGTAAGTTCTTAGACGAAGTTAATGATATTCGTTAAAAGGAGTCTGTTGGGTATTAACGGCTGGAGTATAAAAGTGAATAAACGCGATGAAAGAATAGAGGAGTCGTGTAACAAAGAGAAATTTCCATCGACCTGGGTGAAGAAAGTATGAGGAAGAGTAGGAGGAGGAGGAGGAGGAAGAGGATGGAGATGGGGAAGGAGGGACAGGATAGGATGCAGACATTTAGTTAATTTAGCTCGGGGAATCCACTTTTGTACGTTTAACCTACTCACGAGTTTCGAGCTCGAAATAGCAGTCACCTAATTTAATATATTTCGTTGAAGCTTTTTAATTGTATTACTTATTCTTAAATGCGAATTAAATAAATGCCTATAAAATTGATTGCCTTCATATATCGCTAACAAGTTTTAAAATATCGATTGATTAATGAACTTTTTAAAGATCGAATTTGATTTAAAAAAAAAAAAAAAAAGAAAGAAAAATGTTATTAATTTCCTTTTCCTTGCGATGAATGATACGAAAAATAAAATGTATAATTTTCTTTCTTTCTTTTCCTGTACTTTTTTTTTTTAATTTTTTTTTTTTCGTTTACAGTTTATTTGAAATTCTTCAGAAAGTGGCTGAAACAAGGTGTAAATTAATTATACAATTTATGTTGTTGAGGTGTATCAAATATTGTGTACGGGCGATAGTAATTACGTTGTTATTACTTCCAGAGCAACGTGCATGAGCAAGAAAAGGTAGTCTACTCTTTCGTGGCATTGCCATTGTAAGCAATAAAGCTTTCGTGACTAACGTTTTCTATAGTATAACCTAAGATCGTTACAACACCGTTCTATATATCCTACGTGTTGTATTCGTTTGGTTAGCCACATTTTTCTTTCTCATCCAATAACGTGCGAAATAATTACTTTTATTCTTTTCGACAATCACACTCTCTTCTATGTGTGTATACAATGTATGTGTATATATATAAAAGATAAGATAGAGTGCATGTGTATATATAAAATATATAACTACACATAACTACAAACTAAAATATATAACTAAAATATATAACTATACTTAACTATATATATATATATATATATATGTTAACGTTAAATTTTATAATTCAGTTAAGTCGTGGTAATCCTAGGTCTTATACGAAATACTTACATTAGTTAGATGTTTTATAGAAAGAGTATATAATATTAATTTTGATAATACGCAAAGTATCGACCGACTAATGTTATGATTAAAAGTATACAAACTGTCTGACCTTACTTATTCGTCGATATTTCGTAGCAGTTACCTATGAAAAGAAATTAATTGTTTACATTGGCACAGTTACGTTCGAACGGTGATCGAAACAACAACTTTTGCGATTCTTTCGGAATTAGGCAGACAATTTTGCGGAATATTTTCTTCGTATTATAAAAGTAAGTGCATAAACTACATTCTAATTATTATGATTGTAAAATAATATTTTATCTCTGTGATATATATATATATATATATATATATATATATATATATAAAATAGTATGTATGTGTATATATAGGTATATGTACTTATAACTTTAGCCAGTTTTACCTCCTGTTGCCGGTTCTTTCCACTTTCTTAGCTTCTTCTTTTCCTTTTTCTTGTACCTTTTTTCTCGTAACAGCAAGTCAGGCAGCCAACCGGCCGACCTGTGTGTGCTTTTCCTGGAAGAAAAGTGCCTTTTCTCGTTACGCCAAAGTACCGGGGACAAAAGGCTTGCAACTTCACTTACCGATAGAAAAGTACTACCGCGACGCCATTGTAAGGTGCAACAATACTTATTGCACCAGTCCAGTCGCGACGAATTTCATCGCCACCCAGAAAATTTCTAAGAATACTTCGTCCTCCTCCTCCTCCTCCTTCTCCTCCTTCTTCTTCTTTTCGTCTTTACTTGAAAGATTTTAAACTTTTAACTTAATATAAAGTATGAAAAAAGTAAAAAGAACTTAGACAATAAAATATATTCTATTTTTTATTATATTATTATTATTATTTTTATTCTATATCAACTTAAAATATTATTAATTAATTAGATTTTCATTATATTATTATAAATTAAATTTGATTTTTCTAAGAAATCAATCTTCGTTCGTTCAATATGAAAATTAAAGAGTAATCTTAGGAGTATAATATCAGAATGTTGGTTGTCATGATATCAGATTTTGAATCTTGAGAAAAGGTTTAAAGTAAATTGAACGAGCATGAAAATGGGTTTGGTTCGTTAAAACGTAATCTTTCATCCACGTATTTGCTTTATGTACTTAGATTACTATACATATGTAGATAGATAGATAGTTAGATATCTAACGTTTGCACGATAATCATGAATCATCATCTTTCTTTTCTGATTTATCCGAGATTTAATATCTTCATTTTCTTAATAACGTTCTGCTTTATAATGAACTTTTCTCTACCTTCGTTAAATCTATAAAAAAAAATTCAAATTCTACTAGATAACGAGAGTGTGATATTTAACGTAATAACAAAAAAAATTCGATCTTTTTGATATTCATTCTAAAAGAATTTCCATTCAAATTAACTGAGAAAATCTATTGATTGTGGCTAGTCGTAATTCAGGATGTGTGGAAGGAATTGAACTGTCGTAAGTATCTCCTTGTCTTGTCGTACATTAGATCCTCTTTCTCTCTCTCTCTCTCTCTCTTTCTCTTAAGTGCGTTATCCTGAGAGAAGCGATGCATCGTATTGCACTAAAAAGCTTTTACACTTGCGTGTTGGTGACAAGCAACACGAAAGCATAATGAGTTAGAGTAAGAGAGACATAAGGGTGTGTATGTGTGTGTGGGTGCACGCGCACATGTTTGTGTGAAAATTTGTTTCGCCTCTTCGAAGGGATACAGAAACCGGTCTTGGACAAAGCTCTTTCTAGGCCATTCGAGTAAGTGTATTTATGCATGTGTTTTGGGTATGTATGCACGTTTGAATTTGTGACTGTGTATGCATGTGCGTGCGCGCGTGTGCGTTTGTGTGTGTGTGTGATATAGAGAACTTTGATCGCTTCTCGTAGTCTCGTGTACATTGCAAATGTACTTGTACAATGTACATACGTGGAGGACGTGGCAAATGTGAGGTTTGTTACGTACCACCACGAAGAGGAACAGTAAATGAGAGAGAGAGAGAGAGTAGAGAGAGAGAGAGAGAGAGAGAGAGAGAGAGAGAAAGAGAGACAGTAAGCAATGAATGCGGTGTCTCCTAGCATGGCATAATCTTACCTTCGTGTGACACACTGTAAACACTCTATTTGGTTAGCGTTGAGTCGTTCCTACTTCCTCCTACAATCTCATCATGGTGGCTTCGCTTGTTTACTGCAAAGAACCACAGCAAGAATTTGACTTATTTTCTTGAGAAATTCGACCGATCAACGATAAAAAAAAAAAAAAAAAGAAGAAAAAGGATGTTCCATTCTAGAATTATTCTTCATTTTTTATTTGATATAAATTCAAATTTATCTCTCTTTTTTTATGGTGTATATATAAGTAGTATATGTTTTTTTGTTCTATTATTTTATCGTTTTATATTTTTGCACGATTGTTTTATTTTAATTAATCATGTAATTTTTTCGTTTTGAAATATTGTAAATCGTCGACGAGGGTTAAATTTATTCTGTTCGTTTAATAAACCGATAAAGCTTTTTTTATTACTTGTCTTTTTTATTTTTTGTGTGTGTGTCTTTTTTCTATTTTTTTTTTTGTTTTTTCTTTTATCTTTTCCATTCTCATAGGTTGCCTACGTTGCAAACGTCCAAGACAAACATTAGCCGTAAAGATAAGCAGACTCTCTCTCGAATGTTGGAGAAAAGCACGGTACTACTTGATATACAGCGAGTCATTGTTTATTCTCAACCCACGTTTCTCTTCTACGTATGTATACTACCTACTAGGTAGCTAGAGTTTCCTTGTCGTCATTTCCCGAAGCGTGCAAAAGTCGAGACGAGGTATTACATACGACGTTTCCCCTACTGCATTATTCTTTATTTTTCTTCTACTTACTCTACTGAAAAAAAAGAAAACGATAGACAAAGCAAAAAAAAAAGAAAAGAAATTGGAGGAGTTCTTATCGAAAAACAATTTCGCGATTAACGATGCGAATTTTTTGCTCTTACATCACCCTCCCTCCTTTCCCAATCCTCCCTACTTCTTTTTCCTAGAAATCGAAGTAATCGTGTCGGCTATTGAGAGAAAGAGAGAGAGAGAAGAGAGAGAGAGAGAGAGAGAGAGAGAAACTGAAAAGGGCGAATGAAGAATTAATTGAAATGTTTTTCATAATGCTTTTACAATTTACAACAAATGCACTTACAAATTTCATTAACGTTACATAAGTCACATTGGAAAAGAAAACTCGACAATGTAAATCAGAGAAAGAGAGAGAGAGAGAGAGAGAAGGAGAAAGAAGAGAAGTTCTCAAACAACAACTAGTTGCAAATGATAAAATAACAGGGCTCGTTTAAAAGCTCTCGTTCATTCCCTCGGTTAATTACAATGAAGAGTCCCCCTTATTGTTTGTAAACGAGCGAACTTGACATTTTCTTCGCGCATTTTTTTTATCCTGACAAAGTTGTGCGAAAGACAAAACCCCCCATCTGTTTTTTTTTCTTGTCTTTGAAATAAAATTATATAAAGTATTAAATTCCTTTTCTTTCTTCTCAATCTTTGTCTTTTAATTTGATCAATAATAAGATTCTTAGTTGAAAGAATTTATTTGAAAAGGAAAGACCGATCTTGTAAGAAGATTTTTATTAAATTAAAGAATTTTAATTAAACAATTGAAGTTATATTTGATATTACAATTATTTATATTATAGAAAATAAATGATACAATGAATTTTATCATTTAATTCATTTTCATCATTAGCAGTATATTTGACTTAGTGATACAAGAAAGGGATACAAAGATCAAATTTATGGTAAAATCTTTTACAAGGATATTTGTTTTTTTCTTCTCTTTTTTTTTTCGAACAAATCTTTTAGAGTAATATCAAAATCGAAGCCTGGTCGAACATTTAACCGGTCTTTTTTTTTTTCGCAATCTTACCACAACCGAAGAAATATATTTTCCACGTTTGAACACTACCATCGTAAATTACTTCCTTCAAGTGGGTAGATAATGTTCTCAAATCCACGGTTGCGAACTTGCAACCTATATCAATCCTCTTTCTCCTACTTACTCTTCTCTGCTTCGCATCTCTGAACTCTCTTGGGCTTAACGATCCAAGAATTCCACCCTCCAACCATCTCCCACTTTATCCTCATCCTCCTCCTCCTTCTTTCTCTTATTATTTCTCTTCTTCTTCTTCTTCTTCTTCCTCTTCTCTTTCCATTCTGTATTACTTCTCGAAGATACGTATAATCCTTAGGTGAATTGTATGTATTTCTGCACACATACATACATACATACATACATACATACATACACATATACACGTACAAATGCACATACATTGACATGGATAGATATCAAGGAATTACTGTAATTCATCGACTAAGTCGCATTTCCTCTTCCGTAACCTATTAAGTTTAACCAGAGAGTCATGTTTATGTTCAAGTAGTCAATACAGACAGCAAAAGCAACAATTGTGTTTAAAAAAATACGAGAGAGAGAGAGAGAGAGAGAGAGGTAAAATTCGTAGTAGAAAATAGATGGAAAAAGATGAAGATAAAGAAAGGTAACGTTTAATCGTTTAGTCGATAATAATATTTAATGGATCAACAATGGAAAGCTTTTTTTTGCGAAATATAATAACAAGACGGTTTTCATTCTAACTTTTGTGCTTCGGTGTATCAACTCGATCGATAATTTCATTTTTCTTGACAATATTTTTATATTCTGTTTTTTTATTTTATTTTATTTTATTTTATTTCATTTTTTTTTTTCAATAATCATCAAATACCCATATTTTCCGAAGTAGGATTTCTTAAACAAACCGAGTTTTCAGATACCCCATTTCGAAGATACTCAATTTATTACTTTATCAATCAGAATTAATGATTTCTTACTGTAGGATGCATCTATTCGATCTTCTTGAAAATGAGATCAAGTGTATGACCACGGAATGTAGTAGTGTATCGGTAGGGAAACTTTGAAAAACGAGAATTTCTTAACAAAGAGAGTGGAAGAAAGATCTTTACGAAAGTTCACTGAAAGTAGCTTAAAACGATCTCAAAACTCTAAAGGAAAAGTCAAAACTTCTGTTGAATCTCTTCTTACCTTTTTCTTTTCTTTTCCTTTCCTTTCCTTTTTTCTCTTATCTTTTGTTATCTTTATCGCGTGAACGTGTGTGCGTTTGAGTTGAAGAATTTGATTTATTCTATTATTATTGTTAGTAAGAAACAACATGATAGAGTAAAAGAGAGAGAAGAAGCATCATGCACTGCTTTTGTCGTGTGTTAACTGTTTAAGGAAAATACTTGAGAATTAAGTAAATCGTTTGAACGTTTACATCATTCTTTTCTTTTTTCAATTAACTTGAAAAGTGCATCCGACAAACTTAGTCTTTGAGATTTATCAAATAAATAGATAATATTACATAATTTATGAAATATTATGATTTCAAAGAGATGCAACAAAATTGGAAAGACAATGAATTAGTTGCTAAGATATTTTATATTTAGAATAAATATTTTATTTAACCTTAAATTTATTTCTTTTTTTGTTTTTTATTTTTTTTATTTAACTTCTTAAAGTCTTTACAATTTGTCCGTAGACATTTGGTAAATTATTATAATAATATATTTATACAAGTATTTCGTTATTAACGAGCTATAATATATGAGTCGTCCATGCCGTACGTATACGGCCCGACCCATATATGCGTCGACAAAAGATTAATCATATATAAATTAAAATAAACAAAATTGTTTTAACAATAAAATCAAAAGAGAAATGTATTAAATTAAGATGAAATTGTCAGATAAATCAGTAGTGTGTAATTTTGAAGCAATTCGTTGAACCGACATTGTTTCCTTAAAGGGATTTCAACATAACAAGCGTACGATCTGTTAGCAATAGTAGCTTCGGAACATAATTAAAAGTATTACTCTTCAAGGTTGGGCTAACGTACGTACGTCTAACGGTAAGGTCCATGCTTACATTCACTATGGCAATTTCCATTTTCCTCTTGGTATCCCTTCTTCCTCTTCTGTTTGTACATTACATCAGCTTGTTCCTGCTAGTTATATACAGTTTCTCGACAATGTCCTTGCAAGGACAAGTGGCAACAGGCCCTAGCGCTTAGAATGCTTCTCCCTACGATGTAATCATATATATGTGTGTCTATTCATGTCTGTGTGTGTGTGTGTGTGTTTAAGAGGATAATATATACAGTTACCCTACCTTCACACTTTCCACAGTCCGTTCAAAATCAGCATACTAGAAGTAACAGGTAAAAGGATTTCCTTGAAAAGGGAATTACGTAATCACAGAACCACAAAAGGTCTACATATCGACGAATTTGTGAAGCTCTGATAAAAATGTAAATTACTTTGTTTAGCCTGCTTTTATTTTTGTCTTTTTTTTTTCTTTCTTTCTTTCTTTCTTGCTATTCTGATTTCACGAATTAAACGATTTCTAAAAGTATGGTTTAATTTTTTCAATAATCAAATTATATTTTGACTATGTAAATACATAGTACATACATACACAAATACACATAGACGTATATTAAAAAAAAAAAAAAAACATATCAGACAAACGATGCGGATTATAAAAATATCCAACAACGCGATTGTTAAATTAACTTTTCGCTCTACTATTATTTTCCTCATTTATTCTCGGCTAATTAGAATTGAATTTTGTTTGAATAAACTTTAATGAGAATACTTTTTATCAAAAATAGATTTTTCATTCTCCCTGAATATTCATAATTTTAAGGGAAACGTCACGTTTGAGAGATGACAAAAGAATTCTAAAGACAAATTATTTTAAATCAAATCAACAGAGTGCGAGTGTGTTTATATTGCACAAGATGAAATCTATATTGAGCTAAATAAATGTCATTAATTAGAATTATTTTTCTCTAAATAAACTTATGCTATGTTTGTGGATTGATTTTTGTCAGAATGGATGTAACCAGTTAAGTCAATAAGAAAAAGGTATTAACGAATGACGAGAAGAGAAATTCGTGAGTGGAAACAAGTCTACGATTACTACAAGCAGAAAGATAGAGGAAGAGAGAGAGAGAGAGAGAGAGAGAGAGAGAGAGAGAGGACACAGGTGATCCCTTTGCGTAGAGTAAATTTATGCGGACACACGTTGTCGTTCCTCGTTATCCGATAGACCGTAGAGTAAGGATGAAAATTAGGAGCGGTACAAAGTTTGATAATTAAGAGAACAGGAGCGAACACTCGCTGGAGTGGTTCGTAAGTTATGTCAGAATACGTGAGGCTTACCTTCCGTTACATATTTCCTCTCTTTTCCTCTCTCTTCCTCTTCTCTCTCTCTCTCTCTCTTTCTTTCTATCTATTTTTCTCTCTTTTTTTTCTTCTCTTTCTCACTGATAAACGTGTTCACATATACACATTTATATATATATATATATATACTTACAAAAATACATAAATGTGTAGACTCTTTCAGTTAAAGGGCCATTGACCCAGGCCAGTCTTTTACTTTCAAGTTTCGATCTGCTATTTTAGAGTAGCAGTCCCATATGATCTCTCATAGAACGGTTAATGCCCTTCCCATCCTCTTAAGATATCGCATTATCGTTAAGCAGCTTTCCCCACTTGCTTGTAAACTTCGCGCAAGTATAAAACCAGATCGGATTAAAACTTAACACGGATCTTTCAAATATAATTACATTTTATACAGATAAATGACGAAATAGACAAAGATCGTGAAAACGTCTTAAATATTTCTTCTAATAATATTTTTCCTATTATATAACAGTCACGTATCTTATCATTTTAAATTAACCCATTTAACACGTTAGTCGTCTTATCATCCATATTTGGGTTACATTCAATAGTTGAATACATGATTGAACGAAATTGGACCATATACGTGTTAATAGAAAAAGTTACACACTGTATCTTAATAAAATTACTTAAAACTAACTTTATCGTGTACTCGTATATATATATAACAACGAAATCAGGAATGGTAATGTTTAGAAGGGAGATGGGGTAAAAAAGAAGGATACAAAGAAAAGAGCTGAATTAAAGTTAAGCGGATGACTCCTCTGCGCGTTCGTTTCTCTTCTTCCCCTTTTTTATTTTTCATTTTTTTTTTTTTTTTTTTTTTTTAGTTGTATTTTTTCCCTTTTTTACCGTAGCTATTTCCTCTTGTAACCGTCTGCAGACGAGCTTGCAGCTTCTGCCGCAAGCACGAGATTGCACTTTCACCATGGAACTCTGCTACGTCGAGGGCCATTCAACGTGACGTTGACTTTGTGCAATATGAGCGCTGGAATAAGAGGCGCGATACGACGGTGAAACTATTTTGTAGGAAGATTCGTTCGTAGAAATTCAACTAGACAGAGAAACAGAAAATGAGAGAGAAGTAGAAAGGTAGAAAGTGGTATAAGGATATGTATATACGTATATTATATAATATATACACGTATAATAACCGAGTTTGTGTGATCACTTACTTCGCAAGAGACAGAGAGAGAGAGAGAGAACATTTAATTTCTAATTCTACCCACTTGTCTCTCGTAATTTCTTTACAAAACGATCCTTTCCTACGTTTTTGTTCATAATTAGAAATTAGGGCTTTTATATCCTTAACAGTCATGTAAAAAAAAATGAAATATTTATTCCCTCCTTCTGTTTTACATATATAAAGATTCAGTGTAATTTTATTTAAATATATATCGTACATTTTTGTTTTTTTTTTTAACATACTTATTTTCTAAATTTATTTGTTTCAGGTGATACACGGTGTCCATATTGAGCCGGCACACGAAGTGAAAAAACGTAGCATTAGTCAACCCCTTCGTATTCTTCTTTCTTACGACGAAAGTGTGTTTAGGTGAGTAAAAAAAAAAAAACGAAAAAAAAAAATAATAAATGCAAAAGTTAAAAATTTTTTATTATAGGTCAATCGATACGAAATAAATCTATCATAAATGTGGCACGATATATCAAAATGTAATTCGATAGATCGATCGAATGTTCCATTTGTATCTATCCTATCCACGTACTTCGTTAATCGTCAAACATGATTTTGGTAAATGTCGGTGTATCACCCTGATTGCGATTTCAAATACCGCGAATGTCGAAATCGAATTCTCCTTCGTACGAACAATACGACGAATGTGTAACCCTTTGAACGATGGTACGTTAAAATGCGAATGTTACCGTTGGTATTCCTACATGTACGCGTTTTCGTTCCTCCTCTCGTTTTAGGAGAATTACATTTCACGTCCGAGTGCCTGCTTTACTTTTGTTCCCGAATTCATCCATTTTCAAGTTAAATCCTGTTCGTTTCGCTAACGTTAAATGACATTCGTGTAATCGTTGGATAACAATTTTATTCGATTCCCTTTTTTTTTCCTATTTTTTTCTTTCTTCTTTATTATTAACTATTTATCAAAATTTTCATTTTATACAAAGTCATAGGTAATTGTTAATACGATTAAACGAAGATATTCATTTTCATTCGTAATAACATTTTTTTTTTTAATTTATTTTCGAAATAGATTAAATCGTCGAATGAATAGCGAACAAATTATATTTTTGTTTTTTTTTTGTTTTTTTTTTTAATATTCAATCGGTGATCTGTATATCATTTTAGATATACTAGGAAAATATTTTGTCCATTCAATTATTATATTTTGTAATATTATTATTTTCCGCGTATCAAATCGATTATTATCCGAATTCACAACGATATACGAAAATATAACTTTTATTCAAATAAAAATCACCTTATCACTTATCACACTATAAATAAATGAAATATAAATTGTCCATAGGTTTTAGCGTTAAATGTATTCTTTGATAATTCGAAGTATAAATGTACAATTGTAGGATTGAAATCATTTATAAAAAAGACATTGAAAGAAAAAAAAAAGAAGAAAAAAAAAGACATGACGTATAATAGAACATAAATATCAACGTGGAATAGAAATAATCGTTTGGACACGCCTAGAGAGTTCATTCGTTCATTCGTTCATATGTCGCAGGTAAAGATAAGCATTACCTATGTATACGTAGATAGAAACGTAATCATCGTTGATATGCATCAAGACGACGTAGGTGCAATAGCTATAATAATCCAACCGTGTATAAACCCACGTGATGCATGCTGGCAATCCAAATGGCAACGAACTTACAGATGCATCGTGATCGTATTTTTTCTTTATTCGCGTGCGTGTCAAACGAATGTTATTTCACGTAATTCTTGATTTGTCTGACTTTTACGGTTGTAGATATTAATTAATAACAGAATGACTGTCAGAAAAAAAAACGTAGCTCTTCTTCTTGTTATCACATCGATAAATTATATCGCCGCTATATTTTCATCATTTTTTTTCCTTTCTTACGATATCTGTGCTTTCGCAGAAATTTGATTTTATTATAATTTACGAAGAGACTGTTTTGGCAACAGGAAATATCTTGTTTTGTCATTTCGATGAATAGAATACTAAATAGTCAATTCTGCGTATATAATTCTTAATTAAGTTAACAGTTCTATCTAGGCGTAAATGAAATACCAACGGTATTTCACGTCTCTATGTAATTTCTAGGATTCTATCTGCTAAGAGATTTACTTACACTTGCTTTTGCTCTTCTCGACGAATTGTATTATGAAAGTTCGTTCGTTTCTTCGTACGTTTCTTCGTTCGTTCGTTCGTTCGTTCGTTGATTTCTATTTTGAAGAGCATTGCCAAGCTTCTTACGAAGCTCGTTGCTCTCGTTGCTTCTTCCTTTGCCAGTAAATTGGTGAACAGTAACTATTTGCAGAATATATATTATCTAACGTAAATGTAATAATACTTATGTTCGTTATCATAGTGATAATATTATTTTAACTAATAATACTAATAAAGTTTCGAAAATTTAACGGGATAGGTTGATACAAAAATTTACTATTGTAAATGATTTTGATAAAAAATGATAGTTTATTTCATTAATTATGATGTGATGTCAGATACTGAAGACTAAAGACTGACTAAGAGCTGATACAGACTAAAACTAACTAAGGACAGATACAGATACAGATACAGACTTAGCACTAAGGACACTTTCTTATTTCTTTCCACATATTTATATCAGAAATGAGCTACATCCCTTTGGGAAATGAATTACGGGAAAGGAATTACGAATTCTTTTGACCAATAACAAAAGGGTACACCCCCTATAGTCAACCGATGGGTACAGCTTATGTTTTTTTAGGTAAAGATCGTAGGAAAAGACCATGCATAAATGAACTTCGTTTCAAGTAACGGTGTATTGTTTCTCCTTATGTGTCACATGTGTTCCCATAGAAATCTGAAACTATCCAAAGGACACCCGACACTTGCACAAAGGTTTTTCATCGCATCTGTACGTCCCAACAATTCTTAAGTTATTTTTTTTATGGTTTTCTAACCCTCCTTAATCTTTTCTTTTAATCTCCGAATAGAGTTTTCCTTTTCAGAAAATAGAAATATAAAGAAAAAAACTGAATACTAGTTTTCTTTTTTCCTACACTATTAATATGAAATTTAGTCTATCCGTTATGTTGGTAAATGAAATAAGTTAACAGAAAAAAAAAATATTTTTAAAGGAAACATTTTTCAATGTAGTATCACGAGTGTTAACATTAAAACGCGTTATGGTGATAAATTTACAAAAAGAAGAAAAAAAAGGGAAGGAAAATAAAACGAAAGAACGAGAGAAAAAGATAGATAGAATGAGAGAGAGAGAGAGCGAGAGACAACGAGAGAGAACGAGAGAGAATGAAAGTCCTTAACGAATATTTTTGAAGGAAACATTTCTGAATAGAGAATATCGTGAGTGTTAATGTTAAAACGACGTCGAGTACTTCAATTCGCCTGCGTTGTAACTTTGAACTTTTACGAGAAGCTCGGTACGCAAGTTTAGCGGTTACTAAATGCTTTCGTAATGCCCGTTGAAAGTTTCGCGGTACACGAGCTTACAGACCGGGCCCTCCCTCGTTGAGCTTTTCTCCTATTGCATTTTCATCGTTGGTCCGACGTTTTCGCATATATAAACAAGAACTCTCTAATTTCTCTATCCCCACGTCGACTTTTCCTTTTAATAGATATAAAGAGAACAAGATAACGAAAACGAGACAAAAAGAGAGGAATAGAGAGAGAGAGAGAGGGAGAGGGTGGGGGGATGAGGAATAATTTCTCTACTTAAATTTTCGAATTTTATATCTTCCTTTTACGATGATTAATAGGAAAATTTACTGAACGTAAATTAACGTTACTGTATTCAACGAAATATCGAAGTATATAATATGATCATTTGTTATTCCTTTTCACGATATTTCTATGTTGCATTAGCGAGTAAAGAAGTGTGTTAATAAGTAAATGTTATCGATCGATACCAATTTGTCTTTCTCTCTTTCCTACCTACACGTACACTATATAGAGTACCTATATTCGCTCACTCATCAACTCGTCTATGGAATAACATAGTTTCCGGAACGACTTATTTTATGGATAGGTATACGTGGCTTCGAGAGTACCACGGTCACGAAAAGTTCCGTGAGATAAGGTGTGTGCTTCGTTTACGTACACCTGTGTACACGTGTGTGCATGTACGTATATATGCATATACCTACATATATATACATATATATGTATATACACAACTGCGTATACTCTGTCATTATCTGTCATTACTCGTCACGCAGTGTTTTTAGTGTTCTTTCCAACGTCCTCGTGCGAATGACCGACAAAAAATGAATCGCGTTATATCTTTCTACGTGAAATAATAATACATTGATCGAATTCTTTCGTAAAGGGTTTTTAATACCACCACCTACCTAGCCCACCTTTCTCCTACTTCTTCTTCTTCTTCTTCTTCACTAGTTAAGTGTATTTATTATATATAGTTCAGCGAATTTTACAAATTGTTCTTACGAACACTAGCCTAGTGATTTACCGTCCTCTTCTCTCTTCCACGACCGACATCGTAGGCCTAGAGTTGGTCACGCGACTCGCGGTTAAAATTATCTCACAGTACTTTTGCCGGATAAGTAGGAAGCATGGTAGCACGGACAGATTCGTTATTTCGTAAGATTATTTATCTTCTTATCTATGGTTTTTTTCTTCTTTTTCTTTTCCTTTTTCTTTTTCCACGAAAAACCTTTTAACGAAAAATAAAAATAAATATTATCCATGCGATGCTAAATTAATTTCAAATCAATTCATTAATTACATATATTACAATAATAATTCATTATAAAAGAGAATTAATATTATTTTAATATTATATATTATTTTTTTTTTTATAGATAACAAACTGATAACACTATGCTCGATATATCTTTGCATTTGTTTCTATCCCTATCACTCGTACCAACAAACGTTTCATTTTTTTTCATCTTTTTTTTTTTTATATTCCATATCCATATCTAGAAAAAAATATCAAAAAATAAATCCAATTGTCCGACTACTAATAATACTTGGATTGATGTGGATTTTTAAAAATTCGTATTTTATCGTAATCTCGGTCTCATCCTCTTAAAAACATAATAATACATCGTTCGTAACGAATTCGATCGTCAAATAAATCGTACCAGTAGTTGTATATTTCTTTTCCACGCGTACTTCCTGTCTTTATTTTCAACTCTAACATATTGCAATAATAATAACGATTTAAACGGGTAACATTATCGAAATCGATCTATGTCAGTTTATATCTACCTATTGGAAGCCCGAGGCGTTTCACCAGGGCTCGGAGGGGTGGAGAAGGGAGGGGGGAGGGGAGGTGAGGGGGAGGGGGACTTTTAAATTCGATTCTCAATACATATATAAACACATATATACGCGTGCGCCCACCGAATTTGCACACATTCGTATCGGAGTACCAGATATCTCGTGAATGAGAATTACAATGGTGCGTTCGAATTTTCTCCTACATCTCTCTCCCTCTTTCTCTCATATCCACTCCCCCTTCCCCCACCTTTCTATCTCTCTCTCTCTCTCTCTCTCTCGCTCTCTAGTTTTGTTCTTTGCACGCACAGCTGCGGCCCGTCGCATCGAACGATTAATCACGTTCTCTCGTTACCGATAATTAATCCCGTGTCGCTCGTATCCTCGGTTGAATGAGAAATAAAAAAAAAAAAAATAAAAAGAAAAAAAAAGAAAAAAGCGAATGGAATTAACCGGTAGTACGGGATGAATTCATCCGATATCGCGAACTCTCGCCAATCGACTAGTTCTTTTCTATCTCACGGGAGTAGATCGACTGAAGAATACATTCCAGTTCGATAGAAACTAACGCCTCCACCCCCACCCATCCTTTTTTGGTCATCTTTGACCCTAGTCCGTGAAAATTTTATCACTCGTACTTGAAAAAGAAAAAGAAAAAGAAAAAAAAAAGAGAAATTGGGACGTGCTTCATAGCAATCACCGATGGGTTGGTTCTCTCTCGTCTCGAAAAACTTCGCCAACGCTACCCTTTACAACGTTGGCACAGGTTTTTGCGATTTTTTCGAATCATATATATATATACGGATATGCAACGTTTGTTGTGGTGGTGTTACATGGAAATATTTGTAATTCGGTTTTACCTATTTTATTTTTTATTCTTAATTCTTTTTTATTTTATTTTTTTTTTGAATCTCGTTAAATTTTGATTCTCGTTATATGATATAACGGATCGAAATATTTTTCATGAAACGAATGTCAAATATCATGCCCTCGTACAAACTACATTTTTCTATCAAACTTACATATATTATTTGTATATGTGTACACGTGTGTGTGTATGTGTGTGCGCGTGTGTGGGTATTTGACGCACATAAACAAACGTATATGGATAGAAATGGTAACGTGTCGTGTGGTTAATCTAATGGACGTAATTTATTCCATCGTTTAACGTAAGATGGATGACTACTGATTGTATTCTACTTTAAAATGCCATTTTAGATAGACAAGAATAATAATAATAGAGCCAAAAGAAAGGGAAAATGGGTTGAAAGATAGGAGTGAGAAGAAAGGTAGATGGAAAGTGGGGGAGATGGGGTGGGGTGGGGCTGGGCAGGGAGCTTTGGGTGTTCTCGTTTATATTTTCCTCGTTGATAGTTTCGTGCTTCGTTAAATAAATCCAATTACTTGTCTCCTTAGATGACGAAAGTTAATTAAAGTCGGGCGAATATTACGAGGATGGATGAAAGTAAGGATGGTGGGTGGAGGAGGAGGAGGAGAAGTAGGTGGAAATGAAAAAGAGAAAATGAAGAGGAAGAAGAAGAATAAGGAGAAGAAGAGAGATGAAAGAGAATACAAATAAAGTTCGAATTTCATTTTGGTAAAACTTCAGGATGGATTCCGTGAACGATTTAAAAGCTGTCAACGTCCTCGTTCTCGGTTAGTCTCTTCGTTTCTTCCTTTCCTCTTATGCTTTTTGTTTTAAATGAACGAACGAATGAATGGATGAACGAATGAATGAACGAATGAACGAGCTATGGAATTCAATGAATCTGAAGTAGGAATTGATAATTTATTATATTTTTCTTTGGAAGTAATACGAAACATGAATAGAAACGTTTAACTTTCTACATATACTGAAAGGAAGGGTGAGAGCTAGAGAGTGAGAGGGTGGGGTGGGGTGGGGTGTGGTAGGGTGAGGGAAGTGCAACGAGGATATGGCGTGTGCACTCTTCACGGTTGCTAAACTTTCGCGTTAAATACCCGAAACGAACGAAACGAGGGGAAAATTGTGCCTAATAGAATTCTTCTGGGGGTTTTAATGGAATCCACGTATCACGGTCCTTTTTTTAAATTTTATTTTATTTTTTTTATTTTTGCGTGTAGTCCGAACAGAAAAAAAAACTCGTCCGCTCGTTGATGGAGATTAAACAGTTAGGTGAGTGAAAATTGCAGCTACATTTTATTTCAAAATTCCATTTTTTTTTTCATATATTTTTAAAATAAATATTCCGATATGATAGATTTATATTTTTTTTTGTTTGGAAACATTGAGAACAAAAAAGATGTCTTTCCTCGAATACGCATGTTTGATTTGATTTTAGTTTGGATCGAACATACACCCACATCAAAGATAAATGTAGATCGATCGTCGAAATCATGTGACATGAAAAATTGAAACAAAAACAAAAAAAACAAAAAAAAAATAAAAAAAAAGAGACGGGGAAATATATAAAATATAAATTGATGGTAGTTTTCGACGTAGGGTATCTTTTGGTTTAAAACCGATGCGAATTTCGTAATATTCGTCGTAGCAACAAACATGAACTCAAAGTGAAAAACGTGTATGAACTCTCTCGTTGATGATAGGGGTAGGGTTGATGGTAGAGATAGGTAGTGGCCTTGATGTTTGACGTACGTGCATAAAATATCGTCCAGTTTTAGGATGTTTAACGTTTTTCAAAACTCGCAGCTAGTTTTAACGTGTAAAACTCAAAAGCACGAGTTTTCCTTTCGATTGGATGTTTTTGATTTTGTTGTTGTTCTAATTAAAGAGATTTCATTTGCTCATTGGTCCTTTACATTTATAAAATATTTCACCGTAATTAATCATTATTTTTTTATAATATATCTATATTTTATTTCTTTTTGTTTCTTTGGCAATTCGATATGGGTCGTTCAGAAATCAAATTAGTCCGATAAACTAAAGTTGAACAAAAATAATTACTGTTTTATAATAAATTGATCGTTTGAAATTTTTCGTTCATTACGTTTGATCAGAAAAGTATATAAAATAACTTTTTCCAAAGATATTGACTTAGCAATAAAACAGAATGTGCAAATAAACTATTAGGGCAATGGCAACATCTTACAAATTGTAGAACTTTCATCTTTTAGCAGCTGAAAAAGGATAGAAGAAAAAAAAACGATGAAATAAGCAAATCCTTTTAAAATAATTAAAAAAAAAAAAAAACAATATGTTATTTATTCAATTAAAATTTACAAAAGTTCGAAAATATTCAAAAATGGATTTAATCGCATTGACTTTTGAGTGAATTATAATAATAAAAAAAAAATATAAAAAAAAATAAAACAGTCTTTTTTTGTACGTTTGTTTAGATTTTATTCATAATTGTATATTTCAGTAGAAATGTTTAACCACGACGCGAATCGCATTGTACAATGGCGAATGCCTGGGAGCGATTACTCGCTAAATTTATAGCCATTGCGATCGTACATTAAGCAGGTAATATTCGTACACGGCTTATCTCTATTGCTAATTACATTACGCGGCTGAATTCCAGTATCGTTACTTCGAAGTCCGTATCAAGCTATCGAGGTCCTCCTATCTAGTTCGGACGTTAATGTTTTTCGATCAATTACATTTGGCTAAAAGGAAACAAGATTTCTGTACTTTTTCAATCGTTCCCTTCATCCTCCTCCTCCTCCTCCCTCCTCCCCCCCCGCCGCCGCCTCAAAAAAACAAGAAAGAAAGATAGATAGAACATACAAAAGAAGAAATATTCATTCATTATCATTTTCGTTCATTTATTTCAGAAAGTAGGTATATTCGAAACCAAATTCTGTTTTGATCCTTGACGAGTTTGTAGATTAGTCAATTTGTAAAATGTGTGTGTGTGTGTGTTTGGAGAAATTGTAAAAGGTTGTCGAAAACAAGGTTGTAATAGCGTCGAAAGGGATGAAATAGGATGGTCCGAAAAGCGTAAATATACAAGTAACTCGGTAACTCGTTAATCGTTCAGTTTATTTACCAGTTAAATAACGAACTCAACCACTTGGAAGAATACATTGGTGTGGGTTATCCGTAGCAAGGGATGAATTTCTAAAGTGTTGTATGTGTGTGTTGAACTAGCGAGCAAGAGAGAGAGAGAGAGAGAAGTATAGAAGGGTATAGAAGAGTAGGAATTGGCAGAAATTACGCTACTTTTCAAACTAGCCCGCAAGTTTCGCTTTCGGGGGTGGTAGTCTCAACGCCTTCCAACGGCTCTGCTAATGAAGGAAACTTTCCTATTGCTTTTTTAAACAATACCCACCTGTCGTTCAACTTTCTAACGAACTTCGACGATCGCTTTATCTGATCGTAGACAGGAGGAGAATCACCCGAAGCAAGAAAATAGTGTTGGTGGTGGCGATTGAGTTGGGGATTGAAGTAAAGGGGTAGTATAAAGGTAGGGATTATTAAGAGACTCTCTTTCTCTTTCTCGAGTGAGTTAAAATATGGTGTAGATCGATGAGAGAAAAGGAGAAAGAGAAATCTGAATGACGGTATTATAGTTTCTCAAAAGAACGAAGAGGCTAGTCGACTTTCTTTCCTACTAACTTACTAACTTACTAACTTATACTTGTTTGCTTCATTCCTATAATAAAATTTCCTTTAAAAAGGATCGTCAAAGAGTGGCCCCCGTGACTTGCGTTAATCGAGTCGAAACGACCTTGGTAATTGCTTTTCCCACCTATTCTACTCTTCATTTCTTCCTATCTTTCCATCTTCCTTTCCCTTTTCAACTACCTTTTATCTAACCGTTCGTAATAGTTCCTACGTGATTCGATCGTGATAATAAATTTACGTTTCGTTCCTGCCTGTAGATATTTATTTTTATTCTGCATAGAGCTATTTTTAAGACATTTAAATGCTTTGACATAATTTCATTGGGCCGATTCAATTATTTCGACGTTCATTTATAATTTTTAAATCTAATCCCCCTTTTCTTCTTCATTTACATACTTAATTGCGAATATTCAATTTTTATATTCTAGAATATTTCTCACTCGTGATATTATTAATTATCATACGTCATTGTATTTTTGTATTTTTTCTTGAAATTAATGACAATCATTGATTTTTCAATTAATTATTATTTACATTAGATATATATATATATATATATTACTTTTTTATATTAGTTTATCTAAATATGTATTTAGTTGGTTATTTTATTTTTCGGATCGTTATCGTTAACTCGTTGGTATACATTCGATAAGGATATACAAGGTGCAGTAGCTTTCCGTCTAAATCAAGTAATTCCGTGAGTCAATGTTATCCTTCCTATCGTAGGAAAGCTCGAAAGCCGTGTATATATGTTGTGTTAGACAGAGAAATGGGTAGAAGGAAAAGGGCTAAAGTTTTAGCTGAGTAATCCAATTCAATGTGTACAGTCTTAGTAGTGGTAGTAGTAGTAGTAGTAGTAGTAGTAGTAATAGTAATAGTAGAAATGGTTAACTGTGTATGTACTCGTAAGATACATGTCGAGACATCATCGACGAGTCACAGTCTTTCGGTAATTCCTCGTTGGGGACCTACTTTCTTTTTCTTTTTATTTTTTTTTTATTTTTTTTATTTTCTCGACGACTTGTCAGCAAACGTGAGAGCGACCGTCACAAAAACGTTTGAGCGTTAAAAGCCCCAACACTATATTTCCACAGACCATGTAACCAAAGCTTGCGAGAGAAAAAGAATAAGAGAGAGATAGAGAGATAGATAGATAGAGAGAAAGAGAGAGAGAGAGAGAGAGAGAGAGAGAGAGAGAGAAACCACTGCTACGAGTTCTCTGCATACATTATGAACGCGGCCGCGATGAAAAGTTTTCTAAAAAAAAGAAAAAGAAGAAGAAAAAGAAGGAGTAAACTCAACGAATTTTCTTCTATATCTCTTTCACTTGTATTCTTCAGCTTTTACCAGATTCTCCTCCTTCGAGGATTTTTCAAAATTGCTTTTGCAAAATTGGTTCTTAAAGATCCCTTTACATCCTATGAATTGACAATCACTTTCCTTTTTCAATATAATACAAATAATAATAATAATAATAATGTGATAGGAAAAATTCAGGAGTGAACAGAAAGCAGTGTTACCTTTCTTATGTGAAGAGAAGAAATTGAAGACGTAGATAACTGAGAACGACTACAATCAAAATGAGGAGTTTAAGAAAACAATTTTGTACGATGCAACGACGATTCAACGATGTTAAAGAAAAAATTTGCATTCTATGAAACCATTAAGGGAAGTGTATGCAAAAAAAAAAAAAGCTGAAAATATATAGGAACAAAGAGATCAAAGAAGAATCACGCGGTTTATCTATGAGGGTTAACACAACGAACGATGTTACAACTGCTGAGCACTGGAGTCATCGGAGTTAGGAATGTCACATTTCGAGGAACTACTGTTAGATGAAATACAAGACAACAAGAACAAGCCGAAGGAAGTTTGTGGTTAAGTTCGGAGATTAATGGATAAATCTTAACACGTTCGTCGCCCACCGTGATTCGGTTGAGTTTCTGACAGAGTCCAAATCTGATTGTCGGTGCGCCAGAACATAAACTGAGCGATAAGCGGGAATAGCAAACAGTGTAATTCAAATAGGCACTTACATGGTTGAGATAATATAATGTTATCGAAACTTCGATTCATTACAAAGAATGAATTATTTATTTCCGAAATAGGAAAAATGATAATGTTATCGAACTGTATTCGATTTTCTTCTATGATTCTTAAATATTCATATTGCAGTGCTTATTCAATATATTGAATTTTTTTTTAAATTATATATAATTATTATATATAATAAACAAATTGGTTAGCCAGTAGTATTATATATAATCATCGTTTCCGGATTACATTAGACCGATGTTAGTATTTAGTAGGAAAAAAGACGGGTTGGGTAGATTGTGTCTATTGATTATCGGTGGTTAAAGGAAAAAATGATAAAAGACCGATATCCCATACCATTGATCGAGAACAACCAGTTTAACTGGTCTTGTAAAGCTCACACGATTTTCATAGAATAAATTTAATGAATGATTTTTCTTTCTTTTAACGATAAACGATAATAGTCGAAAATACGTGGCATTCGTAGTATCAAATAGTTATTATGAATTCTACAAAGTTCCATTTGGATTGTATAACTCGTCGTATGTCTTTCAGAAGTTTATCAATCTGATATTTAAGGAATTGATTATATTTTGGGTAATATTATTGTATTGCGAGTGAAAAGTATAGTACACGCGTGTTAGAGTTAAATAATTGACGCTATTAGAATTAAAATTCCGCGGTAGGACGTTTCGTCTAATTTGTGCTACCACGTATACGACAGAGGGAAAAATGAAAGAAAAAGAGAAAGAAAAATAGATAAAGAGAAAAAGAGAGTGTGTGTGAGAGAGAGAGAGAAGATAGAACAAAAGAATTCTCGTCGGCAGAGCTAGGCGGTGCCGTTGCATTCCGTTCACAGTCACCTGCATATTCCCATGCCATTCAACTTGACTTTTACGATGCACGATTACTTTCACTCTGCCACAGTACGAAAAAACCAGCAAGTAGCAAGTAGCAAGCAAGCAAACTAAACGCATATATACGTACGGGTCTTACGAAGGAAGCGCGGAAATGTTCACGAGTCGGCTACCAATCGTGACGCGATGTTATAATGAAACGCTTACTTTTTTTTTCTTTTTTTTCTTCTACCTTTTGTGTATGTGTGTGTGTGTGTTTTTTTTTCTAACCACCCTCCCAATTAATTACCATTTAATTGCGTAGCAAATAGGGGAATACCTAATTACGCGTACAGTTACGTTAGAAATTTTTTCTAACTATGCAAATACGCGTGTTCCATTTAAATTCGCGTATTACTATTAACGGTAGAGTTGCTTTATTGTTTTTTATTTTTGCTAATATCCTTTTGTATACTTTTAATGTACAAATAAGTTAAGAATTTTTGTTGTTTTTTTTTTTTTTTTTTCATTAGATGAACACGATTTGTACTTTAAATACATTTTTATTTTACGTTTATTTTTTAATTCAATAAATCATTGATGATTATATTTTGGATTTTTATTTCTAGTACGCAAATTTATTTTGCAACAAATAAAATATGACAAAATCATTGTCAACTAGTATAATTAGTAAAATTGTATGTGTTGTCAATTAATATAACACACGAATTATTGATTAATCGTTAAATGTAAAGGAGATATTGCGTGAGATAATAATAGGCTGATCGGTGATGTAATCAGAGGAGCATTTAATCACCAAACGACAGAGGCTTTTAAGATGAATCACGATTGTGATTGGAGGTTCGAAGTGTGCGACAGTACTAGTGGTATCACGATGGAACAATTAGTGTCAACGAGGCAACGTTTCAAGTGAATCTTTCTTTCTCTCTCTCATACTCTTAAACGAGTCGGATCCGCTTTGACTCATTTAATTTTTTAACGTGAGAATTCTTTTTTAAGAGATTAAAAAATCGAGAGATTATTCAGCAGCATTTATTTGAAGAAAAAGAAAAAAGAAATTAAAAAAAGAAAAAAAGTAATAAAACGTCGTAGTTCTGAAGATTTAAGGAACTCTCGAACAAGGACAAAGCTATCAGATTAAAATACTGAGAAGATGATAATGTACGAGATGGTTGGAAATCTTTTAGAAAGATAATAATAGCACGATAAATAATTATTTTTATTCATGATTTTGTTTTTTTCAAAACGCGTCTCGGCTGGTTATGATCAAGAAACAAATTATCTCGATTTTTGATACTTCAAGCACGAAAAAGAAATGGAAAGTTTGAGGTGTGATTATTGTGAGAAAAATAATAAAAAAAAAAAAAATGGAAATAAACGAATACTCGTTAGATTAGCGTTCACGAATCAGCCGCGTTCGTTTCACGAGTTTAAGAAAAAACAAAAGTTCTTTCGAGCCGATCGTTACATTCGATTCGCCTGGCCGAAAAGTTTTTTAATTTAAGTGAAGAGGTGAGCGGATTTCAAAGTACTCTCCTTTTACTCTATCTGAAAGCTATGAAACCATTTTCCCTTTTTTCTTTCTTTTTATTTTTTCAGAGCTCACGAATCATCATTAGAGAACGATGTTGGATTCGTTTGTATGTGTATATATATATATGTGGATACGTGTAATGTTAAACGCGAGAGTTTAACATTTAAGGCTAATTAGTTAAAATGTTGAATTCGCTTGTATAATGAAATACATGAGTTGCTCTTGATCTTGATAGACGCATGTTTAATGCACCCTTTGGCACTTTCCTAGTGGTACATGTATTAATAACCAAACCACTTTCATGAGTAGGTATCTCTCGCTAATATCTCACAAATGTTGTTATGTTAATCCCTTGAGTTGGCAACTTCTTCGTTCTGAGTGAAAAGAATAGAGAGTGTATACGTTACAAACACCTACAATTTCATTAACTACCAGATGATCTTAGAAATGATTTTTATTCTATTTAAACATGATCAAAATATTTATCAATACTTAATAGAAATTTTTATATGAAATTAAATAAAGTCATTTTTATTTTTGTATCAAATTATAAAAGTATAATAAATATTGTTTGAACAATGATATTAATTGTGTTGATACTTTAAAATGAAGAAAAATCAAATAAAATAAAATAGAACTGTTCGAATATAAAATAAGTGTCACTATAAATCGTCCACAATTATTCTTTATTGAATTATTTCTTTTGATGCACGTTGATTTACCGATTTGTACAAACATACACGTTCGGTTAACACATACACTAAATATTTATTAACGAACGCGAATTTTTCACGAATCCTTCATCGACAGATCCACAGGTAAACCTCCCGAACATTAAATATTTCTACAAGATCAATGGGAGTATGGAAGCGGAATAAGAAACGTGTATTTATCGGGGTTTTTTTTTTTATAGATATAAAAAAAATTAGAACGAGAATAAACCAACACACGAGTTTAAGCAAAAAAATCGGTTTATTTGAAAAATAATAACAAATTATTTGTCTTATAATTCTAATTAAAATCTTATTTATTTCTTTTCTTCTCTGTTTCGTATCGAACTAGTCATTTTTGTTCTATTTTATTCCGCGACTACGAAACAATTAAATTAAGAGCATTATGAGCCCTACTTTGAACTTTTGTGTTCCTTTTATTATTCTTTTTTCTTTTCACCACGTCGGTCTCCGTAAATTCGCCGGCAAAATGGATTTCCGGATGGACGGTGGTAGGTAGGAAGGTAGGTAGGTAGGTAGGTAGGTAGGTTGGTAGCGAGATTGCGAGGTTGAACGCACTTCGAGCGTGATATGCGTTTTGACCGCGTCGCCGCGATAAAAGCGAGAAAAATCGGTCTCCACTGTTGAACGTAAACGATCGGTTGAATCAAAAGAGAGAGAGAGAGAGAGAGAGAGAGAGGGAAAATAAAAGATAAAAACAATAAAAACACGTTATCTTCGCCGAATAATCGCATCGAACGAACGCGTTTATTCGCACTTCTACTACGTTCGGAGTAATTAATAATTTTTTTTTTATATTTTTTTCGTCCTTTTTCTTTTTGGTTATTTTTTGTGTTGTTTTAACTATTGCCGAACAATAAAAGATGAGAACAAAAGAATTTCTATTTAATAAAAAATTGAACGTTTGAATTATTTCAATTGTAAGTTACATAATATCGATTATTTTGTTGTTCTCCAATATGGCATAGCAATATCGTTCAATGATCATTTTTCAAATGTGTTTTAATACTTTTTATTTATCGATAACTTCTGTGTATAAGGTTTGATATTTTTATTTGGTTTTTTTTCTTTTTTTCTTTTTTTTTAATTTTAAATTGCAATATTTTTTCATTTCAATCGTGGAATAAATTCGAATGGCAAAGATGATGATAAATTGTCTGTAATTTTTATAATCGAAAATAATCAATAGAATAAATAAAATAAAATAAAATAAAATAAAATGAAAGAAAAGTAAAGAAATATATTTGGTTTCTTTTCATTTTTAATTTCCGCATTACAGAATATTTGGAATTCCTATTGAATGTTCAATTCCCTCGAGAAATGTCATTGGATCTTCTTTAGATTTCAAAAAATTCAAACCTTTGTCGTCTTTTCGTAGAAAGATGAGATGTTCTTATAGAAAAGAACAGACACATGTTCCTCTCTCTCTCTCTCTCTCTCTCTCTCTTTCTCTTTCTTTATTTCTTTTCTTCGTGGAAATGAAGAGTCTTCATTTCCAAGTTCACGTTCTTTTCGATTCTCATACGGTTTTTTAGCTTCTTTCCAGCAAGTTGAAGGAAAAATCTTTCCTTTACCTTCTCGACTCTCCCTCTTCTCTTCCTTTTGGCACCGATAAAACCGCGCAAGAGCTCTTGCAGTTCGTCGACCGTGAAATAAATTTTCTTACGGAGCTCTCACTCACTCTCTCCCTCTCTCCCCCTCTCTCTCTCTCTCGGACGTGCGTGAAAATTTAATAAAATCGTCTGAACGAACGATGTACCAAATATTAAAAAGAAACTCATGTATTCGACGATTTTTCTTACGTTTTTTTACTTTATGGAAATATCAATAAATTATTCAAAATATTTCCTATAAAAGTGGGGGAAAAAAAAATTCTAATCAAATATCCGATTAACGTACTCAAAAATAAATACCAATACATGAATCTATACTATTCTTAAAACATATTAGAATGTAATATCTATTAATCTTAATTGAAATATGAAATTTGCATAAATCAATATTAATTTACTTTGTTATTTTTATTATTTTTAATAAATAATTTATAGAATTAAATCGACGACCAATCTAAGGGGGCAAAAAGAGTTTTATTTTGAAACAGTTGGTAATAAATTCCAATGAAAATTCGATAAACGTTAATTCGTTTTAGTAAAAAGTTCTTACCGCAACGAAATTCCATTTACGAAGTAACGAAGATACGAAGAGGTAAATGCAACTGCATACATCGACACACACACATACATTCGTACGCTTAAACTATATAGTTAGTGCGAAGGACCCAAACTAGAAACTGTATCTCGCGGTTACGCAATAACTTTGCCCCTAACGATCTGGACTCTAATCGTCAGGATAATGGTACGAGGACATGCTGAAGAGTTAACGGTCCCATGAAACGCACCAGCATAGTGTTAAGTATTGTATTTTAGGTGGTTACGTTTATACTCGATAATATCTTTCTCACTTAATCGTAAATGATGTTTATTACTTCAAACGTGCATAATTAAGTTGATTTTAACGTTTTTAGAATATACCGCGATCGTTTAATTGTCATTTTTATATTTAATTATATTTTTCTTTGATCAAACACTTATATTTTAATAGATATTTAATTTTTCAAAAATCATTTTATAATATATATATATAATAAATGTATTTCCTTTTGTAATATTAAATAATCGATTCACGTGGAGAAACTTTATTTTTCACAAAATTGAGTTAAATTTACGATCGTATGAATTCATGGCGTTAAACTCTTGCAAACGTATAAGAAAAGAAGATCATTTAATCCTAAATCATATATTTGAATATCTATTACAGAAAATAGGAAGGAGAATCTAATGTAAACAAATATCCAAGTTTATATAAACTGAGTGGCTCGATAATGTTTATCAATGTCTCTCGAAAGGGCGCAGTAGATAGTCTTAAGATAACCTTCGACGCAGATTGACGTAGTTGAAGAAGTGTTCACAGTTTTCAACGTATGTATGTACACATATCAGTTATAATATATATATAACGATTTTTCTATTTTATTTAATGTAATAAATATATTTCATATTTATTCATATACGTTTAATAGTGTCATCGACATTTAATTATAACGTATACTTTGATACGATAATTCTGCGTGCTTTTTAAGTAAAGTAGTCTTTTGGTCTCTTATCAGTTGTTTTGAATTTATTAGATTCGTCGGAAGATGAAAGACAACATAAATTAGGAAAATAAAATAGCACTTCTTTGAAAGATATAACAAGGACTTACGTGCCTGTCCTCAATTTCCCCGTTACCTTATCGCTAGAATAACTTAGTTGACTTAGGTAAAACGTTGTGATATAATATCCCGTACGTTCGTAGATTATACGTACAAGCAGTTTTCTCAGAGATCCCGGTTGTTCCCGATAAAATGGCGCTTTTAGCGAACGGAATTCTCGCCGTTACGGAATATTAAATGCATCGTATAACCTACTCTCTTTAAGTTTCACTAGCAAACCTCTATTTTAGTCTACGTTTAAATAATTAATATACGCGTATGTGTGTTCTTAATGTGTTCGCGCGTATGAAAGTATCTTTTATTTAATTTACATACGTGAAATAATAGTGACAAGAAAGAAATTTTGATTCGACGTTAGATACAAACAAAGATTATTCTCTAATGTATAAGAAACGTTAATTAAAAAAAAGATGGCTAATTAAGATTTAACCGTGTATAAATTATATTTTTTTCTTATCATAAAAAACGACATTTTCGTTGTTCCATTATTAGCTCGTTAATAGATTGATCATCAACTCGTTTGAATTCTTTTATTTTATAAGCAAACCTTATATTTTAAACTATGTTAACATAATTCATATACGTATGTATGGATATGTTATAAATATTAATATATATCCCTTTTTTTATACCATTGAAAAAAACACGTGATTATTTTATAAACGACATAATACTTTAATTGAATAATATTGATAAAAAAAGAACTAAATTCGACGTTGTGTGTAGATAATAATTAATTAAAAGATTTGTATCATTAAGATTTCATCATGTGTATTAATTCAAGTTTTTCCTTATAGTTTGTTATAGTAGATGGAATCAACCGACAGCCAATTTATCTTTTAAAATTTGTTTTTCTTTTTTTCTTTTTTTTTTTTTTTTTATAATGAAAGACATGAAACTACTCTATTTCTGTTCTCATTGATAGATCGATCAAGCTCGTTCGAATCCCGTCAGAAACAAAGTTTCGATGGATAGACTATTTCTTTATTGATTTATACACATTTTTTTTTTTTTTTTTTTTTTTTAAGCAAAGGTATATAAGGGTGCTCGTAATTTCTACTTTCACCGATGGATTCTAGAAACACGCCCGGTTCTATCGAAAACGGAGCTTTAGTGGATAACAGCATATTAGCGTAATGGGAAAGGCTTGTAGTGGTAAAGTTCCAAGTTTGCAAGGACGAATCCTCTCGGAAGTTATAAATTCCAGAGACATCAAGAGACTACGTGATTTCTCTCTCTCTCTCTCTCTCTCTCTCTGTTTCTCGTTCATACTTTCAGACGTTCTACGTTCTCATCGTAACGTTTGTAAACCGTCTAGCAGAAGTTGAGAGGCTGGATGTGAAATTGTTTAAACCAAGTTTCATTCTGTTAAGAAACTTTGTCGATGAGACTCCCAAGCATCGTTTATCATCATCTTACTTGCTGGTTGTCAGATACAGACGACGACAGACCACTCCTTTCCCGAACCATCTTCTTTCCCTTTCTCTCTCTCTCTCTCTCTCTCTCTCTCTATTTCTCTCTCTTTCTCTTTCTCTCTATATTTCCCTTTTTACATATTGCTGCCATTTTCCACTACAAGAACGTACGGAATTTCGACGATTTTCGACAGAAAATCCTTACAATACTCTCTTTCTGTCAAATTCGTCTACGTCGTGAGAAGATAGTAATAGTCAAATATATTTGATATACTGTACGACGTGTGTTATGTCGATCTTGTTTCATTCTACAATATTAAATATCTTTCCCTAAGTTATATTTTACAAACAAAACGTGTATACTATATTTTATTGATTTTTCAATATGTTTTTTTTTTCATGCTAATAATTATTATCCAAATTAAATTTTGATTGAAGAAGATAATAATATTTTTTGAATAATAACAACTTTTATTTCAAAATGGGGAAGTTTATCTTCTTCTAAACATTTTTTTATTTACCGTATAAGAACAATTCCTTCGTTTTTGGAGTCATTGCTAGCTGCTGGTGCATTTTTCTTTTCTCATTTCATTTTTAAAAGGAAAGTAGGTAAGCGTGTGGTGTGGTGTATATACACGGGGACACTATTTTACGAATAAAAGAAGATTAAGCACGAAGTCGTGGAGGAGAATATGAATGGAGGAGACTACCCTTTCCACCATCTTGACCCTACGACCTACCTCATACCCTTGTCGTCGGCCTTCGCTCGTACTTGTTTGTTTCATACCGTTTTCAGAGTTACTTACCCTCTTCCCATCCTCTCTCTCTCCCTCTCTCTCTCTCTCTTTTTCTCTCTTTTTCTCTCCCTGTCTCTTTCTTCTTCTTTTCATTCTTTTTCCTTTTTCTTTCACCCCTTTCGCTTCATCTTCATTTCTTTTTCAGCAGGCTCCACTTTTTTATCATTTTTTCGTCACTTTTAGCATCCCTCTTTTTCTACCCACCCCTCTCTACATACCCTTACGTTAAACCTCCCCTCCTGAGTTCTCCCACCCTCTCTCTCTCTCTTCTTCTTTTTCTTTTATAATACCTACGTATCTTCCAAATTTTTTTCTCACATTTCTCATTCGTTTCCACTCACCGGATACTCTTCCCTTTTTCATGTTAGCATTCTCGATAAATAAAGACCGGCTCGAGTTTCTCGTCACTGATTTTTAGATTAATTAAAGAAAAAAGACACTTTTTCGGTTTTTTTCCTCTCTCTCTCTCTCTCTCATTTATTTAGAATTATTTTCTTTTTCTTTTTAGTAAATAACAACGAACACCCTTTTATGAAATTTCTCTTCATATTTTCCATCATTAGTAATGAAAAATATGCGATAGGTATTTAAAAAAGCTCCGATGACCGATAGTTTTTGTTCTCTCCTACTTCGCGTATCAACGTAGTGTAAAATGAGGTAGAAGTGAAGGTGGAGGTAGAGGTGGAGGTGGAGAGGCTCCTTTTCGTCGAAATATCGGGGCGTCATGCGAGAATGATGGTAATCGTGCTACATAGTGATAAATGGTGCATCCACCCGAATCCCTGACGATTTACGGGAGCATCGACATGTTCATATATGTGTCTTTCTCTCTCTCTCTTTCTCTAACACACACACACACACACACACATTCTTTCTCTTTCTCTCTCTCTCAACTCCCACAACCAATGTGTATACCTTTCTGTCTGTATGTCCTCCTCCCTCTCTCTTTCTCTCTCTCTTTGTCTCTCTCTCTCTCTCTCTCTCTCTCTCGATACGATACGATACGATACGATACGATACGTCGCATCGTCGACGTACATAATAAACGATGCGTCGCGTGAGAGCCGTCAAAATTATCGAATAGAATTATGAATCGTCAATATGCACTTCTCCGTTCGAGCGTGGCACAACGCACAGCTTCTATTTACATCATTCCCCGTTCGATTTCACGTTACAGATAAACTTTTATCTTTATTTTTTACTGTTGTTGTTGTTGTTGTTGATGATAAAATGTATGCTCGAAAGAGAGGTTTGTAAAAATACGAAAAGAAAATAAAAAAATGATAAAAAAATGATAAAAAAACAAAGAAAATGTCAAAATTTTTTGACGAAACGCAATAAAAAACGTGAACTCGTGAATCAAGTCCTTCGACAAGGTTCGTTTCGCGATTTTCGTTTTATTTTTTGTTGTTTTTTTTTTTTTTTTTCATATACGAGATTAAAATTTGTGCATAGCAGTCGTCATCCTCATTTGACGTCGAATGAAAAGTTACTGTTCCAAATGTTTTGGCACTCTCGTACGAACGAACGATCGAATGAATGAATGAATGAACAAACGTACGAATGAATGAATAAATAAATAAGTAAATAAATAAATAAAGTCCTTCTCGCGTCGGATTCGTTACCGAAATGGAAAATAAATTCCGGGAAAATCTCAATTATCCCAACTTGGTTCCGATTATCAGAAATACCAATTACGTTGGAAGCGTGCAATTCGGCGGCGCGTTTTACTCTTCTATACAGTACATGTCGATTTTTCGAAATACTCTCTGCTAAATTCTATCTTTATCTCTTTTTCAGCGTGATATTAAGCGAGAAGAAAATATACGATTAATCCGATTACGTGTTTCGATATCCGAAAATCCGCATATCCACTTAAGCGAGTGCTTCGCGATCCATATTTCACGGATAATGTATAAACTTTCATGGTTGAAAAAGCAGTCGAATGATTCACAGCAAGTTTTTTTTTTTATCTTTTTCTTTTTGTCCTAATATCGTCGTCTTTTTTCTCTAAAGTTATCAAAGAATTTCTTCGAATAATTCTATTATATACTGTTTCCAACCATACTCCTCTAATTCTAACTTCTATGCTCGTTAAACAACATTTTAACGCGATCTTAAGCTCAATAAATTGTTCCTTCTCTCTCTCTCTCTCTCTCTCTTTTCATATAGAAGAGGATAGAAACTCACAAATTGCATAATAATTCGTCGTGACCCATATCTCTGGAGGACAACCAATACCATTGCAAAAATATGTATATATGCATACACAAGCGAGGAACACATACACAAACTAACTTTCAACTTTCCCAACATATACGGTTCATTGTAGAGTACGCGATAATAATTATAAATTCTCGATGGTGCGAAATATTCTTTCCTTTTCCATGCATATATATATATATATATATATATGTGTAGTACATATACAAAAATATACATACACACACGAATATATAAATGCGTTTCTCTTTTTTGAATAATCGAAATATACTTTATATTTGAAGAATAGAAAAAGAAGAGAATACTTTCATTCTCATACCTCACACAGTTTGTCCATCCGTTCAGGATGCGTTTCATCGTGAAAAAAAAAAACAAAACAAAACAATTGTGAGTATGTTGTTCGAACGACGAGGCGGGTGGTCTCTTCCGGTCAAACGAATGCCAGGAATGATTGACAAAAGAGAGAAAAACAGAAAGAGGAAGAGGGAGAAAGATAGATAGATATAGAGTATAAACAATATTCCCAACGCGATTTTCCGGTGATAGGTCAGTGCTCGGTCATTCGAGACAAATTCATGCACGTTCCACATTGTTCGACAAGCAGCAGATGGTACTGAGCACCACCACCATTATTCCCTATAACCACTTTACCATTCCACCCTTAACACTAAAGACCAATGCTTACAATAGCAACACACCATGCCAATATTATTTTCCTTCTTTATTCTTGTTTCGAACCTTGCTGTATCCTTTATTCTTAAATGACTTTTTTTCAATATTTATTGAAAAATTCGCATTTTTCATTCAACACTAATTTTATATCTTATTCATTCCATTCATTTTCTTTTCTTGTTTTTTTTTTTTTTTTTTTTTTTTATACGTGCAAATTAGATGTTCATTTATTCTCGATTTAATAATCTTTATTTTAATAGCACGAATTCTCGTTTATTTTTTTTTTTTTCCCCCGATTCCATATTAATCTTCATTCCTTACATTTCGTTTCGCCGGGGTTATTAATTATGTCGGTAAAAAACTTTTGCACGATTTTTCCCGATATTTGTTCAAGTTGAATTTTTAATGAAATGCAAGAACAAGCTGAGAAACTAGAGCTATTGCAATGATGCGAGTTTCGTCGAATAGAAAAAATTTTTTAAAAAATTCCGACAGACAGACAGCTAGACAGACAGAGTGAGAGATAAAGAACGGGTGGAATGATGGAAGACGGTTAAAACGGTTTTTCATTTACCGTTATCAAAATGACGAGAATCCCTTTTAGCTGAAGCTCGAAATATTCGGGATATAAATTGGTAAGGGTTATTCTTGGTATTCGTGTGAAAAAGAGAGATAGGATAAATTTATTTGCTTCGTGACACCGTAATATATGTCTATCTTTTTTCCTCTCATTTCATTTTTTCCCCCCTTTTTTTTCCCACAGTTTTTTTGGGGGAGGGGTTTTTTTTCGTTTTCTTTCATTCTTTTTCATGTTAAAATCAGGACGATATAGTCACTCACATCTATTGCAGTTAGCAAAATCCCATACGTACTCTCTATCGGGCACGGCACGCGTTCTCGCTTGAATTTTACGCGCGGACACGCGTTCATCGGTGTCACGGTGTTATCTTTGTTGACGTTTTATAGCCGAACGTAGAAGTAAGCACAGTTGAAAACGGTGGTTGGGTTGTCTAGTGGTCTCTCTCTCTCTCTCTCTCTCTCTCTCTCTCTCTTTCTCTTTCTCTTTCTATCTCCCTTTTTTCACTCTCGGCTTTTCAGAGAACAAGGAGAAACGGGTCTGGTTTAGAACGAAGGTGATGTTTTACGAGGCGTTGTAAAATATATGCGCCAGACTTATAATGTTTTACGTGGCCTACGTAAAATAGAATGAAGAAAAACAAAAAGCAGAAGCTACGAATCGTTCGTATAACCGGAGAATGAAAGATGATAGACAAGGGGTTAAATGAAATTTTGTAAATTTAAATGTTAAATTATAATATGAGAGATTTGCGGATAATTGAAATTATCACACAATTTAACTTATTTATTATATATCGTTTTTCTCAATTATATAATTATAATAGTAGTTCGTTTTTCTGTGTTCTTTTTATAAAATTTATATAAACACAATTTTATATATGAAGCATTGTATTTGGGAAATAATTGAAAAATGAAATTGTGTGTGTGTGTATGTGGAGAAGTTTGAAACAAAAATGGGAAACATTAGATGGGTGAAATTAAAAAAAAAATTGGTCTAATTTTTGATTCTATATTTAAATAATTAAAAAATATTTTTGTATAAATATTAAATACAATTTAGAAATGTAGTACTGTTAAAAACGATTTAAAACTAAAATTAGAGAAGTTCGTGATGAGGGAAATGAAAAAGGTCTCGAATAAAAAAAAATGTATCTGTTTTTTTTTGGTACTATAATTGCATAACTAAAAGAATAAATTATTCTAGATTTTTCACACACACACAATTGTGTAATACATGGTATTTCTACAAAATGATCGATTTAAAATGAAAAATTTCAAACAATATTATTATATTTTCTAATCAATTGGATTTGGCACGTAAAAAGTATCCTGTTGGTTTGAGCAGAGATAAAATGGAAAACACAACGGAGTTCGATTGTCGAAGGATTTCATTTTGGGGAAATATCGGGAAACGCAGTGTGGATTTAGAGAGTTTGGTCAATCTGTTGTTGAACAATGCAAAGGCGATATTTGTTCTGACGTATAATCTGTCCGGTATGCGTCACAATTACAGATAGTTTGTCTACCGATTCGTATACAGCACGACCACCATTGTTCTCGTTAATCGCTCAACCGATCGCAATCTCCGATACAACACGTCCAGAGCATTTGCAAATCGAATAATATCCATGAGAATATAATATATTTTTCGTTACAAAAAAAAAAAGAACAAAAAAAACTATATTATTCATTATAATAATAATTATTATTATTATCATTAATTTGATGTATATATATATATATATATATATATATATATATATAATATATATATATATACTCTTTTTAACCATTCAAACGTAGAATTTGTGTTCTATTATATATTTAAATAATAATTTATATGTATAAATTAAGTTACATTCAACTGTCAATATTGTAATGTTCAAATATTTGTCTCCATAAATGCATGATCATTTTTAATCATGTGAAAGAGGAGCAAGGGGATACGAGAATAACTGCAATATTAAGATATACGAGTGTCAATTAATTTCAAACAAATCGGTCACATAATCGAACACATTTATTATACTTACAACGAGATTCCCCATTTATTTTTGTAATGATTCTGATTATTCATTCAAAGTGTTTAACATTTATTTCGAATTAATTTATTAACAACAACGACAACAAATTAAAATGTATTATGAAAAATGAAAAAATTCGCAGTACGTTTACGAACACTGTTTCGTAAACAAATATATCTATATATATATATATATAGCCATCTAAATATGATTTTTTGTTGTTGCTTTTACCCATAATTAGGGAATATTTCTGGCAGGAGCTTTTTGAAAAGTTTATAACGCGGGAAACAACTCGCACGAGAGTTTGTTTCGTCGTTCCGTTTCGATTTTAAATTCGTATTCATTTTGAAAATACCTTTGCTCTCGTCGAAAATCGGGAAAACTAATTCGTATTTTGAAAATGTATTTTGCGTAGCTTTTAATTGCGTGAATATTATATTTGGATTCGAATACGAAGGGAATCGAGAAACGAACGAGATTATTTGTATATATATATATACAATAAAAATTCTTCCAAATTTAACGTCGAATTTATGGATTTGATCAAATTTTTCAACGAGTCATTAAAAATTTCCCCAGATAATATTTTTCGTTTTATTACTGTATTATAAGATATATTTATATTATTAAATAACTTTTTTTTTTAAATTATCTTACAATATCAATATTAATAATATTTCCAATGATACGTCTAAAAAATTGGCCTGTGTCACATTTTATATTATTATACATTATTTTTCTTCTTTTTTTTTAAACGATGAAATAATAATTTTGTAGATAAATCGTAGAATTAAAGGATTGATAAAATATTAAACGACCCAGGAAAAACTGTCGCATTTGCATATTTAATAACCTATTATATCTATTATTATTCTATATTTCATAGTAGGATCGATGCGTGTTCCTCCCCTTTACGGAATGTTATTTATTTAATCGGAAGGATCGTGATGGGCTCAGTGCCAGGATAAGACGAGCACGCGAATTGAGCCTACTAGTAATATCATTGCATCGAACACGAAGCTTTCCCTATAAATTTATGATAATAACAATAGCTCTAACTATTCCCATCGTTATTCTTCCGTTCGTAGCAGCACGCGAACAAATTTCTTTTTCAATGTATATATATCTATATATCTCTTGTAAGTTCACATACAGAGACATATATATACACACAAAGAGATAGATATAAAAAAATGCACATGAGTTAAAGTAATTTACGAGTTTATACGATTCAGTGGTTGGCTCGGTTAACAAAGATCGCACATCGATCGAAGTAACATCTTATATTCTTTCTTTCTTCTTTTAACAATAAAAATATCGGTTTTAAGTGAAATATGTGATTCTTTATACCAGCATGAAATATTTTCACACGCGACTCGGTTTAGAAAAATAGTTCTTCCTGGAGAGTAATATGATCGGGGTGTATCAGCCACACGTGGCGGTGCATATGCGTTCGAAATGGGAGAGAAAAAAGATATAGAAATAATAGTAATGGTAAACATCGATAATGGACGTGCATCGATCAGCGTCAAGCATATCTTATACGCAATACGTGATATATCGTGGAACGAGGGATATGCACGTGTCGCATTTACATTGAATAAAATAGTCACTGATAATATTGTAATATTTGTATATTATTGTAATATTAATATATAATATGTTTATGCACATATACACACGAATATGAGAAATATGGTATTCAAAAATCACCTGTAACATATGAAATATGTTAAATTTACATAAAATGTGATTATGTCTGTCAGTCTCAAAGCCAAATAAGTTAGGTCTTAAATTTTGTTTCTATCCCAAGTAACAATCGAGTAATTTAGATGGTCTATTTTAAATACTTCACCCGGTATATATACGTGTAATATCTCTTTCTATCTTTATATCATGAAGAGGAGGAAAACGTTCTAGCGAAGGTCCTTCGAGACGATAACAAAGTTTCAAGGATTATAGAATTCTCTGGAGCAAATCGAAGAGCAGGAGGGTTATATCTTCAAGAATCGCTTTCAAACTTTAACGCAAAAGGGGAATATCGTTTACCCTATACTCGAAGTATCTAATAACGTAATAATCTTCGCTCCTTGGTTGAACATCAAAATTACGAAATTTCTCGCGATCTATCTTAGATCATCTGGTTTTGTCTGATTTTGTCTGATTTCTTTTTGTATCGTCTCATCTCGTCACGTCAGGGCGTTTCTAATAATTCCAGGATACACACTAACGGATTTCTTACTATATATTAATATATTATAGTAATTAAATACGTATACTTACTGCATCTATCTATTTGCCTATCTACCAACTTATCTACTACAAGATTGCTCAAATGGAAATACTATTAGATGAGTTTTAAGTTGCTTAAGTGTATTCTCCAAGGTATAACTCCTACTGTATTCGCCCAGGGATTTTACTCAAACTTGATCGTCTATACTATCTCAGCAAATTTCCTAAAGTATCTTTGTATTTTTTTTTTTTTTTGTATTTTTTTCTTATTTTTTATTTCAAATAATTATATTTTTACGAACGTTTATTATAATCATCTATGATCGAGAGGAATGTTCTTGTTCTTTTTCTCTTTTATCAAAGTTTGATTCAATTGAAAATGTTTGTTGTTCTTTATTTGATCAAAGTTCGAGATTACAAATCAATGTTTGATTAAATATGTTCCTAGATTTTATATTGCAAATAAATAATAAAAGTTAATCTTGGTAAAAAGATAAGTACGTACTTATACCTTTTTATCTGTCTCGACAAAGGTTATCGAATTTCTAGAAGTGGAGGAGAAAAAAAAAGAGATATGAAAGTAGAAGGTTGTGGATAATGAAGCATCGATGTGGAAACTATAGCCGAGATTCTCGAGAAAATTCTCATCGGCGAATTTCATCTCGTTGCACTTTAATTTCGATAAATCCGAATTATTGGTCTCCGATTTCTTCGATAATGGTGCTTCGAGTTGGAAAAAAAAAAAAAAATAGGAACTTCGACGATTTCGACACGGTGTTTGATTGGTCCAAAGTAAAAATAAAAAAAAAACGATTAAAAAAGGGAGAGAGAGAGAGAGAGAGGAGGAACCAAAATTGCTCAAAGATTCGATGATCTATAATAGTACTTTTTTAATTCATTTTTTTTTTTTAATAGTTTACATTTTAATTCGTTATTAGTAAAATAATATTCTCCGAGTAACGTATGTTACCTTATTGTCGCAGTTTGTTGAACTCTTAATGTAAATTTACTTACAGTCTCATACTTGTTAAGAATTTTAATTAAATTCAAGTTCATAGCGTTTAATAAAAAGACCGTTGAAATGTTCACGTTCCCGTTAAAAACCTCTGTTTGCGTGTAAATACTTTTCTCTGTCTCTCTTTCTCTCTCTCTCTCTTTGTTTAATACAAAAAATCTTCATCTGTAAATCTTAATTATTTTCTTTTGGAAAAAAAAAATAGAAAACAATGCAAGATTTAATGGGATTTGTGAAAAAAGATTTATAAGAGAAAAGTAGAAAAAAAAAAAAATACAAAAATATAAAAAGTAGAGCTAATATCCAGAGACGTTCATTCGCGAGATATATTCGTGTGTCATAGTTTTATACTACCCTGACGTAACCCTGACATAATCTTACTCGTGAATGACATTTATCCTTTTTTTTACTCTCGTGGATTTAAATTATTTAGTCTCTCTCTCTCTTTCTCTCTCCCTCATCAAAATTTACTCTTCATTAATATCTCTTCTTATTACGTTCATTTTATCTCCAATGAAAATGATAAAAATATTGCAATATTACGAGTATTTAATAAGCTTATTACAAACGAAATATATTTAAAGCTACCAAATGAGTAATTTAATCCAACGACAAAAATTCCATGACGAATAATCGATAAAATTAATCATTTTGTTCGAACCATTTTGATGATAATGACGAAAGTATATAGAAAAATATTGGATGCATAATAAGCAGAGAAAGAATAATTAATAACTCGATGGAAACTATTAAAGATCCTCAAACGAGAAGCTTAACCAGGACCAAACAAAAATATCGATGATGGATTACCAATCGCATTAAACTCAAATGATCGCACTGATGATTTCTCGTTAGCAGGGAGACTCTAGTCAATATATCGAGCCCTTTCTCACCTTGTGAGGTATTCCTGTTGATCGAGTTGTTTTAATGATGGCATTATTGAAGCGATTAACGAGAAGCAGTCGCCCAGTGACGCACTATTGCAGTACCTACAATCACTTTCTCTCTCTCTCTGTCTCTCTCATTCACTCACATACGCACAAAACCCCGAAGGTCCAATTAGTGCAACGAAGGCTATTAGTAGCTCTCGCTAATGACAGAAGTATGGGGTTAGAGCTGCCAGTTTCGAATCCGAAACCGTTGGTACCGCTTTTAGGGAAAATGTTCGAGGTAGGGGATGAAAATGGGGTGGTATGTAGGTGGAGGGGAGTTAGTAACAGAACGACGGATACTATTGAGAAGGGTGAAGGGAGAATGAAGGCATCGAAGAAATTAAGCTTCACCGATGGATCGGCCCGTCGTTCGAACGCCACAAAGCCAAAAGCACGATTATCCCACCCTTTTCCCCTCTGACTCCTTCTCACCGATCCTCTACGTCCTTTATCTCATTCTATCATTCTCTCTTTCTCTCTCAATGGTTCTTACTCTAGCTACGTGAACAAGCGTTCGCTTCGTCTATCGGGAATCGCGTCTATCTCTAATTAATAGTCTCGGTAACTGCCACGGCCATTTTCGAAGTTTGCCACGCGGATGTGGGGGCCTCGAGCGCAATTAGAACGAAAAGTACGAGGCTGGAATGATCCGTGACACGTAATTACGGGAAGAAGGTGAGTTCTGTGTCTGTCTGTCTGTCTGTCTGCCTTTCTATCTATTTCCATCTATATTTATCTATCTATCTCTCTTTCTCTTACTTTTACTCTTATGTGTACTCTCTTTCTCTCTCTTTCTCTTTCTCTCTCTTTCGTTGTTTGGATTTCCTTTCTTCGTTTAACGTTCCAGAGTTGGCAGTGAAAGTAGTTGTCTCGATTTCGAATCGAATCAATAGGTACCGTCGGACAAACTGATAGCTTTCCTCCTTTTAATCTCCTCCTCCTCCTTCCCTCCACCTCTCCACTCCGCCCTTTTTAGTTTCTCTACTCTTTACTTTGCATTTTTTTATTTCTTTTTTTTTTTTTTATTTGTACCTTCCAACACAATATATGTTTACACGAAACTTCGTGTAATTTCGTCGTTCAATTATACAAGAGTAGATTTATTCCGTTCTATGTATGTGTTATGTGTGTGTGTTATATTTTTTGGGCATTATTGTTGTTTTTATTATTATTGTTATTATTCTTTCAACGTTTGCTCCCACGCGTGTTCCAAATTTTTCATTAATATTTCGTCGCTTATTTATTTGTCAGTCCGACGTTTTATTGTACGTATAAGTGTGCGTGCGTGCATGCGTGCGTATTTATGTATAAATGTACATATATATATAATAGATAGATGCACATGGGATTCGTGATACAACGCACGGAATATTTGTCTTTTTTTCTTGTTTTGTTTTGTTCTGTTGCATATATATATGTGTGTGTGTGAGATTTTTTTTCTGTTATCTTTTTTTCGTATTACCCCACCCTTTTCCCTTTTATTTTCTCGTAGCGTGACACAGGGCAATTCGTTGTAAAATTCTCGTTCTTTATATTAAATAAGCGAGATCAAATAACACGACTTTTGCTCGTGTATGATCGTCCTAGTCGTCGTCGTCGTCGTCGTCGTCGTCGTCGTCGTCGTCGTCGTCGTCACACGCGAGGAGGTTGCTGCTGCACCATCCGAATACAACATTGCTATCGATTGAAAAGAATTGACACGTATTTACACAAATTTAAGCGAATTTTAAGCTATTTTCTATATTGATTTGGTATCAAGTTTTAGAAATTGTCTGTCTTTTTTTTGTTTCTCTCTCTTTTTCTTTTCTCTTTTTCTCGATGATTAAATTGTACATGATCTGACAGTGTTACTTTTGAGAAACTAAACCTATTATCGATCTTCCTATGTCACAACGTTCAAATAATCTACGCCAAGGGTGGATAATGCTGTTAATTAAAGGGATAAATCGCAGGATGGTTTATTGCGGTCAGGGCAGATATTAAAATGCAAATTCTCGTTGAATTCTAGGAACAAGTATAGCACGTTGGGACTATTTATCTGTATATAAATATATACACAATGTGTATGTGTGTGTGGGTGTTCCTCTTAACGTGTATGTTTGTCCGTAGAGTGTCCTGGGCCCTGCAATTCTCGCGATTCTGGATATTTTTATTGCGAAATAAATCAGAGACATTTATTGTCTTCTCGAAGCGACCAACATCCACCGCTACTACCACCACCACCGCTTACACCACCAAACCCTCCCTCACTCACCAAACCAACCAGCAAGCCAACGACTCACGGTGTTAGTTGTATACCGGGTGGGGGTTGGGTGGAAGGGCGAATACATGGAATAATATAATACATAAAAAATGCCTTTCTGAGTAATTAATTAATCCCTGAATCGCATTCTCGCGTAGAACGCACGAAAGCATAGAATTTACTTTTTCTTTTCTTTTCTATTTTTTTTTATTCATTTTTTTTCATTTTTCGTCCTTTTTTTTTATTTAATCCTTTATTATGTATGTCACTTTCTGCTTGTACACTCGTGTAACCGGTACGTGGGACGCATTGAACGTAAAATACCGGAATATAGTTGGACTCGAAAAAATCTCTCATTAAATTCTATTTAATTTAGTTTATAGAGAAAGAAAGGGTTAGTGAAATAGTGAGAGAAAGATAGAGAGAGAGAGAAACCTCGATTATTTCATACCGAAATTATAATACACCAATGTGTATATATGAAAGCTTATATAAAAATAATAATTTTTAATAAAGAATAAGAAGACAAAATAAAATTCGAACTATACCATGCAATAGGTATTATTTAAAAAAGTAAAATAAAATAAATAAAAATAGGAAAATCGATCAATTGATCGATCGAACGGTTTAAAAAAAAGACAGAGTTACATTGAACCAAAAGAAAGAGAGAGAAAGAGATAGGTTAGAATCGTTTTCAGGGCACATGACGCTCGCCAATTTCACGCTGGAAATATGTTTTTCTTTTTGTTGCTTTTATTTTTGTTTTTTTTTTTTGTTTTTATTGAAGCCGTTCGGTCTACGATAGGAAAGAGGAAGAGAGAGAGAGAGAGAGAGAATAGTTTTCAGGTGGTTCGTTTTTTCGCAACGTCATGATATTACGCAAGATTACGTTAGTGATAAGGGGTTTTGTTGTTTCCAAGAGGAAAAGGGATTGCTTCAGGTTGGTGGTGGCAGGTTGTAGGTACGTGTCGGTCCATTACCGACAAACGAGGTGGTATCCTGGCCGATATGAATGCGACGATAAGAGAGAAATGTAGAGCAGAAGCTTTATTGTTCGTCTCAAACGCCACCAATAAAAGCACCGCGTCGCAACAATGCCGTTTCGAGGCAACCAACTGTATCAACCCTCCCTTACACACCTTCTCACCCCTAACTCAGCTCTTCCTACTCCTACTAACTCAAACCTCGGCTCACTTTCAACTCTTTTCCTCTCCCTTATTCTCTTCTCTTTTCTTTTCTTTTCTGTTCTGTTCTGTTCAGTTCTGTTGTGTTCCGTTCCGTTCTGTTCCGTTCTGTTCTGTTCTTTTCTTTCCTTCACTTCACTTTTCTTGTTCTCTATCTCTTTTTCTTTTTATAGTTACTTTCTGCTTCGTGTAAACGAAAACGAAATACCACAGCTGCGAGAAACCGTTTTCCCGCCACCGTTGCACCGGCTGTTACACCCTTATTCCTTTTTTTTTTATTTTTTCTTTCTCCTCTTTTGTGTTATCTTCCTTTTCATTTTTTCAATTTATCCCGAGCATCCTTGTTTTTACGAAAAACTGTAAATCTACATTTCTATAACCTTTATTACCACATGGTGTATTAGAAAATATCGATTCACTTGCACTCTTCGTATGCATCGTTAATTCGTTTCTTTCATATCGAATTTGTTATTTTAATATTAAAAATATTATTTTTCTTTTATTTTATTTCTAATCCATAAATAATAATAAAAAAAAAAACACGTCACAAATATTATTCACCATGTGTCAATTTAGAATATAATTGTTTTTTTCTTTTTTTTTTTTTCTTATTAGAAAGCTTAATAAAATAATTTGGTGACAAAATATACACAAAAACATTATAACAAATTTTATTGTGATGAGTTCAAATAAAGCTCACCCTTTTCTTTATTTATTTTCATCTTACTTACTTTCTTTCTCTAACTTCTTCCATCTTAAGAAGTATTCCAGATGCGCGAATCTGTTTTCCAGAAAAGCCGCGTTTCCTTTATACTTGTCTATCCTTAAACTTTTTTACTCTCTCTCTCTCTCTCTTTCTCTTTCTCTTTCTTTCATACTCTGTCGCGTTTCAAAGTAATCGTTTGCATTGTCTTTACGAGAATCCTTTCTTTATTTATTTCTTTTTATCCAGCTTTCTTTTCTTTTGCGAGTCTAATTCTCGCTTTGACATTTTTCTCAAGACACTGGGCCTCCTCGTCATCTTGCGTCATCATCGTTGGTATTTTCAAGAGGGTTAGAAAAAAAAAAAAAAAGAAAAAAAAGAAAGAAAAGAAAGAAAGAAAAAAGAAAACCACGCAAAAAGGTAAAGAAATCTTACGTGATAAAATTTCGGCTCTGTTGCATCTGAATATCTTCATTCTCTCTTTATCATGTTCTTTTTACAATCTAAACGCAAACAAAACAGACCCATATTACCACATTGCCCGTACCCCATATTCAAGTGCACATATTATTGCAACCTTCTTGCAGTGAAACATATTCGTTGGTCTTTAATAAAGTACAAAAAAAAAAAAAAAAAATAAAAACACAAAAATATGTCTAAGATGTTGGCATATTTAAAAGAGAACAAAAAAGAAAATAAAAAACTTGGCATTTAATATTTTGTATCATTCTTCCGGAAGACTTTTGAATACTTTTACGGTTCAGATATATTTACCTCAAGCCCCTTTCCTGATGTTTTCCAACCTTGTATTTGCAACGATGAAGGAGCATTAAGAAATGCTGGCCTGTCTCTTTGCTACAGCTTTAAAATATTCTTCCTTACACTTCGTGGCATTTCTTCGTGTCCATTCGAGATTCACTTTTCCCTCTCTCTCTCTCTCTCTCTCTCTCTATTTCTCCTTTTTTTCTTTGCTCTTTCTCTTTCTCTCTGTCGATATGGTTCTCGAGCGTGGTGGCCGGCATAGCCAGAATGCAAATGATGCACTCTCTAGAATTAAAGTTCCAAGTCGGTGTACACCTGTAGTCAATGCGACGATACGGAAGAGACGACATCCTACTTCTTTGCTTTTACCACCGTAAACAGCATCCACTTCCCTCTATCTTCGTTTTTCCTTCCGTTTTCATTCGCTTACTTTTTTCTTTTTCATCCTCTTCTTCGTCTTCTTCTTTTCTTCTTTACTTTTTTTTTTTTTTTTTCTTTCTCATTCTTTCGTTTTCTTTTTCCGTTTATTATCATTCTTTTTATCTCTGCCTTTCAAGTTGGTTTTTTTTTTTTTTTTTTTTTTTTTTATTATTACAAAGCAGTAGTACGAGATTCGTTGACATTTTCAGGCCAAGAGAAATCGGAAATCTTGAGAATTATACGGCTGTTGAAAACAGACATCGCGATATAAAATATTGTCAGATTATATAAAAAAAAAAAAAAAAAAAAAAAAAATACTAAAGTTTAGGGGAAAAACGCGTAGCAGAATTTTCAATTAATTGAGATAATAACGACGTGTATCTAATTTATTATTATTTATTGTATATTATGGTATATAATGAATTGTATGTAAATTGTACATTTTTTCGTTAAAGACAAATTTTCTACGGCTCGGTGTAATAAAATAGAAACGGAAAGTAAGAATCTTCGGTATGTTATCCTAACTAAGGTATAGATTTTATTTACTGGGCCTAGTATGTCTAAACGGGTTTTCCAAGGGATCAAAAGAGTAGCAGGTATTCACAGCATAGTTCATGTTGAGCATAACAATAAAAAGGTGAAGGAATGTGAATCAATGTCAATCAGTGTGCATCGACTGTTGTTGTCTTTATTAATTGTTGTTATTTTATTGTTAATTGTATTGATGCCCGCTGTTACTAAGTTGCCTGATGAATTGAATTAAGAATTTTCAAAAAAAAAAATATTTTAGAAAGTTATCACAAAAGAAAATGACCTGCGCAATAGAAAAGTTACTCAGCTTGAAGGTTGGAAATCTAGAAAAATAAAATCCCTTACACTAGAGAAGGTATTTCAAGGTTAAGAGAAAAAAGAACACGTGTTTTACAGATGGTTGAACACACACACACACACACAAAATATTTATATCTATTCCACATTTATCTAACCAAATTTTATCTACATAGTGAAAATATATATACATAGATATAGATATATACATATCATATATATAGGTATACTAAACACACACACACACTGCATTCACACAAAAGTGCATTCAAAACAGGAATTCCTTTCAACCACCTTAAAACGAAACCATTGTCCAAAAATCCTACGATTTCAACGATTGGTTTGTTCTTTTCCTACTTTTCTAGTTTGAGGAGAAGGGACAGGGTATTCAAGGTTTCTTGGAAGGGAACGGAATATTTAGTCCTAACTATTTTCTCGACTGTTGAACTTTGAACATCTCTAACTAAAATATTCTTACCAACTTAATAATAAAAATAAATAAAAAGTTTAGGTTCTTACCAGTTGTTATTCAATTTCGTGTGTTCAGATATTTGATATTTGTTGTTTAAATCAATTTAAACAAAATCATATCATTTGTTGAAATATTATTTAATACCGAAAGGCAACGATTAATTGTTGTTTCGTTTAACTTTGTGGAAAGCAAAGGAAGAAGTAGAAAAAGAAGAAAAAGAAAAAGGATTAATAAAAAGGATTTGATTATCATTCATATTTTAAAATTTTACAATGGCCGGTTCTTCTAGTGCTCCTTCGCTGGAAGAATCTTCTGGTTTGGAAGATGTTCTTGAAGGAATGAAAACTATGGATGCAGGGTTCGATGAAGACGAGGATAGTATGGTCTTTTGGGGAAGGCACATAATGAAACTTCGACAAGAAATAAATGAACATCCTGTTAACTATGGAATAAGATTGAAACACATGATTGATTCAATACATAGACTTTATGAGCAGACTCACCCCGATAAATTTCCAAATGAACAGTTTGAAAAAGAATTTATGAGACTGGAGAAATTTTGTTTAGAAGGATATCGAAAAAATTTGAGAAATGAAGAATTAAAGAATATTCTTGATGAAAGTTTACCAAAAGACATGTGGGAAGCTATAATTGTTGTTCAATACGAACATGAAAGACTCAATGAATATTATCAAGAGAGAGCAGAAAAATTATGGATTAATACTGATAATAAATGTGAATATTGCACCGAAAATAAATACCATTTGTACGATTGTTTATTACCAAAAACAAATTAATTTTAAACATGTATTTTATATACTATACATATACTATACATATACTAAAAACACACACACACACACACACACTGCATTCACACCAATTTTGCATTCAAAACAGGAATTCCTTTCCACCACCTTACAACGAAACCATTGTCCAAAAATCCTAAGATTTCAACGATTGGTTTGTTCGTTTTCTACTTTTCTATTTTGCGGAGAAAGGATAGGGTATTAAAGGCTTCTTCGAAGGGAACAGCATATTAGGGCCATTATTATTTTCTCGACTGTTGAACTTTGAACATCTCTAACTAAAATATTCTTACCAAGTTAATAATAAAAATAAAGAAAATGTTTAAGTTCTTACCTGTTGTTATTTAATTTCGTGGGTTGAGATTTTGGATATTTGTTGTTTAAATCAATTTAAACAAAATCATATAATTTGTTTTTAATATTATTTAATACCGAAAGGCAACGATTAATTGTTGTTTCGTTGAATTTTGTTGAAAGCACAGGAAGAAGTAGAAGAAGAAGAAAAAGATAAAGGATAAAAAAAGAGGACCTCATTTCATTGATATTTTAAAATTTTACAATGGCAAGTTCACGTTCAACTTCCTTGGAAGAATCTTCTGGTTTGGAAGATATACTGGAAGGAATGAGAACTATGGAATTAGAGTGCATTCAAGGAAAATCTCCCGAGGAGATAATTGCCACTTGGGAAAAGCTCGCAATGAAATTTAAACAAGAAATACATGAACATCCTGTTGCGTTTGGATTAAGATTGGCACGCCTAATTATTACAATACGTGGACTTTATGTAAAGAGGAACCCCGAATGTTTTCCAAATATAAGGTTTGATTGTGTATTTAAGAATCTGGACAAATCTTTTTTGCTAGCTTATCAAAATGGTTTGAGAAATGAAGAATTAAAGATGCTACTTGAAGAATATGAACCAAAAGAAATACTGGATGCTATATTTTTGGTTAATAGAGCATATAAAAAACTTAATAATTATTATCAAGAGAAAGCACAAAAATTATGGATTAATACTGATTTGAAATGTAAATATTGCACTAAAAATGAATACCATTTGTACGATTGTTTATTACCAAAAACAAATTAATTTTAAATATTTTTTTTTTTTATAAAAATTTCTTCATTTATGTTATAATAATTATATATACGTATTTATCATATTATATTATAGAAATTCATTCTAACGTTTGATAATAAAAGAATAAACAACAAAAAAAACAAAAAAAAATATAAATATTCTAATTATATTAAACAAATATACAATTTTTTATATTATTTAATTGTGTTTCATGTAAGATTGTAATAATAATAATAGGAATGTGTAATAATTTTTTTTAACAATCACTGTGCGTACATATACACGAACAAAATTACAAATAAAACTTTCCTTAATTTCTTTTTTACTACAGTAGTATCATGTCACAATCATAATATGTTCATTTTAAAAATATTATTTAATTATTATTTAATTACTATTTAATTATACCAAACTAATAGTTTAGTAATGTATCATTATAATCGTATTATTAATTATATAAAATCTATTTTTACAAAATTCTTCTTTAAAATTTCCTGTAATCATAATAAAAATTTTGAATAATAAAATATTATAAAAAAATCATTTTTACATTATTATCATAGATCTATCAGCCACATTAATATTGTAATTGTATGAAGAATACATTTTGAATTGTCATATCTACACACAGATACACTCACACAATAGCAAAACTTATTTTAACGTAACCTGATCTATTTAAGATTTTCGATCCTTTTCCCTCATTAATCATCTGTCTTATTTTTACAACAAAATATTATAAATGCATATAATAAATTATTATTACTATTATTATTAATATATTATAATTTCAAAAAGAATAAAAGAAAAAAAAAGAATACACCAGTAAATAGAAAAAGAAATGCACTTTAAATCATAGAAAATAATACCTGACCCTAATCTTGATCTATTTTAACAAATAGAATTTGTTGCAAACCTTTACCTGAACCATCAATTTCGTAGAATTCTTCTCTGAATATATTTGAGATAGGTATACCAAAAAAAAAATTGAACAGTGGAAGGGACAAAGAAACTCAGCTTGAAGATTGGAAAACTAGAAAGAAAATAAAATCCGTTATACTATAAAAGGTATTTGAAGATTAAAAGATAAAAAGGAACGCGTGTTTTATCAATGGTTGACGCACACACATACACACACAAAATATTTATATCTATTCCATATTTATCTAATCACATTTTATCTACATAGTGAAAATATATATACATATATATATATATATATATATCAAATCATATATATACTAAACACACACACAAAACTGATTTCGAAACCGGATTTTCTTCCCACCCAGTCACAACGAAGATATTGTCCAAAAATCGTACGATTTCAGCGATTGGTTGGTTCTTTTTCTACTTTTCTATTTTGGGAAAAAGGGGCAGGGTATGCAAGGTTTCTTCAAAGGGAACGGCATATGTGGTCCTAACTATATTCTCAACTGTTGAACTTCGAGCATCTCTAACTAAAATATTCTTACCAAGTTAGTAATAAAAAAGAAGAAAAAGTTTAAGTTCTTACCAGTTGTTATTCAATTTCGTGGGTTGAGATATTTGATATTTGTTGTTTAAATCAATTTAAACAAAATCATATCATTTGTTGAAATATTATTTAATACCGAAAGGCAACGATTAATTGTTTTTACGTTTAACTTTGTGGAAAGCAAAGGAAGAAGAAGAAGAAGAAGAAGAAGAAGAAAAAGAAAAAGGATAAAACAAGAGGACCTCATTTCATTCATATTTTAAAATTTTACCATGGCCGGTTCTTCTTGTGCTCCTACGCTGGAAGAATCTTCTGGTTTGGAAGATATTCTTGAAGGAATGAGAACTATGGATGTAGCGTTCGATGAAGACGTGGACCCTATGGTCAGTTGGGGAAGGCACGTAATGAATCTTAGACAAGAAATAAATGAACATCCTGTTAAGTATGGAATAAGATTGAAACACATAATTGATTCAATACATAGACTTTATGAGCAGACTTACCCCGATTGTTTTCCAAATCAATGGTTTGAAAATAAATTTAAGATACTGGAGAAAATGTGTTATGAAGGTTATCGAAAAAATTTGAGAAATGATGAATTAAAGGCTTTTCTTAATGGAAAGGAACCAGAAGACATGGTGGACGCTATAGTTCTTGTTGGTAATGAACATGACAGACTCAATGAAGAATATCAATTTAGAGCAGAAACATTATGGATTAATACTGATAATAAATGTGAATATTGCACCGATTATGAATACCATTTGTACGATTGTTTATTACCAAAAACAGATTCAATTTAAATATGTACTTTTTTTTATAAAAAATTCTTCATTTATATTATAATAATTTTATATACGTATATAATATATTATATTATAAAAATTCATTTTAACGTTTGATAATAAAAGAATAAAAACAAAAAACAAACAAAAAAAAATACAAATATTCTAATTGTACTAAGCAAGTATACCTTGTTTTTATTAATTGATTGTGTTTAATATAAGATTATAATATTATTAATAGTAGAAATGTGTAATAATTTTTTTGTTCATTAATCACTGTGCGTATATGTACACGAACAAAATTAAAAATAAAACTTTCCTTAATTTCTTTTTTACTACAGTAGTATCATGTCACAATCATAATATGTTCATTTTTTAAATATTATTTAATTATTATTTAATTACTATTTAATTATACCAAACTAATAGTTTAGTAATGTATCATTATAATCGTATTATTAATTATATAAAATCTATTTTTAAAAAAATTTTTCTTTAAAATTTCCTGTAATCATAATAAAAATTTTGAATAATAAAATATTATAAAAAAATCATTTTTACATTATTACTATAGATCTATTAACCACATTATTACTGTAATTGTATGAAGAGTACATTTAGAATTGTCATATCTACACACAGATACACTCACACAATAGCAAAACTTATTTTAACGTAACCTGATCTACCGGAGATTTTCGATCCTTTTCCCCCATTAATCATCTGTCTTATTTTTAACACGAAATGTGTATCATAAAATAGATTCTTTTTTTTCCTCTACATTCTGTAATTTTTATTTACAAAAGAAAATGACCTGTGAAAGGACAAAGAAACTAAGCTTGAAGGTTGGAAAACTAGAAAGAAAATAAAATCCGTTATACTATAAAAGGTATTTGAAGATTAAAAGATAAAAAGGAACGCGTGTTTTATCAATGGTTGACGCACACACATACACACACAAAATATTTATATCTATTCCATATTTATCTAATCACATTTTATCTACATAGTGAAAATATATATACATATATATATATATATCAAATCATATATATACTAAACACACACACAAAACTGATTTCGAAACAGGAATTCCTTTCCACCACCTTAAAACGAAACCATTGTCCAAAAATCGTACGATTTCAGCGATTGGTTGGTTCTTTTCCTACTTTTCTATTTAGGGGAGAAGGGACAGGGTATTCAAGGCTTCTTCGAAGGGAACGGAATATTTAGTCCTAACTACATTCTAGACTGTCGAACTTTGAACAGCTCTAACTAAAATATTCTTACCAAGTTAGTAATAAAAATAAATAAAAAGTTTAAGTTCTTATCAGTTGTTATTCAATTTCGTGGGTTCAGATATTTGATATTTGTTGTTTTAATCAATTTAAACAAAATCATATCATTTGTTGAAATATTATTTAATACCGAAAGGCAACGATTAATTGTTGTTAGGTTTAACTTTGTGGAAAGCAAAGGAAGAAGTAGAAGAAGAAGAAAAAGAAAAAGGATAAAACAAGAGGACCTCATTTCATTGATATTTTAAAATTTTACAATGGCCGGTTCTCCCAGTGCTCCTTCGCTGGAAGAATCTTCTAGTTTGGAAGATATAATGAAAGGAATGAAAACTATGAAAGTAGAGTGCATTCATGGAAAATCTCCCGAGGAGGTATTTGCCCATTTGGGACAGCGAGCAATGAGAAGTAGACAGGAAATAAATGAACATCCTGTTGCGTTTGGATTAAGATTAAGAAACATATGTTTTGAAACACGTAGACAACTTGAGAATATGCACCCAGCACTTATTAAAGATCCATCGTTTATTGGTGAATTTAAGAAACTGGAGAAAGCTTATTTGGTAGCTTATTACAAAGGTTTGAGAAATGAAGAATTAAAGATGCAACTTGAACAATATAAACCAGAAAGATTGCGGGACGCTATAGTTTTTGCTTATAGGGAATATAAGACTCTTAATGCTTATCATCAATCGATAGCAGAAAAATTATGGGTTAATACTGATTTGAAATGTGAATATTGCATTAATAGTCAATACCATTTGTATGATTGTTTATTACCAAAAACAAATTAATTTAAACATGTATTTTATTATAAAAATTTCTTCATTTATATTATAATAATTATGTATACGTATATAATATATTATATTATAAAAATTCATTGTAACGTTTGATAATACAAGAATAAAAAACAAAAACAAAAAAAACAAAATAATAAAAATATTCTAATTATGTTAAACAAATATACCTTTTTTTATATCAATTAATTGTGTTTAATATAAAATAATAATAATAATAATAATAATAATAATAATAATAATAGGAATGTTTTATTTATTTTTCTATATTAATCACTGTGCTTATATATACACTATTAAAATTAACGATAAAACTTTCCATAATTTCTTTTTTACTTCGATAATGTCATGTCAAAATCGTAATATTTACATTTTTAAAATAATATTTAATTATTATTCAATTACTATTTAATTATATTAAACAAATAGTTTAGTAATATGTCATTATAATCGTATTATTAATTGTATAAAAATTATTTTTACGAAATTCTTCTCCAAAATCTCCTGTAATCATAATAAAAATTTGAATAATAAAATATTATTGAAAAATCATATTTACATTATTATTATAGATCTATCAGCCACATTAATATTGTAATTGTAAGAAAAAGACATTTCGAATTGCCATATCTACAAACAGATACACTCACACAATAGCAAAACTTATTTTAACGTGACCTGATCTACCGGAGATTTTCGATCCTTTTCCCCCATTAATCATCTGTCTTATTTTTAACACGAAATGTTTATCGTAAAATAGATTCTTTTTTTTCCCTACATTCTCTAATTTTTGTTGTCTCGAACCGTGACACTCGAAGAATCAGTGATCATTCATAGTTTCCATAAATCGCAAAGTATGCGAATTGTACTTCTATGTATTTTATTGTATTTTATTGTATTTTATTTATTATAGTGTACTGTATGTATGGGATTTCCCCGCTGCTTAAATTTGTGTAAAAAAATTATAAATGCAAATAATAAATTATTATTACTATTATTATTAATATATTATAATTTCAAAAAGAATAAAGAAAAAAAAGAGAATACACTAGTAAATAGAAAAAGGAATAGACTTAGATTTATAGAAAATTTAACCTTTCCTCAACCTTAATCCATTTCAACAAATGGAATTTGTTAAAAACTTTTACCTGACCCATCATTTTTTAAGAATTTTTTTTTTGAAAATATTTAAGAAAGTTTTCACAAAAGAAACTGACCTGTGAAGGGACAATGAAACTCAGCTTGCAGTTCGGAAAAATAACAAAAAAATATTCTTCATTTTATATCCCTTACACTGTAGAAGGTATGTTTCAAGGCTAAAAGGAAAAAAAAGGATGTGTTTTACAGTTGGTTGATCAATCACACACACACACACATTATATTTTAATATATTCCACATTTATCTTTTCAAATTTTATCTACATAATAAAAATACAATATATATATATAGATATAATAAACACACACACACTGTCCTACGTGAAATCCTAGAAGTGTCACCCTGAGCTTTCCTACTTGCTTGACCAATCCTAAAAGAACTACATTCGAAATCCAAAATGCTTTTCCACCACTTAACAGCATAACCATTGTCTAATAATCCTACGATTTCTACGATTGGTTAGATTTTTTTTCTACTTTTCTGTTTTGGGGAGAAGGGAGAGGGTATTCGATGCTTCTTCGAAGGGACCGGCATATTTATTCCTCAAAGTTTTCTCGACTTTTGAACTTTGAACATCTCTAACTAAAATATTCTTACCAAGTTAGTTATAAAAAAGAAGAAAATGCTTAAGTTCTTACCAGTTGTTATTCAATTTCGTGTGTTCAGATATTTGATATTTGTTGTTTAAATCAATTTAAACAAAATCATATCATTTGTTTAAATAATATTCAATACTGAAAGGCAACGTTAAATTGTTGTTTCGTTGAATTTTGTGGAAAGCAAAGGAACAAGAAGCAGAAGAAGAAGAAGGAGAAGAAGAAGAAGAATAAGAAGGAGAAGAAGGATAATCAAAAAAAGGTCTTTATTACGTATTTAAAAATTTTAAAATGGATTTATCAGATACTACCGTTGACGAATCATCAAATATTCATACTATACTTGAACGATTGTCAAGTATACAATCAGAGGACGATGATTCAGATAGTTACACTGATACTGCTATGGTCTTCACGGAAGAAATAATTATTCAACCTAGACAAAGAAGAAGAGAAACTTTTATTTCGTATGGACTTAGATTGCAACGAATAGTTAATTCAACAAAAGAACTCCTTTTTTTACATGTACCAGATCCAATATTTGAAATAGAAGCGAAGATATTAGACACTCTTGCTGTACAAGCTTATGTAAAAGGTATAGATAATAATGAATTTAAGCGGTTGCTTGAACAATCGGAAGTAGCTAATTTGATGGATGCTGTACAGATTGTTTCTCGTGAAATTTTAGGACGCATTTCACCTTCTCGATTGAGAAGAAAGAAAATTCACTTGGGTTAGTGATTGCTAATTTAAATATTGCGTTAAAAATAAGTTCCATATTTACGATTTTTTTTGTTACCAAAAACGAATAATTGTAATTATGCATTTTATTTTAAAAATATCTTCATTTATGTTATAATAATTATATTTACGATTATATTATATTATAACAATTCTTCGTAACGTTTGAAAATAAAAACAATAAACAAAACAAAACAAAAATAATACAAATATTTTAATTATGTTAAACAAATATACAGTTTTTAATATTGATTAATATTGTTTCGTGTTAGTTTATAATAATAATAATAGGAATGCGTAATCATTTTTTTTTTTATAATAATCATTGTATATATATATACTTCGTTATAATTAAGGATAAAACTTACACTAATTTCTTCTTTACTTCGATAATATCATGTCACTATCATAATATGTTCATTTTTTAAATATTATTTAATTATTAATTAGTTACTATTTAATTATACCAAATAATAGTTTAGTAATATGTGATTATCATCGTATTATTAATTTTATAAAAATTATTTTTACGAAATTCTTCTCGAAAATTTCCTGTAATCATAATAAAAATTTTGAATAATAAAATATTATAAAAAAATCATTTTTACATTATTACTATAGATCTATCAGCCACATTAATATTGTAATTGTATGAAGAATACATTTTGAATTGTCATATCTATACACAGATACACTCTCACAATAGCAAAACTTATTTTAACGTAACCTGATCTACCTGAGATTTTCGATCCTTTTCCCTCATTAATCATCTGTCTTCTTTTTACTACAAAATGTGTATCATAGATTAGATTCTTTTTTTTCCTCTACATTCTGTAATTTTTATTGTATCGAACCGTGACGCTCGAAAAATCAGTGATCATTCTTAGCTTCTATAGATCGCGAAGTATGCGAATTATACTTCTATTTATTTTATTTTACTTTATTGTATTGTATTTCATTTCTTTTAATGCACTGTATGAGGTTTCCCCGCTGTTTAAATTTATGTAAAAATATTATAAATGCATATAATAAATTATTATTACTATTATTATTAATATATTATAATTTCAAAAAGAATAAGGAAAAAAAAAAGAATACAACAGTAAATAGAAAAAGGAATAGACTTAGATTTATAGAAAATTTAACCTTTCCTCAACCGTGATCCATTTCAACAAATGGAATTTGTTAAAAACTTTTACCTGACCCATCATTTTTTAAGAATTTTTTTTTTGAAAATATTTAAGAAAGTTTTCACAAAAGAAACTGACCTGTGAAGGGACAATGAAACTCAGCTTGAAGTTCGGAAAAATAACAACAAAAAAATTCTTCATTTTATATCCCTTACACTGTAGAAGGTATGTTTCAAGGCTAAAAGGAAAAAAAGGACGTGTTTTACAGTTGGTTGATCAATCACACACACACACACATAATATTTTAATATATTCCACATTTATCTTTTCAAATTTTATCTACATAATAAAAATACAATATATATATATATATATATATATATATATATATATATATATATGTGGGGTGTGTTGAAAATCGAAGAGGTTGTGTGTGTAAGGTTGTGTGAGTCCAAAGGTCCGAGGGGTTGTGTGTGTAAGTCTGTGTGAGTCTAAAGGTCCGAGTGCGTTTGGAACATGCGGGGTGAGGAAAAACCTCATAAAGAGAGGACGGTCACGCATCGGGGGTTGTTGTTGTTTTTCGAGAGAGTAGCGTGGAGAGAACTGAGTGACGAGAGCGAGTGAGAATAGTGAGTAGAGAGTAGCGAGTGAGTAGTGATTCTGTGAGGTCTGAGTGAGTGCGAGAAGTTGCGAAGCGTTGTTGTAATTGCAATTGTAATGGTAATTGTAATTGTAATAAGCAATAATTTGTGAGAATAAAGAGTATCTTTTATATCTCAAGTAGTGTCGGCAACACGGCGGAATTAGATATCCTTAGCCGGATACAGAACAATTGATTTCCCTACATATATATATATATATATATAGAGAGAGAGAGAGAGAGATAATAAACACACACACACTGACCTACGTGAAATCCCAGGAGTGTCACCTTGAGCTATCCTACTTGCTTGACCTATCCTAAAAAAACTGCATTCGAAATCAAGAATGCTTTTCCACCACTTAACAGCATAACCATTGTCCAATAATCCTACGATTTCTACGATTGGTTAGATTTTTTTTTCTACTTTTCTGTTTTGGGGAGAAGGGAGAGGGTATTCGATGCTTCTTCGAAGGGACCGGCATATTTATTCCTCAAAGTTTTCTCGACTTTTGAACTTTGAACATCTCTAACTAAAATATTCTTACCAAGTTAGTAATAAAAAAGAAGAAAAAGTTTAAGTTCTTACCAGTTGTTATTCAATTTCGTGGGTTGAGGTATTTGATATTTGTTGTTTTAATCAATTTAAACAAAATCATATCATTTGTTGAAATATTATTTAATACCGAGAGTCAACGATTAATTGTTGTTTCGTTTAACTTTGTGGAAAGCAAAGGAAGAAGAAGCAGAAGAAGAAGAAGAAGGAGAAGGAGAAGGAGAAAAGAAGAAGAAGAAGAAGAAGAAGAAGAAGAAGAAGAAGAAGAAGAAGAAGAAGAAGAAGAAGAAGAAGAAGAAGAAGAAGAAGAAGAAGAAGAAGAAGAAGAAGAAGAAGAAGAAGAAGAAGAAGAAGAAGAAGAAGAAGAAGAAGAAGAAGAAGAAGAAGAAGAAGAAGAAGAAGAAGAAGAAGAAGAAGAAGAAGAAGAAGAAGAAGAAGAAGAAGAAGAAGAAGAAGAAGAAGAAGAAGAAGAAGAAGAAGAAGAAGAAGAAGAAGAAGAAGAAGAAGAAGAAGAAGAAGAAGAAGAAGAAGAAGAAGAAGGATAATCAAAAAAAGGTCTTTATTACACATTTAAAAATTTGAATATGGCGACATCAAATACTACCGTTGACGAATCATCAAATATTCATACAATACTTCAAAGATTTACAAGTATGCAATCAGATTACGAAGACTTTTATAGTTCCATTGATAGTGTTATGGTCTTCACGGAAGAAATAATTATTCAACCTAGACAAAGAACAAGAGAAACTCCTGTTTCGTATGGACTTAGATTGCAACGAATAGTTAATTCAATAAAAGAACTCTTTTTTTTATATGTACCAGATCCACAGTTTGAAATTGAAGCGAAGATATTAGACACTCTTGCTCTACAAGCTTATGTAAAAGGTATAAGAGATAATGAATTGAAGCGGTTGCTTGAACAATCGGAAGTAGCTAATTTGATGGATGCTATACAGATTGTTGGTGATAAAGATTCAAAACTCAAGTCTGTTTCTCAATGGAGACTATCGAACATGGAATTTTTTCTTGGGTTAGTACTTGTTAATTTAAATATAGCGTTAAACATAGGTTTCTTAATTAACGATTTTTTTGTTACCAAAATGGAATAATTGTAATTATGCATTTTATTTTAAAAATTTCTTCATTTATGTTATAATAATTATATTTACGATTATATTATATTTTAACAATGCTTTGTAACGTTTAAAAATAAAAACCATAAACAAAACAAAAAAAATAATACAAATATTTTAATTATGTTAAACAAATATACAGTTTTTAATATTGATTAATATTGTTTCGTGTTAGTTTATAATAATAATAATAGGAATGCGTAATCATTTTTTTTTTATAATAATCATAATAAAAATTTGAATAAAATAATATTATTAAAAAATCATTTTTACATTATTATTATTGATATAATAATGTCAGTTACTTTAATATTGTAATTGTAAGAAAAAGACATTTTGAATTGTCGTTTTGAAAAAAGGAATACACCAGTAAATAGAAACAGAAATACACTTTGATTCATAAAAAATTTTACCTAACCCCAACCTTGATCTATTCCAACAAATAAATTTTGTTCAAAACGTCTACCTGACCCATCAATTTTAAAGAATTTTCACAAAAAAAATATTTTAGAAAGTTATCACAAAAGAAAATGACCTGCGCAAGGAAAAAGAAACTCAGCTTGAAGGTTGGAAATCTATAAAAAAAAATCCCTTTACACTAGAGAAGGTATTTCAAGGTTAAGAGAAAAAAAGAACACGTGTTTTACAGATGGTTGAACACACACACACACACACACACACACAATATTTATATCTATTCCACATTTATCTAACCAAATTTTATCTACATAGTGAAAATATTTATACATAGATATAGATATACTAAACATTAAAATTAAAGATAAAACTTTCCTTAATTTCTTTTTTACTACAGTAGTATCATGTGACTGGACCAAAACTAATAGTAAAAGGCTCCCCTCCCATAGACCATCGATGGAAATAGCTTATGTTTCCAAGAATTGTAGATGGGACTGAGATACATAGAGAACTTTGTCCTTAAGAAAGAATTTTGTTTTCCCTTATTATATCGCATGTGTCTATATAGGAATCCGAGATCACTTAAAGGGCCCGACGTCGGTGTGTCCTGCTAGTTTTAGTGTTCTGTTTAGGAGTTTGAATAGTTCGAAAATGTGTTAGAAAATATTCTATACGATTCATTCATTTTTATATTTTACAATATTATATTTTTTCAAAGATACACATTTTTTTTTGGATTTAAACAAGAACGTTATGACGTTGTTTAAAATAATGTGTTTTCTCAATTGGAATAATTATTTCTTTCATTGGAATATATTTGCCAGTCTTGGAAAATACCTCGACCGTTCGTACATTAGTTTATTAATGAAACCCGTATTCTCGACGTCGGTCCTCCATTATGCAGTACCTTCGTTTGTCCAGGCTCACGTGGGATGCTTCCAAGCTGTATTTTACGTAGCACTTAAAAGCACTGTCTAACTGTGTTTCCAGCGTGTTTATTTCTCTCGCTGCTTCTCTTAATGTCCGATTATATTTTAAACCACCAAAGTGACGAAGTTAACCTCGTTTCTACTAAACACTGTTTGTAAAACTAAAAATTATTTTAATCTCATTATCTTTGTCATTAAATACAGTTAATTATATCAACCATTTTCAATTTTATACAATCTATAAAATATCAAAGATGTTTTTATTTTTATTTTATTTTTTTTTTATTTTTTTATTAATGAATTTCATACGAATATTCAACATTATGAAGTATGAGAGTAAAAAATTTGAATCAACCATTTGTCAATATAATATTTCTATTTTATTTCAACATATTAACTTATTCAGATTGCGTATCAATGAGAGTCTCTTATATGAATGAAAAATAAAAATTCATTTCAATGTTATCCCAATTTATTTGAATAAATAAATAATTGTATACCACACATACATACATACAACAAACAATCAAACTAAAATACCCAGCAGCTTGATAGTTTAAGTAAATTTGAAGGAGACTACTTGTAAGACTAGTAGAGACAGATTGAATATATTGTTCGGATGTTTTGGTCATATATCGGACTCAACGGACAACAGTGATCGCTCCTAAACGTCTCCGGAAATCCGTTGATCGTGATAGATTTGCGTATAGCCCCCATAAAGTTTCGGTATAGTACGAGGTTTATGAGACACCCTAGGTTGCTCGATATATCGAAGTGGGTGAGAGACAGACCGAGAGAATGAATGTAAGAGACAGAGAGAAAGAGAAAGAGGGAGAATAGTATCCCACATTGGTTGCATCGTTTTCCAACCATCCATGGTTATAAATCACTAACGGATGCCTGATTCATGGGACGGCATCCTATGTATGCGGATTTTCATCAGACGTTCATCGTAAAACGTCTTCGAAGACGAACCGCTATACTTTGTTTGTTTGTTTGTTTTTTTCTTTTTCTGCACACAATTGGTAATAAATGTCACATTTTATTCTCATTTATCGTTTATAAATTTAAAATCTTCCTTGGATTTCCTCAATACACACACTTACACACATACACACACACACACACCTCTCTCTCCCTGATAATACCGAAAAATTCGAGTTCTAATTGGCAGATACTTTGTATGTATTCACTTAATTAATTGCCGGTATGTAATGTAGTAATATTTCATGTAATAGATCATTTGAAACCTGATCTGTGTATATTTGATTTTTACGGAATTCGACTAATGATTACAAAACTTTTAACCACTGTTATAGAGGTAGATAATATTTCAGAATAAATTAGTTGGTGAAATTGAAGTTATAATATGCGAAAGTGCAATTAGTTTATTAAAGAATATTACGAGTTCATAATGCTAATAAATGATTTTCTCCTTTTGATGATAATAATGACGATAATAAGTTTCTCGTTTAATTAAAATGAATATTCAATAAAAGTTTGACTTTTGTCGGAGACTTATATGGAATTTTCATCGTTATAGTTGGAATGATTCAAGTTTTTCGCAGAATCACGGGGAAACGTACGTCTCTCTTTTAGTGCGTGATAAAAAGTGGGAAATCGCATCGTTTACGTTCATTGCTCCATTCTATATATATATATATACATAGATATACGTAAGTACTACGGTTCTTCTATTTCTCGAACGTGGCAAACACGCGATGAAGAAAATATAAAAGCTCTTCGTGATTTTTATTTCATACCTGTTCTTTCCTTACGAGCCTTTCGTGAATGAGTATATACTTTCTAGGCCGCAAAACGAACACGTTTCTCACGATTGTACTTGACTCTATAGTACATCGTCAATAAAGAACAATCGGAAAATAAGCGATCGATAGGCTGGCTGCTTTTGTGTCGATAAGATTTATTCGTTCATATTTTTCTTTTTTATATTTTGTTTCGTTTAACTTTATCATCATCTTGATGATAATATAATCATCTTGACATAATTTATATTAAGTTAAGTGTTTCGATCAAATTATATTATAATTAACAAATGTATTGACTATAATCGTCAAAATTATTTTTTTTATAATACAAACAGTAAACCATATCATCGTTCATATAATATTTTGTACCAACAACCAAAATATGAAAAAATGAAAAAAAAAAAAATTGTGCAAATCTTTCAAATTTATTTCTTAATTAAAACGTAATTAATTCACCTATATAATATATTCGTAAATTATTTATATTTATTTATACAATTTATTGGGTAATAATAGAAACATTAAAACATTGTAGATTGTATCTTCAAAAAATCATTTTTCAAAAATTCTTACGAGAAGTACAGTAAAGTACCTTGATAATTGAACGTTTTATTTTACAGAATAATCCTTCTCTATTGACTATTCTATTTTCCATTTCTTTTTTTCTCTTTTTTTTTTTTTTCTGTCAAGATCAATGAAGATTGAAATGAAAACGGAGCAAAACGAAAAGCGATTTATTTCTCGATGTAAGTTTTCCATTTAACGATGGCCACGTTTGATCACGAATTTTCGTGACTTTCTTAAAGTAAACTCTTTTTTAAAGTATCGCAGGGATGAGGTTACTACTCTCTCTCTTTCTCTCTCTCTCTTTCTTTCTCTTTTGCTCTTGGACGTTGAATTACTTCTTGGTAACGAAACTCAAGTAGTATAAGTTTTGTTGAAAAAGTCGATCCCTTGTAAGTCTCACAGATAATTTCCTAGTTTCATCTCTCTCTCTCTCTCTCTCTCTCTCTCTCTCTCTCTCTCTCTTTCTCTAACTCTCATTCTTCTTAAAGAAAGAGACTTTTAAATCGTAGTTGAGGCTTCACCAAGTGAAATTGAAATCCTTTCATCTCATCCTTCATCTCCAATTCATCTTTCTTCTGCCTATGCTAGCAAAAAAAGAAAAATATAATCGTGAACGTGTATCTCACCTTGAATCGTTTTCGTCATTTTCGTTCAACATTTTTATTTGTTCCTTTTTTTTTTTTTTTTTAATTTTAGTTTTCAACAATACGAAAGTATAGTAGCCCTGTTACAGTTCGGTGAATCTTTGTTCTTTCTCAATTTATATTTCTATTTAATTGCTTTTTTTTTTTCTTTCGTTTCGAATGTTACACTAATCGAAAATCATCGAATATATTTATCTCAAAATCATAAACACGGATAGAAAATAGAAAATAGATAGAGAGAAGGAGAAAGGTATAAAGAGAGGGAAAGAATGAAAGAAAAAGGGGCAAGGAAATGGGAAGTGGGGGAAGGGAAAGCAGGTAAATGGAGTTTCTGGAATAGACGAGATGATCATTCGGAAGACGATGTTGGCTTTTGTCGTTGACGTGAAATCATTACAATGGGAGTTGAATGGACTGATGCTCACAATGGATGTACCTTCCGGGTCTATTGTTCGACAAGGATCATATTCATAACGCGATAACAAGCCGTTGCGTTGGCCATGTTCTCTCAGTGGATTAGTGGAATGATTCGTGAACAAGAATTTCGTATGTAGAGGAAAGAGAGAGACACAGACACTAACACACACACACACACGTATACGATCAGTAGATGGATCGAACGATAATTAATGTTTATGTAATATTTCGTGAAAATATTATATTACGACGATGTCAATGTTATTATTATTTTAATTAAGTAAGGACAAAATTTATGAGTTTAAAACTTGTTAATATTTTGTTTGATTTCACACGATGAAATTTATTTGACGTCATTGTTTTTTTTATTTTTTTTTTTTAAACAAATCATGTTTTATATATTTTAATAATAGTAATAATAATAAAATAAATCATGTAAATGCGTTTATTTGATTTCTTAATGAATCTACAATTAATAATATAAATACATAAATTATATATATATAGATAACACAATGAACGGATCGAGTCACATAAAACAAAAAAAAGAACTGGAATCAGACTGTATTACATTTAAACATTTTTTGAAAAAGATCATAGTTCTATCTGTCATACTACTCGTAGATATTACTCGTGAATATTCTGTCGATTTTTCAGAGTGATGTTAATGTTCTCGGTGATGATGACAATCATCGTTTTGCGAATTACGAACGTGTCATTATCGCCATTTCAGGATGATATCAACGTCAATGCGAGGAGACAAGCGTTATCGTCATCCGTGTTAACGTAAACAATGCTGTTGCTGCTGCTAGTGTTGCTGTTGTTGTTGTTGTTGTTATTATTGCTATTGGTGGTGGTGGTGGTGGTGGTGGTAGTGCTGATGGTGTATCGAAGAGAAGCGACAAGTGAAAGAGGAGATTGGAGTGTGACAGAAATGAGTGAGAGAGAGAGAGAGAGAGAGAGAGAGAGAAAATAGGATTGTAGAGGATGTAAAGAGGATAGAAAGGGGGGTGAACGATCGTAATTCGCTCGATTGTACGAGCAAATGATGCCATGATACATCAGCACAAATTGATTCGGCTACTTCGACTAGTAGTAGTAGAGCACACGTTCGATCCAACTCGCTTTTGTTAAACGAACAAACGCCCTGGCACGCACGTCGGCGTTTCATCGATCGATTAATCTCTATGCACTATTAACTATCCAATTCTTTCCTTATATTTTTTATTTTTATTTTTTTTGAAATTTGATCATATCCATGTCGAAGAGTTTTAAGTGTAGCGGATATAGACGAAAAACTAGTATTCAGTTCTTTTCTTTAGATTGTATTTTCTAAAAAGGAAAACTCTATTCAAAGAGACTACAAAGAAAAGATTAGGAAGGACATAAAACCCCTTAGTGTCGGAACCCTTTGAACAATTTCGGAGTCCTATGTAAACATATGCGATATGTCATAAAAAGAATTAACATTCCGATGTTCTACATCAAGTTTCTTTATGCATAGCTCCCACTACCGAAAATTATAAGTTGTATCCATCAATGGACTATTGGGTGGATCCTTATGCTATTGGTAACCAGTTACTTTTCTTCACCGAATGGCCTTTAAATAATAGAAAAAAGGAAATATGCTGCTTCTTGAAAGTTTTCCAACGTTTTCGAATTCTCTGTTTGACGTCGAACTTTTCTAAAGGTTGAAATTTTGAATATTACAGGAGCATTGTAAAATCATGGAAAAGAAAGAGTTTCACATGACATAATATCCACAAGAGTGCCAACTTTTCTCAATGTTTCACATTTTATTTCTTTTCTATTTTTTACACTCTGATAGAAAAAAAGGATTTCGTAGGAAAATCTTTTGATGAAATATTCAATATGTTCTTTACGTTTCATCAAATGAGAAAGTTCGAAAGGTAAAAGAATATTTTTTACAGCATAAAAAAAACAAAACTAATAGATAGAAATAGCAAAACGACGATTAATAAAAGACCAAAATAAATAGAAAAAGAAAAATATAAAATAATAATTGGATAATAATTTGGTCTCGTCGTTAGTTCGCGAAATGCAAACGACAAAATTGATAGTAGTCCCCTTTGTGTCGTAGCACACACGATTGTCGCGGTATATGGGGGCTTAAAGCGAGATAATAAAATCAAAGTGAAAAATATGATTTTCGGCGTTGAAACGACGGCGAGTACGCAACTCGCCGTAAAAAAGTACATGTATCGCTCTACCGGACAAGCAATTAACGTCGACGTGTATTCGATGACGGTATTTTTTTTCCTCCCTTTTTTTTTTGCTATCCCACCTCAACCAACCCCTATCTCTTTATTTCTCTCTCTCTCTCTCTCTCCCTCTCTTTCACCCCTCTCAGATTTTTTTGCGAGCGATCACGAAACGTCGAGCACGGACGTAACCCGACATCACGTCGATCAATTAACTCGCGAACTAGCGGCACGACCTCGTTTATCACTTCAAAAAGTCATATTCGCGATTTCCGACGCGTTTATGCGTACGATCATTTTTTTTTCTTTTTTCTTTTTTTTTTTTGTAACGAATTGTGGACAAAAAAAAATCATAAAAAATATTAGATTAATATTCCTATGACGTTATCATCGACCTAGTCCTTGTCGTATTCATTTTTTTGACGACTTTGCATTTGTTTCTATCTCTTTTTTTCTTATTTTCTCTCTCTCTCTCTCTCTCTCTCTCTCTCTTTGTCTCTCTCTCTGTCTCTTACGCGTACACGAAAATTTTCATCGACCACAAAATCCAGTTCGAATGTTGCAAGCCCAGTCCAACGCGTATTTTAGATGACACCTGTTGGTTATCTCGTTCAACTCTCCTCTCCCCACCCTCTCTCTCTCTCTCTCTCTCTCTCTCTCTCTCTCTCTCTCTCTCTGCCACCTTCCTTCCCTCGTAATGTAGTAGAACCGTAGAGGTACTTACTTGGTAATATTTTCTTCTCTTGTTTTTTCATTTTATTCGAACGAGTTTTTCGTTATTTTACGTTTGTAGATTTAACAATTTACAGCCTAATATGTATATAAAAAAAAACATCTTTTTTTTTTATTTTCATACAACAAACTTTATGAAAAGAATAGACTCTCTCCCTCTCTCATTATTTTTTATCCTGCCTATCCTATACATACGTTAATTAACATAAGTATAAACAATCGGCTTACGCAAGAATATTCTCCTTCGGTATATATAGCAAAAGGGAAATTCGAGCAAAGTTTAATCGTACGTGAGATCTCGTAGTAACCGGATGAAATCAAAGTAGTTTGGAAAGTCCTCGATTCTCGTAGGAAACATATGCATATATAAGTAGTTATGTACTATATATGTATCATACATTTGTATTTGTATATACCTAGGTATGTAAATAAGTATACTCTTGTTGGATTAAATCTTCCGAACAGAGTTTTATCGTACAAAGTTGAATAACTTCTTCTTCTTCTTTCACAAATGGTACGTACCTCTTTTCATCAAAATCAAACAGTTTCCTTAAATGCTTTTCTTTAAGTTTATTAAAAAAATATTGCGAAATGATTTTGTTATTATTTTGTAAGGAACAGACAAGTAATGTAATGGAATCACGTGTGACTTGTCAAACCTCGACTGTTAATCTCTTTCATATTTTATTGTAAGAGAGAGAGAGAGAGAGAGATTTTTTTAAAAACAATGTACATATATTATATAAACAAGAATTGACATAGACGGTTGTATCTTTAAGATAAAACAAAGTATACGATCGGTCTCCTTTAACTGCGTAACTTAAGAAATATCTATCCTGAAGCAGCGATTTATCTTTCTAGTAGACACTAATCCTTGCTCTCGCAACAAGGAGAGCTCTCTCTTTCTCTTCTCTTAAAGAGAGAGAGAAAACATTCTCTACCCGTATCTATTCCATTCAGTTTTATGTTCGTGCAACATTGCTTACGTTTATCACACGTTTTTTCTCCGACGTTATTAATAAGATCATTAATCGTACGTACTATTAATAATTATCGTAGAACGTGGTGGCACACGCGAAAGGGGAGGGGGAAAAGATACGAAGTAAACTAGGGGTTGGAAAATTAATCGGTGAGAATTTTCTTTTTTCCCTTTTTCTTTTTCTTCACCTTTTTGCCACAATACGTGCGGCGATTCTACGTTATATTAAATTTTCTCGGCCATCCATTATGTTTTTTTCGTCCTTTTTAATTAACCAACTTCTTAATCTAACGTCGCTAAAATAATCTACCTCTAATCTTTCTTCCATTAATATTCATTACTTTGGATTTTTTCTTTTTTTCTTTTACTATCACTTACTATTAGATAGAACTCGTATCTCGTTTTTTTTTCTCGCGAATAAATTTATACGACGAAAAAAAAAAAAAAACAAGGTAAACTATGATAAACAAACGCCTTACTCGATACGTCAAATTTGATTTTTTTTCCCCTCTCTTTTCTATTTCTATTATTATTTTAAATTTTTACAAAAAAAGAAAATTTAGAAATACGTGAAATTTCTTGCGTACCAAGTAACAATATTCATTCTTTTAGTTAGCAACATTTCACGCCTCGGGGTGGAGAAATATTTCTACGTACGTGTCTACATATATATATATATAAGTAAATTCCTTTTCAATTTTAATCGGTCGTTCGTTGTGAGTTTAGCAAGGACCGTTTCTCTAGCTTTATTGTATACATATAAATGTTGAATATATATATTCAACTATATATTATATCTCGTAGGCACAAGCATCGTGGAAAACCAGAGAGGGTACCTGTTGCGCCTTCTCCTCATGCCTACGCCATTCTACCAACGCATTACGCCGCGCATAACTTGTTCGGAAGTCACGCATAGATTCATACATACATAGGTATATACATGCATTTATACAAACATACGTGTATACGTGCATTCATACATACATTCATAGATGCTTACCTTCGTATAGATCGAGAGGACTATGTTGTTCATTTCATGTATGAATCTGTGTGTACATCTGTATGCATCCATGTGGTGCATATGAGTGTGTGTGTGTGTGTGAACGTCCTTGAGTATCCACTTCGAAGAAAGTTACTTTGTTCGTCGTCTCTCGATAACCATGACATTTTATTCTTTCTCATTCCCTTATTTTTCTTCAATTTGTGTAATCGAATCGAAACAACAAGACGTTTTCAAGACGAGAATTGTTTAACACCGTTTCTATTCTTTCATAATAAAACTATGATCTTTTAGATTCATCTAACACAAGCGGCTATATTTAAATGTAATTTCTCATTTTTGTTAGAAGTTGCAAAAATAATTGAATAAGTAACGAAACGTAATTTATATTTTTTCAATCAATATTAATAAGTCATTTGTCAAATATAAAAAAATAGAAATAATTTTGTAACTATTGCAAATTTTTGTAGAAACAATTTGATCAAACGGATAAGAAGAACATTTTTATTTTTTAGCCAACTTTAATCTAAAATACTAACGAAGATAAAAAGGGACAGAGATTGAATGTTAAAACGATGACTGTTAAAAAATAGGACTGACAAATGTGCGTGCGTATCAGAGAAAGAAAGAAGAAAATGAATGAGAAAGTTTTGTGGTAAAAGCAACGAGGTGCTCGTTGACTGTTAGAAGAGGCATCTGGATGGATTTAAACGGATCTAAAAGTTACGAGGAAATCACACGCTTCATAGAATGAGAAGAGAGAATGAGTGAGACTGTGAGAGAAGGAGAAAGAGAGAAAGACTCAATTCGTTATTCGTCTCGTCTCCGAGCAACCTCGAGGGAAGCCTCGGTTATCCCTTAATCCGAGATCAACTCCGGAGGCTTTAATCTCGCGATTAGACTCTCGTCCTTTGATTTCTTAGCGACCCTCGACACTTACCGCGCTTCGGAATCTGCTTTCGAATCGACTTTCAATCCTTTTTGATGTTTCCAATTGTACTTGCATCTTCTTCTCATTTCTGTTCCCAATCTTACATTAGATAGTTGACAAACTTGAAAAGAAATCAAACAGTGAATTAAATATCCGATATCGATCTTAAAAGCATTTGATTTTTTTTTTTATTTTTTTTTTCGATTCAACAAAGAGTACAATTACACGACAGTTAAATGTGAAAATTTAGTGCATTTTACAAATTGAAGTTTACTTTATTGGAGCAATTGCATCTCTTTGTCTTTGTCAACGTAATTGTTTGCGAAAAACAATGAATTTTATCAATATTTATGTCTATTAGGTATAGCAATGAATTTAGTGCTTTTGTATTACTACTTTATAAATAAATACTAAATTTGATTAAAAAAAAAAAAAGGTATCTAATTAATTGTTACACTTAATATTAAAAAATCGCAATAATGGAGAAAAATATTGCATAAAACGTTAACTCATGCAACGTGTAACATTTGAATCTCGTTTATATGAAAAATTTAACTATATTTCATAAATAACATAATCGATGAGATTATATATCCTATGTAATATATGTATAATGTGGCGCATTCTTACCAGTAGATTCTGCTTAGTCACGATACAAAGAGGAACTGCATTAACAGCTAGAATGCGATTTAACTGGATTAGCCTCTTGTCTGGTATAGGTGAATTATCGCGCTGCGCTAGTAACTGCACTGCCAAGGTCTAACAGGATTTATTGGGACAATTGATATCTCGTTGAATAGAAAGCTTTTATCACTCTCTTCAATGGTTATAATTCGATTTTGTTATTTTTTTTGTTTTTTTTCCCAAAGAATTACACGAATATATCAATTCCTCAATTTCTATTATAAAAATATACAGTCATGAACTGAACTCCTTCAAACTGTTTATAATCCTTTTAATGATAACTGAAAAAAAAAATTGTACCTAAGCAAACAAATATCCGATTTAATAGGATTCAAGTATACAGATATAAAAATATAAAAATAACATATTACAAAATGATTAGAATGGAAATTAATGATACATTTGTTAGAATGTGTTTCTTTGTAATTATTAAAAACACAAACAAAATGAACGTAACGTTTAGATCATTTTTCGCAATTGTTATTTAAAATCGATAATGGTTCTTTCTTTGTGTTTCTGCACTAAAAAGCTTAAATATCTATCAATTTATTCGTAAAATGATTTTGAAAAAAAAAACAAAACAACAAACAAAGGTATTATCTTTTTGTAATTTAGAAGTAGATCAAACGTTCGTTGGCGATTGTTCACTGGTATAATCCTGATACGATAATCCTCCTGTAACAAACGTAAATCCGTTTAACTAAGCTTTGACGCTAGCTCATTGTTACGACATTGTTGGAATCGGAGTATCAACGAGATTCACGATCATGAGGGCTCGCAGATGTACAAAGGCCGCTCTGTTCCCAGGCATGCGATGCTAGTTTCACCGTTTGCGATCATCGTGTTCTCTGTTTACCATCCTGCTGGGTTCACGATCCACGCCTATGGACGATTCGTGCATCTAATGCTAACCTATATTGCTATGTGCATATTCACCATGAGCAAGTTCCAGCTCGTACGATGCATTCCAATGCACGTGACTTACCTCTTCCTCTCTCTCTCTCTCTCTCTCTCTCTCTCTCTCTCTCTCTTACTATCCTATTTATCGTAATCTATATACGTGATACCAGTTCCAAACTATTCTCCATATTTAGTAATCGTGCATGGATCATATATATATATATATATTACATTTCATTTTAGAATACTAATTAGAACAATATCAATTTAATATTTTGTCCTAAGAGTTAATTTAAAATCTATTATTTTACTATATAAACGTAATTAAATTATGTAATTTTATTTTTGTCAATCGATATCATTTTTATTTATCAATCGATCAATTAATAATCAACCTATTAATTTATTTAGAAAATAATAAAGACGTGTTTGACAAGAAAGATAATTGATCGATCGAAAGAAAGTAACATTTTTCTTCCCCCCCCCCTCTTGTCAATATCCTAAGTCTTTCTTTATTAATAATGAATTAATGAAAATAGCGTATAAGCGTTATTATCATCAACACGCATACACTAAACAAACGCACACATGTGTACTTAAACACATACTGATTTCCGATCGACATCGTTTCTCGCCAAATCCCTGCGTGTCGATTTGATTTATGACGTTGCCCGTCAGACGGGGGTGAGTTGTGGGGGGTGGGAATGGGGTGGAATTTATTCCACCGACATCCGTCTATAATGGATACTGATATTTAATCGTTTCCACGTCCATGCGTGACATTACTCGCGATCGTTACGATTTATATCGCATAAATTTACTACTCGCAAAGTTCTATCCGTGTGAATATTTTCTATGAATTAAGTTACACTTTAAACGTATTTACTACCTGGACACACACACACACACACACGATTAGATTATATACGATTAGATAAAAAATTGATAGAAATACAATTCTGTCATATCTAAGTTCTTTTCTTCATTCGTGTGTTAAGTATCTTATCGAAAACTACTGGCTGTAATATCATCGATCACTTTTTGACTCGTATCGAATGAACCGGAAAATAAGCTGAGATCGAATACAGCTGAATAATAAGCGAGTATCAAAGATAATAGTCTTTCATTTCTGTTATCTCGAAAAATCAAATTTTGATTTTGATTTCGTTAAAGAATAATAAAATTCATAATATTTACATAGAAAAAAAAGTTATTTATATTGTATAATTATAAAATAATATTATTGACTTATCAACGAAATGTTGATCTGTTTTATCTTTCTTTTTCTTTTTTTCGTTAACTACCATGTTTTTTTATTTTTTTCATTTTTCTTGTTATTTTTTTTCTCTATCCTTTTTTCTCATGAACTAGTACTTTTTCTCGAAGCATGAAATTAAGATAATTTTCGTTAATTATACCGTGATATGTACTTTTTTTACCGACGAAGAGGAAAATGTATGAAAAAAGAAAAAAAAAGAAAGAAAATGCGATCGTAAAAATAGAAGAGAGACGTGAGTTTCTGTAGGTCAGTGGAACTTTTAGGTTATCCAAGACTTCCACTTGGGAAAGCTCATATTTTTCAACCACTCGCTTTGAAAGTTAAGCATTTTTCCGTAGCTTTTATCGTAGAGAGAGAGAGAGAGAGAGAAAAAAAAAATAATATTAGACCACCAGTAGCACCTTCCTCGGTGGCGCATATAAGTTTTTTTTTTTCTTTACTTTATACAAGCTTTCAACGTTTAACTTTACGAACGATAAAACGATACGTTGTAAAATGTAATCCCGTATCGTTTATGTTCTTCTCTGAGTTTTTTTTTTTTTTGTAATGTTTCAATTATAAGTATACGACAAACGTGAATCAAAGTTATTTTTCTCCAAATAGGTGGAATAATTTGTTGTTATTAAGGAAATATTTGAAATATTACGATTTCGACAAATAACGCGCAAAAGTTTCATATATTTTCAATTGACTGAAATTAGATTAAAAGTGGTAGAATTTTTCCAAGATAGGAAATTGAAATTTCATTGCTATTATATCGACTGACTCAAATCAAATCGAATATTAAACTCGTCGTAGAGTTTTATTTATTCGTAATGAATATTTCGAAATGTAGTTTATATATAATTAATCATTAAGTTTTCAACAATCTTTCTTCGTGATATCCATACAAACTTTTTCATTTCTTGTTCTTTTTCATTTCCTTCTTCTTCTTCTTCTTCCTCCTTCTCCTCTTTATTCTCTTCGCTTTCCGTATCCTTTTCTTCCTCTTCCTCTCGTACCATTTCACTTCGATGAACCTGTTGCTTCGATCTTCCTTTTGCAACGTTCTGCTTCGCCGAAAGGATAACTTGAGCAAATGCGATATTTAAAATGGATGAAAGCGATCGATTACATCGTTGATATTATAGGAACTATTTCTATTCTTCCATTACTTTGAATACTCTTACACTCTATTCTATTTCGATTCTACATTTAAATGAAATTATTTTATCAAGTTTTACTTCCACCGATTTATATTCATATCTTATCATTATTACGCATTCGATTTTAAATTATTTTTTAAATTTACATTCATATTTAATACGAATTGAAGTATTCCAAAGACAAATTTTTTCCAATTAAAAAAATAAATAATACGAATCAGATTTTAATTTATTTTCATAATAATTACACGTTCGTAATATTTTAATTATTATATTACACGTTCGATCGTATATATTAAAATTGACATTGACTTTTAAATTTTGCCGCATTAATAAATGACAAATTTTTTTATTTTTTTTTTCTTAAATAAAGGTATAAAAAAAAGTAGATAAAACATGTTCATAACAAGTTTTAATATTTTACAGTATTATTAAACGTTCCTTCATATATATCATATTTTAAAATATTCTATAATTCTTAAGAGTCCTCCTACATTCATATATAAAACATTTTGAAATTTAAATTTAAAAAAAAAAAAAAATCAATATTAAAAGCTACATAAGAAAATATTCTACAAATAATTATGGATTATTTTAAAATATAACAAGTGAAACCGAGCTATCTTCCTTAATTACGATAGATTATATCAACCATTAAATTAGAGATGGCAAAGACCATTGATGATAAATTTAGAGCTTTCGCATTTAACTGTGATCGAAAATAATTTAGAATTGACGTTTCACTTTAGCTAGTCTATCTATCTATCTATCTATCTATCTATCTATCTATCTATCTATCTATGTGTATGAATATATATAGGATTTCAATAGTCGGACTGACTTACCTCAGCTTTCTCGAGGGACACACAGAGAAGGTCGTTATTGTATGCAGAACAATTCCCCCATAGGGGATTGAACTTATGCATCGCATTATAGACGCCAACGCTGCCTACATAAACGACGACCGTTCCTTCCCGATCCTCATCCTCCCCATGTTCATCCCTATCCCCATCTCATCCCATCCCCATTTGCATCCCCAACCCCGTTAACCTTCACTATATCCTCCTTTCATCATTGCATGGCTACCTGTTCAATCACACAAACCCATAGGATTATAATACACAGGACACAACAAGCAAATCACTTGGGATTATTCTCGTTAATGAAATACTGCTAATTATTCTCAAATATCATCAATTCTTATGTTTTAACTATTTTCCAAAAGTAAATGTTTATATCAATATATTTTGTACATTTCATGAAATAATCAAAGCTACTATCTAACTTTACGTTTAGATATTATTTTATTTTCTATTAATAAATAATCATTTAAATCAACTTATTCGAAATATATGTCAACGTGTTTAACTACAATAAAAAAAAATCAGCCCATTGGAGGTTAAGTTAAATATCAATGAAAATAATAGTCTTATTCGTATAAATAATGCAGTCAATCCAATTGTCAATTAAATGCGATCGAATTTTCATTAGAAAATCTGCGATGTTATTTTAGGTAGATCTGTTTTTAAATTGGAAAAGGGGGAAGGCTTCGTCGGGATGTATGCAACAATGTCCTTTTTCGTGTGTTGGGGGGTGGGTGGGGCAGGGGGAGGGGGAAGGGGTTCTTTCGCTCGGCTGACTGCCTTCTTGGCTGCTTGCTTTGCTAGCTGGCTCGACGGTGGAAATTCAATTTGAACTGCGCCGGCTGCAAGTCCCGTGACGGCCTCTCTCTCTCTCTCTCTCTCTCTCTCTCTCTCTCTCTCTCTTACGGCTGACAATGCACGTGAAACCGTACCTACTATCGTACCACCACCATCACCATCACCATCACCATCGCTACTACCGATCCCAAGCTCGAGTAATCTGAAATTGAAATTACAGAAGTTAAGAGCTTTGTTCCAGTCTCCCAAGCGCGAATGTTGTAAGGGTGGGAAAACGTAGGAGTGTGGTAGTTCGTTCGTTGCTGTCGTAACTCAACGACAATACCAATGCAAACGTTGAAATCATTTGAATCTGACAGCGAGTAAGAAGAGAAGTCTTATTAGATTATCATTTATATTTTGTTTTATTTGAAAACTTTTGCTAAATTTTCTGGACGATCGATCTTTTTTCTTTTTTTTTTTTCTTTCTTTCTTTCATCGATTCAATGTAATAACCTATGAAAAATGAAGAAGAAGAAAAAAAAATGATAAGACAGGGGGTGAAATAAAATCTGATTGATTTCATTGAATAAATGTTTCCTTTATTAAAGGTCTAGTAAATTTCATTTAAGTCGATTTACCTTTTCGATTATAATTTTCTTTGACATGTATGTACCCCCAAGTTCGAAGTAGTTACGGGGGTTGCCAATCGAGCCCACGTCAGACTACCAGACATCAGAGATATAATTTCTCGTAGCTTTCCCTTCTCGTTGGTTGCTTATTACACTTCATCTTGGTTGTATATAATGTACCTATATATATATATACTACTGAACTATAATATAAACTTGGCACTACTACTCTTAAAAGAAGGAGATTAAACGTCGAACGATCGACAGCTTGTCGCTCGCAATATCAAACTTTATTTCTTAAGACTTTCTAATCGATTAAATTGAAATAGCAATAGTTAATAATATTTCGACTAAGGCAAAGTTATTTCTATTATCTTATATTAGATAAGATTTTTCTTTTTCAAATCTTTAAGATAATTTCTTATTACGATTAAATATCTTACCTATACTGCGAACTTGCTTATTTTCTTGCTTGTTTACTTGCTACCTGGCAAAAGTTGATCGTAAATGCATAGAAATTGGCTACATGTCTAATAAAAAATTCTATGCATCCATGAGTAAGCCTAGGTAAAATTCACGGTTGAACGAACTGGAATTTTCTCTTCGCATCATTCTAACCAAAGCTACCTGGATAATATTATTTCCCGTAACTACCAATATTCTCGTTGTATCGTAAGTAACCCTTAAAGAAAGGAAATATAACGGTGAAGGTAAATTAGCTAACCACGCGAACTCAATGATTTTCTAGCTCTGCTTCGTTAAATTTCACACGAGATTTCTCTTTCCTTGCTTTATAAAAAAAAAAAAAAAAAGACATAAACAACAAAAATCAATAATGAAAATTACGATCCATTCAATAGAAAGAAATAAAAGAAATCAAATTTCACATTTTTTTTTTTTTTAATAGTCGAATCAATTTTACAATTATTTCACGATATGTGATAGCAGTTTATTTTAAAAAGAACAATTTTTATGTTTATTTATGAATTCGAGTTGGTCATTCATGTACAGAGTTTCTACATGGACGACCCATATTAGGGATCGCTCGTATATAGGGGCTTTTGCATGAACGACCCGTATAAGGGTCGTTATTAATGAAAGGGTTAATAGCTCAATCAATTTTCTAATTGTTTCCAAATACCTGTGATATCAGTTAATTTAACGTTGAACATTTTCGTATATAATATTAATTCTAAAACAAACAAAAAGTAGAAAAAGATAGAGAAAGAGGAGACGAGAAAAAAAAATGATAAAAGATTCGTATCGAAATAAGTAAGTAAATGTTCTTTTCGTTTAGAAAAGATTTTTCCTCGCTAGAACGTTTTGATAGTAGTAGTAGTAGTAGTAGTAGTAGTAGTAGTAGTAGTAACAGTTGTTGTAGTGGTGGTTCGAGTATATCGAGAATAAAAGGGACCAAGAAGAAAAGAGATCGGATAGAGTAGAGAAATTCGATCGTCGAAATCACATCAAGAAAACATTGTTGTTATCGGTTGAGTAAAACGAAGTTTGTTCTTGATGTGTTGTCCTTTACGACTCACCCTATACGAACACACATATATATATTTATGGTTGCGTGCGTACGTGCGTGCGTATTTTACAAACGATTTCAGCGACCACGAAATAAAACGAAATAAAAAGAGAAATAAGTTAGCTCGTTTTCTAGTGTGTCAGTATAAAACAAAATGCAATGATATTTCATAAAAATCATAGATAAATTTGCAATCACGATTTGGACTAAATTGAAAATCAATTTAAACGATAGGATAAGTTTAAACGTTGAATGTAAGTACGAGTAGGACAGGAATTACATCGTTGATTTGTCATTTTCATCGTGATTTTGACATAAAGAGTTAACTGAAAAATAGAAAAAATAAATCTTTGCGTTTAGAGAGACCGGTTGGAATCAATCGCACTGAAGCAGGACTTCGGACAACGTGTTCCAGTAAGTGAGGAGGAGGAGGAGGAGGAGAAGGTGAGAGAGAGAGAGAGAGAGAGAGAGAGAGAAGAGTTCATACTTTTCTACTTGCTTCAAGAAATTCTTCGAAAATCTCCAGTGATATATTGAATTCTCTTTTCTTATTCTTCTATTTGATTCTCTTTCTTTACTGTCGGTTAGCTCGTTCGCACGTTTCCAAGCGTGTTCTCAAATTACATAGCTGGTAGTATTGTATCCGAGAGAGAGAGAGAGAGAGGAAAGGAAAAGCTCTTCAGCTTTCGAGTTTCTCTAAGGATAGAAAAGACGAGGCAAGAAGATCGAAGACTTCTCGTTTACCTCGGTTGTATTTTCAAAGATCGAAAGAGAAATAAGGTTAGACTGGTTTGACTGATTGAATAGATCAATTGTTATACTTATCGAAGTTTAAAGTGAAAAGAAAAATGAAAGAAACGTCAAAAGGTTATCATTGAAAAGTATCAAACGTATATAAACGTAGCATTGTCCTTCTTATTTTAGTCGATGGATGGATAGTTCGAATAGAAAAAGATCACTAAGGCAATCTCGTTTCTGCAGTTTCAAAGAGAAGCACGTGCTTTATCTTTTCTACGCTTCGCACCCTTCGGCTTCACCAACTTCATCAACTTCGTAAACTTTGACTGCAACGTGAACGAACGCCCAGGACAAAGACCTTTTCCTATCTTTATTTCATTCTTCCTTTCTGTTTTTTTTCTTTTATTTATTTATTTTTTTTTTATCTTCTATCATCTCATGTAAACGTTTTAAAAATCTTTACTTTTATCGTTAGCTCAAATTTAAACAAATCTTGTCAATTAAAATACAACTTCTAAACGATTTTCTTCTATTATAAACTTAACATTTTACCGAACGCTAAAAAGAAATCGATTAGAAAATACAATGATTTTTCTATGTTAAATTTCAAACTTTCTTATTTATCTATAATACCTACGTATATAAAATACAATAAAATGAAATAATTGTTTTCAATTATTGTTCAATAATTAATTCCAAATAAAATAAAATAAAAAAATTCAAATATGATGATGATGAATAAAATATAAAATAAGAAATATTACAAAGAGAGAGAGAGAGAGATACCACCAGTACACGTAGGATTTTAGAAAAGGTAAAATCAGAAATTATCTAACAATAAGCCATATTAATTATCTGCCGATTCTCGTCTCACCTTGGCAACTATGAAAACTATGAAAAAGTTTCTTTTGAGTCAGCTTTAGCGGCACGTTTATCCGTTAGAGGATTACCTTCTCTTCTCGCGCTTTCTCATTCTCTCTCTCTCTCTCTCTTTCTCTTTCTCTTTAGCAAACCCTGGTGGGCGAGCTTTTCGTGCCGCAAAAAGGAGTCTCTATACTGGAATTAAAACTAATTAAAACTCCTGTCTTCTCCGAGGCCACCACGATTAAGCTTACGAGCTAGAATGCCGTAAAACGAACGACTTCCTCCGACACCCTGTGTCTGCTCGTAGGATACCCAAGGAAAACTTTTCTTTTCTTCTTCCTCTTCTTCTTTCTTCTCTATTCTTTTTCTTTTTGCTCCTTTTTACATTTTCTTCCTTCTTTCGTGTCTATAAAGTATATCCTTGAAAGAATAAAACGTACACGTGAAGCGTCAAAGGAAAACATAAGATACGAAGCATTTACGTGACTTAAAGAGACAATGGTAAGATGATCGTTAAAGAGAATCTAAAATTTCTGCTTTTTCTTTTTTCTTTTTTACCGATTAAATGAAGAAAAGAAAACATGATCTTAAAAACAACGATAAAAGGAAATTATTGAGAATAATTTAATATGATGCATAGAAAAGACGCATTTCTTACATCTTGTCCGAGTAATAACAGGTATTTACTACTTACAAAGTAGTAAGTGTTAGCCAAAGAAATTTACGAGTTAGACGATCATCATAAATGACGTTGAACATATTCAAAAGTCTCTGTAACATATCACGTAACATTATTATTCGAAAACTTTCCTAGAGAAGTTGAATGATAAAGAAGATATTACTTTCAATTGAAAATGTTTGAAATCGTTCATTTGCATCTTCCAACTTGTGTATCCGCGAACCAACCACCACGCGTCGTTATTCTCATTCTCGTCATTGTTGTTACTGTTACTAATTTTCCGACGAACAAGTGCAATGAAAAATGACGAGCAATTAAAAATACACGCACCGTAAACCGCGCAAACGTATTTCAAATATTCACGTAAAGGTGAAAAAATTCAAATTCATGTCTGGGTCGTGCATTTTTTAAGGTCACATTTGCGAGACCTTACGAATTTATTTACAACCCTGAATGACTTAGTTACGTATATATATTTTCCTCCCCTTTTATTTTCTCGTTTTATAAGTTGAACAAAAAAAAAAGATAAGATAGACTTTCTGTCATTCATGTTTAGAAAAAATCAAATCGGTAAATCGTCGTTTAACGAATCCACAGTCCTGAGGATCGACGACTCCATTAATTAAGTATAACGTCAATGGAAACGTACCGATCTTCGTTATTTCATTGGATAATGGGTCGTCCTTTCAACGACGGTATTAACGATCCCTGCACGAATTCGTTGATTTATCGAAGCATACCTAACGATAACATATTTTTCTCCATATATATATATATATATATATATATACGAAAAGGAAACCTTAAAAGACATTAATACAATTCGATACCTAAAGAAGATTAATTAACGAGGAAGATAAAAAAAAAGTAATAAACGGACGGATGTAAGAAATAAAAATAATAAAAAATAGAACGGAGTAGAAAAGTCGATATATTTTTAATGGATAATTCAACTAAACCGATAATGAGATTAAAAGGGCAATGATATCCTACCGCGAATGCGCAAGTGTATATGTAATAATTATCTACCTAAAGTAGATAGATAATATGTCAAATATATCTTGATCAGCCATCTATGCATTTCCAATTAAAAAGTTATTGCATAATTACATATGGAATAATATGTAATAGTATGTATTCGATAGAAAATTATATATGCTTTCATGAAATATATTCCGTTACGTGTTCGTGAATTGAACGTATGAATGCATTAATTAAATAAATGTTATCCATCGTCATGCAAAAAAACGTAAGGAAATATCGACCATAATAATACTAGTAATATTAGTAATAGGAGTAGTAGTAGTAGTAGTAATAATAATAATAATAATAATAGCGTGAACATTGAATTCATTCATTAATTCACTCGTTCGAATTGTCGACTCAATTCTAGTAGTAGTATTCTTTTTTTTATTTTATTTTATTTTTATTTTTATTGTTTTTATTTCGTTATCACTTTATGGATATCAGCGAGGAATGCTAAATCACTTGACGCCATTAGTGCAAGAAGATGTCATTTTAACTTTAATACTTTATCACCGAGCTCTCTCAAATTATTACCTTCCCGAGGATGTAACTCGATAACCCTCATTTTTCATCCTTTCCAACGTCGCACCAGTCTCTCTCTCTTTTTCTTTGATTTTTTTCTTTTTTATCTCTTTTTCTCATTCTCTCTTTCTCTCTCTCTCTCTCTCTCTCTCTCTCTCTCTTCCTTTCTTCCTCTTTTTCTTTTATGTTAGTTTTTCTATTTCAGTTTCTCTCTTACTCTTTTTCTCTTAGTTTTTTTTTTCTTCTTTTTATCTTACTCTTTCTCTTTTTCTCTTATTCGCTCTTGCTATTTCTCTGATTTCTTTTCTCTCTCTCTCTCTCTCTCTGTTTTTTTTTCACCCTTATGTTTTCTCTCTTTCTCTCTCTCTCTCTCTCTCTCTTCGAAATTGTTTGTCTCTTTCAGTCTCATGGACCAATGTTTGCGAGTTAGAAAAGAATTCCCTTCTCCCTGCACGATCGTCAGAGGCAGGAAGTAACAGTGTGACTGGATGGACGAAAGGTGCACTTCTGGGACGCAAACTTCCCTAAGTCCTGCGGCGTGGAAAGACCTTATTACGATAAATCAGATTTATCGAAGAGTAGTTCCCACTTCTCTCTTGCTTTCTTTCTTTCTTTCCTTTCTTTCTTTCTTTCTCACTCTTTCTTACTTACTTACTTACTTACTCGTACACCTTAACTGTCCAGGCACGAGAGCTTTCCATATTTGACTTGCAAAGTCCGCATCGTCGCCATTTCTGAATCAGCGATCGAGGAAGCTCCTTAAAAGAAGAAAAAGAAGATGAAGGAAAAAGTAAGAAGAGAGAGAGAGAGAGAGAGAGAGAGATGCAATGGTAGTTCACATAACGGTTTCCCTCGAATTTCTTTCATTTCTCTCGTCTTCATTCGTTGAAACACTCCCGGTTGAAACGATTTTCCTTCCCTTAAGGGAGAAAGAATGAAGAAGGATAGTCTGTCGTTTAACGTAGGTATATAACTCTACCTAGGTAGGATACTAGCGACGAGTGGAACTTTTTCTTCATTTGCCTCGACGTTTGCTTTTTTTATTTTTCCAACAGCTACGAGATCTCCCTCCTTCCTCCCACCTCCTCCCACCCCTCCTTCATACCCGACAACTTTTTCTTCTTCTCTTTACTCTTGAATTGTTCGTCTTAATTGTCGCCACATTAATTCATCTCTTAAAAAGAAAGAAAAAATGTAAAAGAAAAAAAAACCAAAAAGAAAGTTGCTCTTTCTTATTTTCTGTTTTTTCTTTTTTTTATTCTTCGGAATCACTTCATTCGAATTATGTTCAAATTCGTAGCATTAAGCTCAACACGACTATTAACAACGTTCCACTATTTCATTCGAATAATTATTCGTAATACAGTATTACATTTACAAGGTGTCTCGTTAAAACCAAACTTTTCCCTTATACGTTACATTATTATTACCATAAAAAAAAAGAAGAAGAAGAAGAAGAAAAAAAGGAATCGAGAAAACCTTGTCACTCTTAACTAAAATAAAAGTATAACTGCATAAAAGGAAAAAAAAAGATATTTCATATTTTTGATACGATTTATTAAGAGAGAGAGAGAGAGACAAAACTACATAAATCGAACGGAATGAGACAAGAAAGTTTTAATGGGGATATGATAGGTTGCGTGAGCTTAGAGGGAAGTGAAGGGGATAGATGGAGAATTTGTCGAAAGGTCGTTTTGGACACAGGATATTTCTGGTACGCCAAATATGCGAATCGTTGCAGTAACGCTTGTACGCGCTCGCACTTGTACACGATAGTAGTATCATCGAATTAGGTTGGTCGCGGTTCGGTGCTAATGCGAAAATTACAACCGCGGAAAGCTCTCGCCGGTTTATAATCGGATCTACGCTACTGAGCGGAGAAAAGCCGAATATTTGTGCGCGCGATCCGGGAAGCTGTGGGATGCAGCAATTGAGAGCAGATGAGTGAACGTATGAGAGAGAGTGGGAAAGAGAGGAGTAGGAGGGAGAGAGAGAGAGAGAGAGAGAGAGAGAGAGAAAGAAAGATAGAAAACAGACAGGGAAGGTTTATCGTTCGTTGTTATCTCGTTCGAATTTCACCGTAACGTGTTTCGATGGGATCACATTTCGTTTTCATCGATAATAAACAGCTCTATGATTTTCTCCATGGCATGCGTATCTACCCTCCCCTCCCCTCCCCTCCCCTCCCCTCCCCGTATTATATTTATCTACTAATTTTCATGGTTTTAACGCGCTTAGGTATCGAACCAAACGCATATTTCCTATTTTCAACGGTTATAGCACTAAACTAATTTGAGTTTAATTTTATATTTAATTGAATTGTGAATATTCTTTTGAATAGAAATAGAATAAAAATTCTTGTAATAAATTTTTAATGTATTAGAAGTAATATATGGAATTGTTTAAGGAGATTTTAAAGAATGACAAAAAAACATTTCGATCCCGTACTTTAATTATTCTCATTTTTCGTTAATTCATACTTCGTTAGAATAATTACTGTAAATTTATAATAAAATCTTATTTTATTTTTCTTTGAAATTAATTTTCTTTTTTTAATGAATTAATTGTATTGATTAACAGTAAGACGTTATTTTTCTACAAAGGTTTCATTCATCTTGTAAAATCTTTCTTAGAAGTACCAATTCGCGACTAATCCTACTCGTGAGAGAAATAGTTTACGATACTAATCCACACACAATATATCTGTCTCATTCTTACTTACTATCTAAGCAACGGCGTGCGTCTACCTACCGTAAATGTCCCAGAGAAGGAGGAGTAAATTGAATTTCCTCTGGAAAGACAACAACGAAGACTGCGAGACTAGAAACATAGAATGAGTGGTGTTAGTAAGAGAGAATAGAGAAAAGACGTTCGCGAATGGGTCCTTGCACGTAGAAACGCACGAGTCCTCGGAGAATGTGGATTAAGTTCGAGCATTACGTTGTCGGGTGTATCGTTGGACAGAAGGCGACGACGGAATACGAAACGAAATAAACGGTGTGTACACCTTGCTTTCTATGTCCTATGTTTGTCTCTATGTATGTGTTTGTGTGTGTGTGTGTGTGAAAGAGAGAAGACCAAGTCATGTGCGACTCATATCTTTCCGAAATTCCACAATTTTGGTCGCTAGACAGACACCAAAGATTCAAACTGTCTCTCTACCATCCTCCTTACTGCTAACCGAATCTGTTTAACGCGTGCCTAGAAACCAAATGCACTTTCTCTCTTTCGTATATTTTTATTCTTTTTATTTTATTTTATTTTTTTTTTTTTTTCTTATTCTTTCGGTATCAAAATTTTTTATATCATTTTCGTCGGTAGATTTTATTTATTGTCTTTTTTTTTTTTTTTTTTTCACTGAATTACGATTATCATTTTTACAAAGAAAATTGCGTGAAAATTGCTGTTGTTCGGTTTTTTTTTTTTTTACTATTTTTATTATTTAATTTGTTTAATTTCTTTTTGTGATTATCAATTGAAGAAATTTAAGTAAATTTGATTATCTTGATATAATTTGGTGTGGTACTTAATTCGTGATAATAAATTTCAAGAAAGATACGACGAGATGTTGGAATAAATGAGTTTAGCTATTTCTTGGATAAAATGAGTTTCCAACAGGAATATGAGCTACTCTAAGAAAGATAAATAGAGTAGAATTGTGCGAAGAAAGTGATTTTTCTGAGAAGATATCTCATTCTTACAGAATAAACCGAAAATAGGGATGTGTTACTTTGTTTTATGTCGAGCTTGACAATTCGTAACGCGCAATGATCTACGCATTATTATTTCATTTATTTCTTATGAAAAAAAAAAAAAAAATTGAAAAATTTAAATACAAAAAATTTTAAAATGCAATAAAAAAGAAAAAGAATAGACGTACAGTCTGAGAACAAAAAATACGCATACATTACAGTATAAACATGTTAACTTATCACAAAGTACCTGTACACCCGTATCCGTACGATTTAACTGCAAAATTTCATTACGTCAGATGCGTTACCGTTTAAATTTACGAACGATTCAAGGCACGCGTAACGTTTCAAAATTGCATTAGTATAACGCATAGTGCTGCAAAGAGAATAAAACGCATTCGTGAAATTAAATTCACATCTTTCTCTATTCCTGTTTGCTTCTTTTTTTTTCTCGTCTACGCTCGTTTGAAGTATCTAATCATTCGAAAATTCATTCTACGTTTTTTATTAGTCCTAATCAGTTTTCAATTTAATCATAAAGAAAATTGAATGAAATTCTCGAATTAATAAAAAAAAAAAAAACGTAATAATAGTATCAAAGAAGATCTAGTCTAAAATTATTTTATTCGATTCTTGACGAAATGAAATAGTAGAATTGTACGAGAAAAGTTACAGAGAGAACAAGGAAGGAATGCGTGAGTAGAATTAAAAGATAGATAGATAGATAGATAGATAGATAGATAGATAGATAGATAGATAGATAGATAGAAATAGAGAAGAGTTAGCGTAGCTCGTGGCTTTTCGTCATTCGGTCGAAAGTCCAGCCACGTTCGACGAATACCGTTCGTTTGTGCACAAAGGCTAAAACCTTTTCGTTCGCGAGATCGAAAGAGAGGCCCTGAAGCGCTTTAAATTCTACGTGATTGCGATTGCCTTTATATGATCGTCGTGACGGAATTAAAATAAAAATAGAACGTACGAACCAACCAACCAACCAACCAACCAACCAACGAATGAACGAACGAATAAACGTGAAGAAGAAAGTAAAGGGAAAAAAGAATGATAAGGATCTTGGATCGGAACGGTTTATTACATCGCAAAGAAAGAATGAAGAAAGAAATATACTCATACACACATATATATGTATTACATACATACTTACACACATACACGTATACATAGATATAGATATATATACAAGATGGAAAATTAGGAGAAGAAAGATGAGAGTGAAAAAGCGGGATAGAGAGAAAGAGAGAAATATGGCGAGGTCAACTGCAGAAAAGGGACAAAAAGGAAGTGAAGTACGGTTATAAGAGTAGAAGGGGAGAATTGAGAAGGATTCGGTTCTCCCAGCGGGCTATGTCGTCGTCGTCGTCGTCGTCGTCGTCGTCGTCGTCGTCGTCGTCGTCGTCGTCGTTGTCGTCGTTGTCGTCGTTGTCGTGGAGGATTAAACTTATACGAGCAGCCGTTGTCTCACGGGCGTATTTCAACTGGCATCGGTACCATGGAGCGTTCCGGTGTGCTGCTTGCACGACTTGACGTCGGCAGCCAAAACTTTTCACCGATATCCGAATGAGAGGAAAATAAAAAACAAAAGAGGGAGAAAAAAAAACAAGAGAAGGAAAATAATAGGAAGGAAGCCATACTTCCTCACTTGCATCTATATATGTGCATCTATATGTGCGTCTATATATTTATATATGTGTTGACATGTTTTGCTCGTAATTATGAAAATGGTCTTAGGTAAAGATTAAACATAGATTCTATATAGCTTATAGATAGCTAATAGATAGATTCTATTATAGATTTATATCTAGATATTAGAAAAGAATGAATTTATTATAAAATATAAAAATATCTTATTAAAATATTCACGTCATCGAGATGGTAGATAAGTGATTAGATTTCGTTGAATGAAATATAAGCGACAAAAAAAAAATAAAATGGGACAGAAATAGGAAATCAAGAATCGTATCGTATCGTTGGAAGGAAAGAGGAAATGAGTAACGATTTACCGGAGACAGGGAGGAAATTTCGTGCGTTCCTTTTCGTGACGACACCGGCACCGAGCATTAATACGAGACTAGCATGAATTTACGGCATTACGGAAAAGCAATATCTGTCGTTCCTTACGCGCGTGTTGCTGCAAGTCTCGACATTCCAAAATGAGTCTAAAAAACGTCTCTACTATTTCAATTTTATTCTCTAATCATACACACAAACACACACACACACACACATACCATTATTATTTTGTTTCGAGTTAATTTTCGAATAACATTTGAAGTAAAATCCATGACTATTTTCGAGAAGGAGACAGAAAGAGAGAGAGAGAGAGAGAGAAGTAGAAAGAGAGACACGGAGAAGAGTATTCAAGATCTCAAATCCGTATTTAAATATTTAACATGTTCCCGCGCGTCTTAGAATGAGCAAGAGAGAGAGAGATAGAGAGAGAGAGAGAGAATTAAGATCTTAAGTACAGTTTAATGCCTGGATTCCCCGAGCGATCTCACTATCATTAGGATGATAATTCTAATCCCAAATTCTGATCTTCGTTGCCAACTAAATTAGCAAAGTCAAATTCTAGTTAAGGAATCATCGAAAATATTTCCACACGATCGAAATAGACGATATGACACTGATATTCGATTCAAACAAAAAATACATCTGGATAAAAGGATTAAGAAGAAAAAAGAAAAAGAGAGAAAGACGTGAATAGATGAGTACGCAATTTAAAATAAAACAAAAAAAAAAATAAGAAGAAGAAAGAAAAAGTGGTCTGAAGAGATGAGAATAGCAATAAAATCCAAACGTAGTTTTTCTCACACTGAGAATTCTCGTAATCGAGTGGAAAAATAAAAAGAGACGGTAGAAACGATTGAATCTTTAGAATGCGCGGTTAAAAGATTTCTTGGCTACTTATGCGTTATATCTCTTCTTCTCATCGCGTTAAATTTCAAGCCAAGATTCGTTAAATCGAGTCAACAAAGGAAAATTTAATCAACGAAGACACTTGGTGTAACGAACTGTAAGCTTTTTCCCTCTTCACGTTTTCCGTTTAAAATCAAGAACGATCTTTAAAATACTAATAACTATATCTGTATTTTCGTATGACCTTTCATCTAACATCTCCTCGTTTATTTTGTCCTTCCAATCGATTTCTTTTATTTATTATCTTTCTTATTTTACGATTAAATTTATGAACCGAGAAGAAGGATTTATTCATTTTACTCGTTCATTTGCGTCAGACCAACGTTGTTCTCATTAAATGTATACAAACAGTCAGAATCTTTATTATTATTATTGTTAATTCGAAGAAATGATCTATGAAAGGAGAACGATCTTTTACAAAGATATTAGTAGTTGCTTTTGAACGGTTATCAAGGTAACAACTGTTGCCATTCTATGACAATTATACAGACAATTTTACGTAGTTTTCTTAATCTCGTATTATAAAAGTAAGTACATGAGCTATATCTTAATTAAATGTGTTTTAAGCATATACAATATACACATATACGCACACACATAACTAAAATATAAATTATTATTAACACTAGATTTACGAATTGAGCCAATTTGACTCATTGAACATTTGATTATTATATATTTATAAAATTTAAATACTATTTTTTTAAAACTTATATTGGTTTTTAGTTACGTAATGAAATATACGTAAATATTAGTTCCATTTCTTTACTCAACCCTTCATTCAAACAATGTTATTAAATCATTAAAAAATAATGAACAAAACATCCGTAAATCTAGTTTTAATATATTCATTGATTTTTACAAATATTTGTTTAATGTACTATATATTAATTCAAATCAATAACTCAGTCCACTGTTTTAATTACTAATACGGTTAATTAAAAAAAAAAAAAGAATATTTTTATTAGCAAAGATAAAAATGAAGAAAATACTTTCGAAACAATGAATCCCTTTGACACGAAAATGTCTATAAGCAACAACAATTTGCGGTGAAGAATCTCGGTCGAAATAAATTAGGAAAAACAAAAAACAAGAGGACAAAAGGATAGTTAGGGGTGGGGGGGATATATAGGAATCGAAAGCTAAATTCGACATGGCCGAATTGTAATAGATGGCAAATAGACGGTGCAAAGGCGTAACACGAGCTCAATCCGGATGTTCTATCTCACGCAAAGCCTTGCTGTCCAACTGTTCCCTATCTCCTTTCATCCCTCTCACGTTCGCTCGTTTCCCTTTCGAGCACACAGCAGCTTCGGGCAAGAGAGCTAGCTCGCTTTACGCTCGAATTTGAACCCTCGAGAAAATTATAGGGGTGGGTTTGCGGTGGTGCCGGCCAAGCTAATCCCACCGTATAATTAACCACCAGCAACCGTCCGGGTTCTCCTCGTAGCCGGCATGCGCCATAACTCATACTTAAGCTTCCACTAACGTGCGTATGTACACACACACAGACAAACATACGTATTCTAACACTTCTATATATATAAAATATACATATAGATATATCTACGACTATTCCAAGGACTTGTATTTCGCATATCTTATCAATATTTATAGAGGGATACTCAAGTAGCTGTGAGAAAAATAACAAAAGAAACAAACGTTTAGTTTCTTATTGGAGAATTTTAACTATGTGTTCGGTTATAGTAAAAAATAAAAATAGAAATAGAGAGAGAGAGAGAGAGAGAGAAAGATAGTACTTTCCGATAGTTCTACATAATCGATCGACATTATCGAATAATTGTTTTTCGAAATTAAACCATTTCCTTAATTTAATTCCCTTCCTCCTCTTTTTCTTCCAATCCTTTCCTTTTTTCTTTTTCTTTTTTTGGTAATCAGGTAATCTTCAAAGAGAGAAAAAGAAAAAGAAAGAGAAAGAGAGAGAGATAGGAATAATATATCAGCTTTACTTTTTATTCCACTGATTTATTTGAAATTTCAACCGATATGTCGAACAATTTTGCAGCGAATTAATTGGCACGATTCGATACTACTCACGTTTGTTTCCAATCGATCCGCGAGAGTAATAGAAAAAAATATCAAAAAAAAATAGGATATATATATATATGATGAAAAATTTTTATTTTCCTCTAGCGGAAAGAATAGAAGGAAGAAAAAAAAATATATATTCTTGTATTAGTCCGTCGCACTGTATGATTAATGAACACAAAGTTAATTATGCGTACTTACTGCATTAAGATTGATTAATACGTCTACCGGTCGAAAAGTTTGCTCATTTTTATTTTCTTTCTTTCTTTCTTTCTTTCTTTCTTTCTCTTTCTTTCTTTCTCTCACTTTCTCTTTTTCTCTTTTCTTTCATTCGGAATCTCAGAGTTTCAACTATCGAGTTTTTATTCTCGATTGAAATGAAAGAATCGTTTGATATCTTTACAATTCTCTCGTTTGTAGAATTAATTTCCTCGGTAATATCCGTTTGCAATGGAAGAAACGATTCTTTTATTCTGATCGTTTATAAAATATAAAAAATTATGATTTGATATTCAACCAGTTAACTGTGGAATTTAGTCTGAAAAATCTCTTCTTTGGGATGCATAATTAAAATCAAGCAAATGATAAATGCAAGCTAAATGCTTTTGTTATTAATTTTTACGGAAAAAAAAAGAGTCAAGCGAAACAATAAAGTATTTTACTTATTTTATACTATAAGAAAAAAAAAATTCATAATTCATCGTTGACAAGATTATTGTTATTAAAAAATTGTAACAACATTATCGACAAATAATCTAACTCGTAAATAAGAATAATTTAATGAAAGAAAATTATGAATAAATGGATAATTTGTAATATTACACATCGAGTATATACACGTCGAATACACCGAAATCATAGTTGTGTAATTTTTGTGTATACACACGTTGAAAGCAGTTTAATTGATTAAAAAACAAAAAAAAATGATTAATAAACGTTGTTTCATTTTAAATATGTATTATTTAAAAAATGCAGTTTTTATTACAGATATCATTTGGTACGTAAGTTGAAACGTAAGCAATCTCGAGTACTATAACGAAACGTCGTCATTTCGAGGAAGCATTCCAGTCGTTATCGTATCGTCCGTGTTATCGGTGTTGGAATTTTCAGAAGCATAAGGACGCGACGCCACGTTATTATCGCGTTTAAAAGCTTGGAAAAGTTCGTCGTTAAGGTTGGTCGGGTCGTCGTCATCGCCTCCGGCATTATTAAATTACTCTATTCTCTGTCTCACCTAGCTCGATACTCTACATTTATTTATTTTTTTTTCTTTTCTTTTATCTATATATATATATATATATATATATATATATATATATATATATATATATATATCTTCCTGTTGTTACCGGTGCACACAGTACCGTCAAACATTACGTCATTTTCCTTCGATAAACATTCATTCATACATACACACTTCTACACATATATACGCCAAAAGTACCACTCCTAATCATTATTATAATACATATATAAATTCACATTTGCAATATAAATATCGTCGATAACGATCTTGTTTTTGTTTTGTTTGCGACATCGACAGAATTCCGGTCCTGCGAAAACGCGAGTTTTTGATTTTGTCGCTTGAGTAGCTGCCCCACGATGATGTGGATTTTTTTTTTGTTGGTATGAGTGTCATACACATCAATTTGTATTTACTTGCCATGGTTACGCCGATCTTCATTTGTTATATCATTAAGTGACCGACACGTTGCCGGGCGCTCAGACTTTAAATGTATCTTAAGTCGCCGGCTGGCAATGTGTTAACGTAGATGGTAAAACTTTGTTGCCGATTAAATATTCATTCTTCTATTTCCTTGTAAAGAGAGAAAGAGAAAGAAAGAAGGTTAATGCCCATACATAGGTGTCTTTAGTCGTAGCATTCTTTTTCTCATGGAACAATAAGCAGGACGAATAGGTTTGGTAGTAGTAATAGTACATTGACGAAGGTGAAAGATGGGTCTCGGTCGGAGTATGACTATCATTAATAATACTACTCTCTCTTACTATTAACGTACGTACATAGCAGCCAGCTTGTGGAACATTAGCATCACCTCTTCTATCTCTCTCTCTCTCTCTCTCTCTCTCTCTCTCATACTATCGTCGTTATGTTACCTAAAATGATGACTGATTTCAGTAATAGACGTCACGTCGTGTGTGTACCTTTACCTAACTACCAACCTTATACCTATATCTTCGTAATTCGAGACATCTAATTACCTTTCATTTACCTTTATTTTCATTTCTTCTTTCAAAAGTAGAAAATGATAATGATGAATAATTAGACTACAAATTAACAACAGAATATACCAAGTCTTTTTAAATACGATCGAAATAATTTTAACGAGTGATTTTTGTACGCTAAAAAAAAAAATAAAAAGACAATATCTTGTATTATTTTTTTTTTAATATAATTAACGATACATGTTGTTATAAATATAATATTACATATAATAATTTTTTATATTTATAATTTAATTTAGAATTTAAATCAATTACAAATTAATATTCTAATTATTCTTTCTTTCTTTTTTCTTTTTTTTTTGGTTATAATACAAATATCAAATAAATTTGTATTAAGACAATAATAGAAATAAAGGATATTGAAATGAAATAAAATAATAATAATTGGACAGTTGGTTAACTTGATTAAAACGATGAAAACGTTGACAAATAATATAGTGGATCGTTGACACGAAGTAAACGGGGTTCACGACGATTAACGCACGTTCACCCTTAACTTTAATATATAGCACTATGCTCATTAGTAGCCACGTTATTAGGGCAATATTTGCATTAGCTATCCATAAACCGTTCAGTGGTAATCAATCGTTAATTTAGTAACGAGCATGGTCTACGTTGAAAAGCAACTCTTATATAGCAGAAGCTAGCCATAAAGACGATAAATTAACCGTGAAGCCCTTTTAACGCGTTCTCATCTTCGTCATCTTCGTCATCTTCGTCGTAGTCGTCGTCGTCGTCTATCTTGAAAATTGACTCTACTACAACAACGTGTTCGTGACTTCGTTGACTTAGGATAATTACGAGAGACCAGAAGAGAGTACGATAATTAACCGTAAAAGCAAAGAGAGAGAGAGAGAGAGGAATAAATAGATGCAAGATAAAAGATAAAAAAAGATAAAAATAATATAAAATTATATAACCGTGAAAAATTGTATTGATCAATCGATTGTTAAATAAATGATAACCACGATTCCATAATTGTGACAACAGTATATTATGAATTTACGCTATTGGTCAAAATTATTCGAACACTTTATAAAGAGAGTGCGATAATTAGTCTAAAAGCAAAAAGAAAGAGAGAGACGCAAGGTTAAAATGAAAATTGCATAAACGATAAATATCTTATGGATGAATTAATTGATCGTGATGATCAAAACCTCATAACTATGACAAAAGGTATAACTTACAAATTAATTAACCAACTTACAATATCATAAATAGATAGTTGGTCTAAATGAACGCGAGAATAAATAAATGTTTAGAAAGAAAAAAAGCTTTGATAATTACTACACGCACGTTTTCATGATTATAAAAATAAAAAATGTTATAATACTTTTTGTTTTTCTTTGCTCTTTCCAAAAAAAAAGTGCAATTATTTTAAAACGTTTTATTACCATCATCATCGCGTGTTTTCAAACGTAAGTAGTTATATTTATACGTAGATACATATATACGTACATCGAATTAAAACTAGAATCGTAAAAAGGATAAAATGGGGCTAAATTTCTCAAACTCTGAAGTTTCTTTTTTTTTTTTTTTCTTTTCTTTTTTTTAACTTTCAAGCCTTACCAAGAAAAACATGGAGAAGGATAAAGAGAAAGAGGTGGGTTGTGCGCTAGGTAGAGACCATTTGCTCGCTTACAGATTAAGCATCTTAATCACCAGCCAGCAAAACTGCAAATTGCTTGGCTGGTAGAGGACGAGAATGGCTCGGGAGAAAAAACTTCTGTACATTTGAGAATGGGTCGAGATTAAGTGGAAGGGGAAACGTATGTGATGGAGGGGATAGAAAGATCGTAACTATAAGAAAAAATGAGAAAAAGAAGATCAAAATTAAATTTGGTTTGTTACGTAATTTCTATCATATTTTGAGCGTTCGTGTTTGAAATTTGAGTTCGCGTTTAGAAAATTCACGCTTTTTCTATTCTATACGGAAGAAATTAAGGGGAAAATCAAAATAGAAGAATTAAAGGGAATTTTAATTGAAAATATTCTTTGAACGTAGTGAGAGTTTATCTAAGCTTTCTCGTTCGTTCGTTCGTTCGTTCGTTCGTTCGTTCGTTCGTTCGTTCGTTCGCGACAATTTCAACGGAAGAAAAGATTTACTTTAAAATCACGTCTACTCTAGGATATTATATCTCTACCATCGGCAAGATATATATTCTTAGGATGGACAGAGTTATCTTTCTATCCATCGTTCGCTTTTATAACAGAGAAAATGAGCTCGCATAAGGTAAGCCAGCTTTTCTAGTTACTTTATACCTCGTCTAAACCAAGAACGACCCATTTCTTTTCAATGTGTACCTTAAGCGTGCACTTATAGTTCTAAGTTTAAAATCTACACTTCTGAACGGACCTTGTAAAAATTTACCTTTGACATCTACGAAAATATTCACACATTCATTCGTGTGTTGTGTGTTCACGCATATTTCATTATTTTATCAATTAAAAAATTATTCTCTCTAACAATAATGAAATTATTTTATCTTACAATATTATTCATGCTTTTATCAAATATTTCTGATTTTATTTAATTATTCTTAATATATGAAATATTTGTAAAAATAATTTATATTCACACATTTAAAACTTATTCTAAAAATATTTGCTGCTTCGTTCGTGAAGATGAAATTTTTTTGCAAATGAAAATTATTCTATAACAATAGTTAAAATATTTTGCTTTTTAAACATTCATAGTTTTTTTTTCTTTTTCCCCCAAAGTATTTCTGTTTTATCAAATTATCATCAATATAAAACGAATGAAACATAATGAAATCGAAAAATGAAATTATTTTTCTTTTTTTTTTCATTTAAAAAAAAAAAACAGAAGGACTTTGAAGAATTTTATTTAACTTTCCTCGAACGAGCTTTCAATTGGGAAAAACAATGAAAACAGAACAACAACAAAAAAAAACAGAAAAAATAAAAAATGAGAGAGAGAGAGAGAGAGAGAGGAAAATTAAACGGATAAATTCGATTATCGATGTACTCATATATTCCCACAAAATTTCTAATATGTAAATACATCTTTCTCGTTTCTCGTTCGTATATTAAACTCAGTTTGTTGAAATTATTATTAAACTCTCTTTATCTTTAGTTATTCAGAGCCAACAAACATGCAAATAAACAAACAAACAAGCAAGCAAGCAAGCAAGGAAGGAAGAGAATCAATAAGTAGATAATTTAGTTCAATCTGATCACTTTTACAGCAGACAAGGCATGCATGCACTTTGGCATTATCCATCGCGAAGCTATTAAACCGTACCTGCGAATATTCGAGCGACGATTAAGGCCAATTTCGATTATCCGTTTAACCTGTAGGGAAGGCAGGTACGTCACTCCATACAGTTTACCTATACATATGTATATATATATATTTACACATATTATATATATATAATAGATGTATGTATGTATGTATATGTATATACATATAGTTCATATGTATTCGAGTTGCGGCTAACGCATCGAACGCGGAGCTCCACTTTAACGGATTCTAATATATCATGAGTATGACGCGTATGACGAATATTAAGTGATTTGTCTCTGTCATGTGCATTAGAATAATCGTCCTTTCGTATTTACCATAAAAACATTTTCCGTCTTATAAAAGCAACAAGATTTCTAAAGGGGATTAATTCCTTAGCAATATAAAAACAAAAAAAGAAAAACAAAAAATGATGCATACCCCCTTTTTTTGTGCACAAAATTATACGTGCATACATTTAGATAAGAAAATATTATTTTCAAACATAGATATTAATTTATCATTCGTTTTTTTTTTTTTTTTTACGATATAAATAAATTTTGACGTAAATACGTGCATGTGGATGGATTGATGAACAGTTTCAAACCTTCGAGAATAATTTTTTTTTTATTTTTTAAATAAATTTTAGAAATAAACATTTTTTTATCGATCAAGTATTTTTATTGAATGGGTTTTTTGTAAGAAGGGCCTTTGTTGTATGCTGCGACACTTGTAACACAGGCAATAAAAGTTTTGTAATATAGATATTGTTATACATTTAATACAATTTATAATACTTAAATAATACAACGTTTATATTTACATATATACATATATAATATTATTCATATGAATAATTAAATTTTTAATTATACCAAATATTATTGTATAATAAACCATAAAAGAAACCCCGTAAATAACATCGATCGAGTTAGATGAAATTTTTCAAGCCCTTCTCGTTAACTTTAAACCGAATTTGTAGAATTCTTTAAGGGTTCTTACGAAAAGTTATTCGTAAACTTCGTTCTACCTGACGTAAGGAGCAACGACAAATTATTCCCGGGGACTCATATCGCGCTACGTTAAGCTCAAATTAGATTCGCGGACGACTTTAAGGTAGTGGGTGGATGGAATAAGATGGGTTAGAGAGGAGGTGTTATAAGTGAGAGTGTGAGAGAGAGAGAGAGAGAGAAAAAGAGAGAGGGAATGGATGAAGTAGAAGATAGGCTTGCCTACCCTAACGACACTCTAATCTTCTTCCCTCGTTAAGGCTTACGAAACGTTCTCTGGAACTTTCGTGTCTCCTGCGATATAATTAAAATGTTAATCGAGGCATTAGTTGTTTAAGACGGAAACCGCCTCATCGAGAACGAACGAAGGAGTAAGGAAGGGTTAGATGAGGAAGAAACGATTTGCTTTAGTCAGACGTCATTTGTCTTGATTAGCAACTGTCGAGGGTGGTAGCCTCTCGAGATCAAGCTCAAATAAATCGACAGTATTATGGTATCAGCCGATACCAAACTAATTTCCTACTTCGGGGAATAAACCAAGAAACTGCTAACAAACTGATCGAGTAAGATCATAAACATTGGTTTCTTATTATCGTTAGATCGATCACTTATGTGATTGACTATATCCAATTAAATCTGTTCTTCGATTTATTTTTATTATTAAATAATACAATAATTTAAATTCATCGATACGAAAAACATGATGAATGATATATCTACTTGTAGAAAACTGATATAAGTGTTAGTAAAATATTTTCGTTAAATAAATAATCATGAGATTTTAATTATTAACACTATAGGTAAAATTATAATTCAAAATAATAAATTTATATTATATTTTTTTTTTCATGATATTTTTTCATCTAGATATACTTGTTTCGTTTTGATATGAACGTATAGTTGTTAAGATATAAGATAATATCAAATAATCGATTCCACTTGACGATAATAAACGCAGATGTCACGCATCGTAAAAGATCATCGTATAAGAGTTGAAAGGGTCAGAACATAACTTGTCTCTGAAAAGTCATTTTCTGAGTGTACCAGGTATCCTTGCACTGAGAACGCGACCTTCTCATTTGGAATTCCTATTTCGAAAATTAGTTGGTAAATTAGTTTGTCCGTTGATTCACCACGAACTTTCGAAATTGGCTGGTTAACGCTAGAGCACCAAAACGGTCCTGCTTTTATCCTCGCTCAGGTAGGATTTTCAAGTAAGAGTCCCCATGTATGTTAGCAAAACTTAACGTTATTACGTTACATTTCGAACACCAATTTTCTCTTCCTTCCTTCCTTCCTTCCTTCCTTCTCGAAATCTCTTTGAACGTAGTTTTCCTCTAGCATCGATTTCAGATTACTTTGCTCATACGTTGTGTGTTTTATTTTTGTTACAGATTGGATGACGAAAAATTGGATCTTATTAATGTAAGTAATTAATATCTTCAAACTCACACACACACATAATTAAACTATTCTTTGTTTTTTTTTTTAATTGCATTATTGAATTTAAAAATGAATTTGGTGCCTTGAATAAATATCAAATTTCTACACGTAATAAATTAATTAATTTTCTTTTTGACAATTCAAATTCAAACCATTTTGTAAATAATTGTTTACAACGTTTTACAGCCAAATGAACTCTTAAATATACTTTCTTTTAAGTGTCAACTTGTCTGTACATCCCATGTTCTTTTTTTTTTTTACTCCACTTAAAAATTGTCAAGCTCATATTAACAGCAATTCAAACACTCATGCATCGAAGTAGACATTACTCGTTCTTCGTAAAAAAGAAACTAGGCTATCATCATCGATCATCAAACGAGTAAAATAATATCGATGAAAGCGTCATCTTTGTTTGTTGTTTACTTGAGATCGTAAAATAAACCTTTTTGTTATTTTTTTTGTTTTTTCACTCTCAGTCGAAATTTTCTGCTCATTTTTCCCGTATCAATGAAGAACACGCATGTATCGAATGGAAATAAATTGCATTGGAATAAATGGCGCTTCGCTTCATTGTATCAAATGTTTATTGGCATCATGGCCGTTAACCTAATGCACAGCAACAACCACGACCACTACCATCAGTAATAGCAGCAGCACATTATTCTGATCATAACCGTATGCGCCAAATAACCGGAAATTACTGGCCGCGTTTCAATCGGAGATCGTCCGTTTATGCTACCTTTCGAAATACGAACAAGCATCGTTAACTTAATATAAATATTATGATACTAGTATCCCCCTTCCAATTTGTACACGTAATTACTCTAATCACGAATCTTACATACTAATCGATTACAAATTTCTTTCTTTTATCATAATAGTTTTTTTTTACCGACAATAAAAAAAAGAGAGAGAGAGAGAGAGAGAGAAGGAAAGAGAAAAGAACGATCATTCTACCTAGGTGCGTTTCCTCTGCGAAATATTGACTTTTCTGGCGGAGTGCCCAATTTAAAAGTGGCTTTCGCGCGGCAACCTAAAAGAGAAGAGACGCGAGAGAAAAAGAGAAAGATAGAGATAGAGAGAGAGAGAGAGAGAGAGAGAGACGTACATAGCCGGACGTGTTCAACGAAGCGAAAAAAACTGGAGGTTCTCCAGTGTGCGAGGAACCACCAGGGATGTAGGATTGAAAAGTTTTCTCGAGCCTCCAGAATCAACCCTCTAACCCCTAACTCTCTCTCCATTACCACTAACTCCCCTTCCAGTTCTTCAAACGCATTTTGCGTTTACCTTTCGCGTCTCTCTCTCTCTCTCTCTCTCTCTCTCTCTCTCTATCTCTCTCTACACCTCCAATCTCCTAACTTCTAGCCCCCCCTTGCAAACTCCGACTTTGTTTTCTTCTTCTTTTTTTATTTGTTTTGTAATTTTTGCTTTCTCTTTCTTTTTCTCGCTCTCTCCCTCTCTTTTCTTTTCTTGTATTCTTTTTTTTTTTTTAACCCCAAACACTTTATAAAGTTCTGCCATCGTAGTTGACGGATTCAACGTTGTTGCAACGAACGGACGTGAGGTAGGATGCACCCTCGTAGCTAGTACTCTCTTTTGCCAAGAGATTTACAACCGCCGTGGCATGTAAAAGGCTGACGGTTGGAATGAGATAGAAATATAGAGAAAGAGAGCGAGAGAGAGCGAGAGAGAGAGAAGAAAACGGAGCCGTAGTTAATGCACGAACTCGCGGCAAACTAACAACACCGTTTAAATTCATTCTACCGTGGCGTTAAACGTTCAAGAGCTGCCCCTCGTATCTTTCTATAAAATTTCTATATATTAATCAAATTGATTTATTATATATATATATATATGTGTGTTACCATAAAAACGTGAAATTTATTAATTCACGAAATAACGATCTAAACCGTAAACTAACTATACTGTCCTATTAAAGTATGAAAGAAGGCACATTTGCATACTTTAATTAAGTAATTATATGAGAATTAACGGTAAAATGATATACATAGTTCAGTTGTAACATATTGTACACCCAATTTTGATAATTATTGTTACCTATCTAATAACTTTTTTCTTATTCTAATTTATGTTTTAAAAGTGAAAAAATGTGTAATGCAACGTACGTATCAACAATTTCGGCTTATTTATATTTCATGGTTTTACCTGGCAATAATTATCGACTATGTACGGTCTACATCTTCCTAGCGAGTAAGCGTAATTGCATTATTTATTTATAGCGATATACGTGGCTCATAATATAAAGTCAAATAAAATAATGGAAATCGTACTTTCGTAAATCATTTTACGGATAGCAGAAATATGTAAGAATAATGCTTGTTAAAATAATTAAAAAAAAAATAAAAACCTTAAGGGAAGAAATTATTACTTTCTTACATATTTTGATTATCTTTAAGTTTGAGTTATATTTGGATTTACTTCTTTTTTTCAAAAAATATTTCACAAATATTTAGCAAATAATATTTCAAAAACTTCAATTTCGATTATTTGTTTCCACGATAGATCGATATAGTTGTCTGTTTGGTTTACAACTAATACAACCTCGTCGAACTAGCATCAACTTTATCACATACCCTTTCCCACCTCCTATCCACCCCCTTGTCACCTCGTCTACTTCTACCTATGGGAATACGAATACGCTGTGTGACTCAACCGTCTCTTTTTCTGCGGTTCTCGACTAGCGTGTCCATAAATGACGTAGTCAAGCTGCATAATATTGATCCGACAGCTTATTCCATGATTTTATCGTTCTTACAATCCGTTTTATTCCTCTCAATAATCTGACTTCAAAATGGTCTATTATCAAAATTATGCAATCTTTTTCTTGATTTCCTTAATATTTTTCTCACACTTTTACATAAGAGAAAAGAACATTTTTTTTTTATTATAAATTACAATGAGAAATCATTTGTATATGGAACATTGAAAAACTTTGAACGTCAAGGACATTTGTAATGTAAAGTATTTGAGATTAAAATATTAATGTGTTATATTTGCATCATCTTAATCTCTATCTATGCTTAAGATTAGCATAAATTATCAAGTTTTACGAAATGTTCATTCGAAGTACTGGAGTGTCATCGAGTGACTAGGACGAATAAAGTAATCCTTATTGGTATCCATAAATCGGTTCATAATTCGAGCTTGTTCTCAATTCAGGTGTCTCAAATCATTTATAACGAGTTATCTTTATACTTCGCAGGATTCGCACGTTAACGTTATTCTTGATTTATTCATCAAATTTTCATTACTATACGGATTTTCTCTCTCTCTCTCACACTTAATTTCTTTAGATTTCCTTCATAAAGTCGAATAATTATGCTTTATTTCAGTCACTCTTTCGAGTCATTCTTTCGAACCATCATAGTCACCAACCACACTCTTGCGGTGGAATTCTCATTCGTCTCGCACTTCTCGAGCCTCCGTAGGAAGGAGGGAGAGTAAATGAATCTAATTGCATCTGAAATTTAAATGCGGCCTTGCATTTGCATTTAATACCAACGTCTAACTAGCCGTGCAAACCCCCGATAAAGCAAGATCCACCCCTTACTTTCCGACCTTCATCACGACGCCCTCTTCGTCACCTCCTTTACCTCCTACTTCACCTCCTCTTTTGGCCACCTCGAGAGATATTGCCCGTTTTTCCTTCTAAACACACCTTTCTTTCATATGCACTTTTACGTTGATCTATCACTCGCATATCTTCCTCTAAACACGCCCACAGTATTTATTTTTCCATGACGTTTAAAATACAATTTTGGAACGTTTGAATTTATCTAAGGAATCGTTTCATTAAGTAATCCGGTATTTAGTAGCCGTCCCATTATGTCGAAAGATAAACGGGTTTTTATGTTTACAAGCAAGTAGTTTAAATTCTTACGTTCCGTTAGACGAATTATCGAAATATGCTAATTACTTCTTTTAGTCAACTTTCTAATTAACTTTGACGTTTAATTACTTAACGTCCATTTAAATTCCTAAAATTAATTTGAGTACTTGTCATAGAATCGTCTGAGTTATATGTCTTGTATGATTGATAATTCATTTGCACTATTATTGTTATAACATCTATAAGATATTAAAATTTAATTAATCACTTATCTAAAAATGTGAATCAAAATCTGATATATATTGTCCTATAGTATTCATATAATTGTTTATATCTTAACACAATTTCATTGAGTGGACTTGTCAGATGTTTCTAATACGAGAATAGATTCTTAGATTTTGCAAGAAGCGCATTGACAATTTCTCTCTTTCTCTGTCTCTCTTTCTCTTCCTATTTCTATTCGTATCTGTCTCTCAGATTTGCTGAGAGAATTTCAACAACGATATCTGACAATGTTCCAGTATGTTCTATCTATTCGAAGGTATTATATGGTACAAGGGATGGACTCTTGGGAAACTGATAAGGCTGTGGGATTTGCACGATATTCTGATAAAGGACGTCTACTCTGTCTTATCTCAAATTACGATAAATATATCATTGTTTCAAATATTAACAATGTCACAAAATAATAACATAAAAATGATTTAGAGAAATGTATATTCTTAATATCCTTATTCTAAGGAATAAAAACTAAACACTACCAATTAAATTTTGTTGTTCGAATCTAAAGTTATGCAAAAATATTCGTATCGATGAATTGGATTAGTCGTTAAGAATAAAAAATACAATTGAATTATATTATTTTTAAATCTGAAATATTAATAAATAACAAAGATTTCATATCAATCGTTTTATGAATTTAATTGTTAGAAATGTTAGAAATAAAATATGCAGTTGAATTTTTATTTTTTTTTAATTTAAAAATAAAAGAATATATAAAATACTTAAAAGAAAGAAAGAAATCCAATGATAATTAGGCGATTAATAAGAATTGGAAAAGTTTGATGATATCTACTTTTATTCAAAACTAGTTTACTTAGTCATGCATCTGTTTAGAATAATTCAAATTTCTTTTCTCCCGTCTTGTAACTTGAACGGTGTTTCGGTTTCACGAGATTTTAAGATAGGATATCGCGTTACTCCTGTTCGCGTTAATGGAAGTCAACGTCCAAGTTGTATTATGTTTCAAACTAACGAGATATTCGTTTACCAATTATTCTTCAACGGTAAAAACAAATAAAGTGATTTATTTAAATTTTAATATCGAACAATTTCTAATTTTATTTTTTTTTATTTTTAAACAATCATTTCAGATTACAAATTCAAATTAACGAAAAATCATCTGTCATAATTCCTTTTGAATAATTCAATAGGAAGATCAATGTAAAAAACAGTGGTGTAATCATAATGAAGAACAATTTGATAGAATTATTTTAATGAATTAACAAATATAAATATATAATGTTGAAAGGATAAAGAATTTGACAATTCGATTTACAAAGTTAATGAAAATTTAATGAGAGAAGTGTCCAATATTTAGCATAAATAAAATAAATTTCGTTAGGTGTCGATTTCTTTAAAGATATTTGAAATTCATGCGCTTTAGGTAAAGCTTTTATCGTTCATCTTTCTCAGAAAATCCATTCGTATCGATCCTTCCTCTTTACATATATACCATATATATATATATATATATATATATATATACACACACGTACATATATATATATACATATACCGTACGGATATTACATTTGTAGTTTTTTCTCTTGTTCTTTTTTCTTTTTTCTTTTTTCCAAACCGAGTACTCTCGAACAGGATCGACGCTAAAACGAATACCTTGTCGACTGGTATTTTACGAGTAATTTTCAAAAGTCCCACCGTGTCGTTCCTGTCATTTCTGTCAACAATAATCGCAACTACGGCACGTGTCTCTCTTCCTACTACGCTCGCCATTGTATTCTCGACTTTTTACACGCAGCGACAGGACTGGAATATAACCGACAAAAGCTAAAGAGAGAAAAATAGACGAGGAAAATAGAAAAAAAAATACGGAGAGAAATAGAGAGAGAGAGAGAGAGGAAGGGAGTCTATTTAGGTAACAAAAAAAATGGGAAGGGGATAGTTGTTATTTTCCCATCTCGTACATCGAGTCGCTCGAAATATCTCTTACAAATATTTTCAATGGTTTGACTCATCCAATCCGTTTATTTGAAATGAAAGAAAGATGGCGAGTGAAGGAGGAGGAGGAGGAGGAGGGTAAGGGAAAATGAAGTAGGAAGAGGAAAAAGAAGGAAATCGAGCATAACGAGCCACAAAATGGCCTTTAAACATTCCTCTTTACCTGTCCATCCACACTTCTCGCTTATCCTCTTCAATCTCCTTTTTATTTTTTTCATTTTTTTACTCATTCCACTAGCTCCATTTCTCCTCCTCCTCCTCCTCCTCCTCCTCTTCCTCCCCCCCCGTTATTTCAACTCTTCTCTTTCCATTACTATTATCGAATAAACGAACCGGTCAAGCACGTTTATACGCTTAATACCAAATTTATCTGTCAACCCGTTGACACATCGTCGCACATATTTTTCATCACCATTATCAAGGATCAACAACTACAACTACAACTTCAACACAACTTTTGAACGTTATATTTTCTTTGGTATTACTATTTTGACATCTTAATTCTTTGATGCATGGTGGGATTAAAAGTGTCCCATCTTTTTTTGATACATCGTAATGCACGGTTAGGACATTTTTAGTCCCATCACGAAATATTATTGCAATTTCTACACGTGCTTCATAAATTTCTATTTCATCTTATTGATGCTAAGCAATTGTTTATTCATTCTTCGTTATTAATTGTTTTTTTTTTTTTTTACAATCGCATATTTTTCTTTTAAACACTAACACTTGAAGAATCATCGTTATGTGATAAATCTAACATGCATTTTTTTTAATAACCCATCTATCGTTCCACTTTACAACTCAATTTTCCATCTCGTGTAAAAAACAATTCATTATTATTGTAATCGATTCAACTAACTCAATTATTTATCTTTCTTCAATATTCATATAAGCCACTTTTATAATCACCGTTACATATAAGAATTCGCCATTCGTTAAAAGAAAATCGTCTCAGAAGGAAGGATATCGAATCGAAGCGAGGTAAAATAAATAAATTTTTCATAAGGTTGTTCGTGACGAAGCTCATTCGATTCGCGAGCGTGCCTCCTCTCTCTCTCTCTCTCTCTCTCTCTCTCTCTCTCTCTCTCTCTCTTTCTCTCTCTCTCTATTGTACTAGCTGAAGAAAAAAGGGTGGTTGGAAAGGGAGAAAGTTGGATTGTAAATGAAGTCACGTGAAATATTTGACGTTTCAACGATTTAATGCACATTTGTTGTTGGAGAGTTACTTTGTAACATTAGTTACATTGTAACAAGAAGTTACATTTGCTAATTTTTCCAACTTGGCGTGACATTTTTACCTTATTATGCCTTACACAGTTTAAAGTAATTCGGAAAAAAAAGAAAAATAATCAATTTTACCTGAGTGTTGTACTATTGTATTGTAAAATATGAAAGAAAACAGAAAATATAAAATCGAGAATACAAAGAGAGAGAGAGAGAGAGAGAGAGAGAAAGAAAGTGTGCTGAACGTGGACTGTTAATGACCAGGCGCGTCGTTGTTCGTTCGGGGCGACACAATCGGCGGTGAAAAATAATTAAAAGACAGAAATGAAGTGTTCGCACGTCCGCGCCAGTTCGAAGGTACCATTTGTTCGTCGCTCGAATTTTAATTATCAGCCGTTCGCCATTAGGCCGATATTAATGACGCACACCTACATATATATATATGTATATATATACCAAGCTGAGCCCTAACTTCCTTCTTCGTCTTCGAAACCCTACTCTCATTTCTCTCTTGTTCTCACTTTCTCCAATCCAACCTTCTTTCTTCTTTGCACGTCTAACGATCGTTTGTTTAAGCCAGCCGGAAGTAACTCAGTCAGTTTTCTCTCTCTCTCTCGCTCGCTCGCTCTTTCTCGTTTTTCCATATATTTCTTTCAACCAGAAGCAAGAAGAATAGTTCTTTCTACCCTTTTGCGAACAATTTTCCGTTCTCACTTTATCGATTGTTAAAAAACAATATTTACAGTGAGTCACACAGAAATATTTGTACCACTACTGTTGTAAATTCGAAACAATTCATATCTGTTTGTAATAACAACATTTAAACAATTTTTACACAAAGAAACATACTTATTTTCAGATTTGTTTTCAAACTTGTAAATTGATATTTAAACATTTTATTGAAGAATTCAATTGTTGTTCATAATTTATAAAGTAGTCCTTTTATCAATTCTTTATCTGTTTTTTTTTTTTTTTTTTTAATAATTAATTCACTTTTTCCTTAGGGTGTCCTCAACTTTATTTTTTTCTTTCAATAATTTTTTTTTTTTTTATTTAATTTAAATGTTTCTGTCAATAATTTAAGTGCATACACAAGTTGAAATTTAAGAAACAATATATTTTTTACAATTAGTTTCATTCTATTTTCGATCGTGCTCACAAAGCAATAGTTCAACTCGCAAGATCAAAAAATCGTTCTCTTCTCGATCGAAAACCTTTCTACATTCACGGAAGCGTTAACCTGAAAATTAATCTCTCTCTTTCTCTCTCTCTCTCTCTCTCTCTCTTTCACTCTCCACCTATACCATACCAGCTTTAAAAGCTAAAGTAGCTCTGGTTTTGTTTCTGCTGAAACTTCAGAAAGCTCACTGGGACGTTTTTCTCTCGCACCAGCTACTCTGCACCCCTTCCTGCAAAAGCAAAGCATTATCTCGTAGAAGTTCCTTTTTTTTGTTGTTGTTTAAAATTTGTTCTCTCTCTCTCTCTCTCTCTCTCTCTTCCTCTCTCTTTCCCAATATTTTTTTTTCCTCAAACTCGTTCGTGACGATGCAGCTTTATTGTAAGGCGGGAAGGAGTGAAGAGGGGGAGGCGAGTGATAGAAAGAAAAAGAGCGTGAGTAAAATATGAAGAGAAAGAAAGATAGAGAGAGAATGTGTGTGTGTGTGTGTGTGTGTGAGAAAGAGAAAGAGAGAGAGAGAGAGAGAGAGAGAGATCCCTCGGATGAAACAGGAAAGTAAATACAGTTCGTGATATAATGGCTGTTATCCGTGTCTCATGCCGCACAATATTACGGTACCCGATAGCATAGATATACCCTGCGAAAATGACAGTCATCCAACCATCCCTCTATCTATTTCTCTCCCTCCCTCTCTTTCTCTCTCTCTCTCTCTCTCTCTCCCTCTTTCTTTTTCAACTCGGTTCTCTCGTGTAGCCTCGAAACAACGGAGACGGCTTAAATTAAACGACGATGTGCGCGTACGCGAAAGCATGTTCTCTCTCTCTCAAGCCTGGATTTTACCTTTGCTTCCAATTAATGCCGTGCATTATTTCGAACACGCCGCGTTTGTGTGGGCATCGGTTTTACGATTTACTCATATCGTAATATATATATATGTATATGCATATATGTACATGTATGTATATATATAATCATCTATTCAAATGCGTGTACTTACGCGAGCATGCATATCCGTATCATTTGTTGTACTTGTCTGGTGGTAGTTTTTCTGTTTTTCTTTTTCTTTTTCTTTTTTCTTTTATTTTTCATTCATTAAATCTCTCACTCTTTCTATTTTCCCTTTTTTGTATTTTTTCAGAACACAATCCTGCCAGAGGCCGTGCACTTTTGGGAGAGAGCACTTATGGTTCGAGAAACGAAGAATACTATCAGACTGAACAGGTTAGAATCTACATTTTGTTGATTCCAAATAACCTTTTTAACCAGGGCCCATTAGTATTGCGAATAATTAGATTCAACGAGCCAGAGAGAATGAGAAAGAGAGAGAGAGACAAAAAGAGACAAGAGAGAAACACAATATTGTAGAACGGGTACGACATATGCATACTTGTTTTACATGCACGCCCGATGATGCACTCGCGTTTATTTGCATAGAGACTGAAATGCTAAGCTGAAAGGGTGTGAATATGTATATGTATTTGCGCTCGGCGCATATACACGACTCCTCTAATTCATCCTACACCATTGGTTGGTTGATGCTGCAGGCGAGCAACTTCTGTTCACATTATAAAACGTACTTATCAAATTTCCCGCTTGGTTCGCTGATAATAAAAGCTTTCTAATTTATCAAAGATTTTTTTTTATTTTATTTTTTTTTTGTTCTTTCTATTTGTCTCGTTATTTATATCTTTTCCAAACAAACAAAAAAATTGTGCGCTTAAATTGGACCAAACATTTCTTTTGTCTCTATTTAATTTCTTTTTCCCCCTTGTTTATTTTACTTTCTTGGTCGCGATTTTATTTGTTGTTGTTTTTTTTTCTCTCTTTGGAGATGAAAATATCGTCGCACAGATTCCCACGATTTCGTAGGAAAAGTTTTCAACGGTTCTACGAGGGATGTGAAAATTAAAATGTATGTTAGGTGGGTGTACATCTACGACTGAGAAGAGAACGCAAATATTTGTGGTACATTTTATGCTCTTTATTTTCTTTTTTTTTCCTTTTTTTCACCGCTGCAGTTACCGCAACGTCCCCGCAGTTACGTACGTACGTACGTACGTACATTCGTATGTACTTGTATATACGAGATATATATATATATGTATATACCCATCTCTACGTTGGTATTTACGTAGGTACGTAACTTAAATTAATACGAGCTTGCTCACATACATATGTACACGGATGACGACGACAACGACGACGACGACGACGACGACGACGACGACGACGACGACGACGTCGTCTACGTCGTTGACCAAACAGCGTACAGCCAATGTTCCGACATACATACGCACGAGTATAATAATACCTCGGACACTTCCTACGTTTATTTGCGGTAACGTTGAAATCCTAGATAATTGCATTTCCACGACCATAGTTATATTGTTCTAACATATCACATATTTGTTTTATTAATAATAATTAATTATAATTTGTCTTTCTACTTTTTTTATTTCCTCATCTTGTTTTCTTTGATGTATTTTTTATTATGTTTCATAAAAAATTGCATTATTAAATATTACTCATTATTAATAAAGGAAAAACATATAATGAAACAATCATTTTCCGTTCAACTTTTCTTCTCTTTATTTTCCATCCAATTTTCTTTTCAATCAAAATTCTATTTTCAATTTGAACGTTCATTACTACTCGTAATAAACAAACTATGTATGATTAATAATTATATTTAATTATTATTTATCTCGTTATTATACTTCTCTCGTCTATTTGATTTCGTTTTAAAGTACGTAAGTTTTATCAAAATTATAGGATCGATTGTAATAAAAATGAAAAAGAAAGAATGAAAGAAAGGAAGAAAAAAATGCAAACTGTCAGGTTGGCCTTTCGTCGATCATGCGTAACATTAGCATGTAAATGTGCCGATAGAACGGGAATGGCGTCGACAGAAGGGGACAGGGATGGAAAATCGAGCTTCCATTATTCGAATCACTCGATTATCCCGATAGCTTCGTTCACCGCGTGGGCCGTTCCGATAAACGTCGTCGATACTCTCGCGCAATTGGGCTCGTTTTTCCGTACCAAAAGAATCCACAATTTATATTTCAAACTGAATGTTATCGTTATTTTTCATGAAACTATAAAATCAGAAGAAGAAGAAGAAGAAGAAAAAAGGACGAGCAAAAAGAAAAAAGAAAAAACCACCACGCACCCGAACGAAAAAAGAAAGAGAGAGAGAGAGAGAGAAAAAAAAGAAATCAAGATTTTCATTATCCAAAGTGAATGAAAATGATCGATTAGGGTTTTAGCTATAAATTGTTAGAGATTAGATAGAAACGTCTTTCTTCTTGAGAATAATCCAGCGTAGATTATCCGTAGCAGCAGACGGGATCGCAAACTCGATCGAGGATAAAAGATTCTCTCGGTTTTTTTCCTTTCGTATTTACCCTTGCGGAACGGGATTACGAGGATGAAAATTACAGAGTAGTGAATCCTTCAACGGGCATTGACGTCGTCGTCGTTCTCGTTCTCGTTTTCGTTCTCGTTCTCGTCGTAATCGCAGTCGTCTCAACATCGGTCAGTGTAAACTCGATCGTTTCGAGTTGATAGAAATGAACGAGCGTATATCCTACTCGGGGAAAGAGAAAAAAAAATCGTGACAACTTTTAATTCAGGGAGACAGGGGGAAAATTAAACAAAAACAAAAAAAAATCAAAATTAAACCAAAAAAGTATCAAAAGAATCGTTAAGAGTGTTTCCTATAATATGTGAATTATTTATTTGACAAATCGTTCGAAATTGATTAAACGAAACGAAAAAAACAAAAACAAAAAGAACATAGAAAATAATTGATAACAAATATTATTATTATTATTATTATTATTAAATTTATTAATAAAATACAAGAATCTTTTGAGAAAATCCTAATGTATTGTCGTATCGTTTATTATTGAACAATCTGTTGAAGTATGTACAGTTTATATTGCTGATAAGCTTGAACGGCGGCGGCCGACTCGATCCGAATTGATCCGATCCGAATCGATCCGAATCGATCCGAATTTCTTCGAATGGTTCCTTTTTGTTTTACCGTAGTTAGTCGTACATATACCTTCACGTAATGTAGGACGCGTTTGCGCTTGGTACTTTGATGATCATTCAAATATGTAAGTTTTGGAATTAATTGATTATAATAAATAATAATACTTATACCTTCAAGTTTATTATCATACAACCAACCCGATTCACAACCAAATTTGAATTAATTTTAACACAATCATTAAAAATTATTATTATTATTGTATAATCTAATTAGTTAAGAACTATTTTCTAGAAAAAAAAAAGACAATATGAGAAGAAGAGGGTAGAAAAATGTGCATATTAACGTGTGTGTTTATGTATATGTGTATTTGAGAGGGAGAAAGAAAAAGAGTGGTGTGTGGTTATACGTATATACATCAATCTCTTGGCAAGTGAGGTTGCTATCGGTGCCAATAAAAATCCAAGCGAGAAACCGTAGGTAATCTTAACTCGTCAGCTGTCTTATTCCGATACTTCGCACGATGTATCAGCATCTATATATCAGTGAAGAAAATTTCACGTCAGGAACGATAATGTCTCGTGACTCGTTCCTTCTATTCTTTCTCTTTCTCTCTCTCTTTCTCTCTCTCTCTCTTTCTCTCTTTTCTTTTTTCTATTTTTTCTTCTTTCTTATTTTTATCATCCTTTTATATCACAGTATTCTCAAAGTGAAAGAAATATTTCTTCCTTTCATCGACTACTCACAAGATATAACGAAAATAATATTACCTTTTTCTTTTCACGCACTTGTCTATCATTAGATGAAAGAAGAAAACACGTGCACGCACACACGCACACACTCACATATTCATATATAAAAAGAGAAAAGGAATATCGAAAATAATTTTCTCTCATCCGATTGGTTGAAAATTCTCATTAATACGGACTTCTGTTACAAACGTGCATGCAAGAATACGCATACATACATATCATTTATACTTATAATCATCATTTTCGATGGGGTAAAAGGTAAAAGAGGATTGGTGGAAAATCGTTATACTCGTGGCGTTAAAAGCTACGAAAAGCAAGCAAGCAAGCAAGCAATCTGTGTGTATGTGCGCTTGTATGTGTAATTCGAGATGAAAGGTAAAAAAGCTTATGCACAAACATCATAGACTATTGACTGTGTGCGAATTGTAAATGATTGAAGATAGAGGAATAGTAGAAAATGTGTTCGTCGTGTTTTTGAAAAATACGCTTTTTATACAGATGAAACGATCACGGTTTCTCTCTCTTTCTCTCTTTTTATTTTTTTTTTATTTTTTTTTTTTTTTTACTACGGAAACATCATACACACCCTAACGTAGTCGATAACACATCATAGTCGTCGTTTCGAGCTCTTCAATGTTCGACGAGAGATTTTACACTTGACGTTCCTGTCGCTTTACCAAACGTTACGACACTCTAACTCTAATGTATTTCCTGTCATTCGTAAATAACGATCGATCCTCAGAAGAAATCCTTAAAATGATAGAACGAAAGAGAGAGAGAGAGAGAGGGAGAATGAGTGTGAGAAAGAAATGGTGATGCAACGATAAAAATGTTCTCGAAAACGAATTTATCTCTCAGGGAGTTTGGTTTATATAAAATTCAGACTTTTCTATCGGTTACTTTTTTAACATCCTTGATTTTCCTCTAACGCATCATTTTCCAAACTTCCTCAATCACGGGGATTGGTATTATATAGAAAAATATCTTATCATTTAAAATGGTCATTTTTATTTTTGGATAAATGAATGAATACAAATTCGGATTATTTATTAAATTCAATAAATTGCACATTTCAGTGAGATCTATTTCCTTTCTATAATCCTGGATGAGCCCCTAAATGTGGGATTCCCTTTTTACTTGTTAGATATCCTTTAGGAAGACAAAAACAGGAGAAGGGGAATCCCACATACATATTTTTTTGTATATGTTTATGCATATGTTCATATATATATATATATAAAGTCGTCGTCTTGATAAAAAAAACCAGCTCGATTATAAATTCTCATAACGTTCACGCAAAATAAGAGAGAGAGAGAGAGAGAGAGAGATATAGAAAGTGTGTGTGTATGTGTGTGTGAGAGAGAGAAAGAGAGAGAAACAAAAAAGGAAAGTAATCGTATGAAAGAGGTCGCAACGTTATTTGCATTACAAAAACGTTTTGATTTAAGGAAGTAAAATAACAATTAACGCTTCAACCACACGCCTCGCGTGATTCGTTTGTCTACGCGCGGCCGCCAGTCAGTGATGCCAATCGAAATTATATATGCGAGAACGAATAGAAGCTGGCACGTCAAGCTGCATATTTATTTCAACGTAGATAAGGTGGTGGCTGCTGCTGTTGCTGTTACTGTTACTGTTGCTGCTGGCTGGCTGGCTGGCTGTTGCTTTGCTTGATAACAAAAAATAAAAAAAAAATAAAAAGAAGAGAAAAAAAATTGCAAACACTTTTGTATGACACATATTACTTTTACTACTACTACTACTACTACTACTATTATTATTAAAGCGCGTGCACAAGCTCGTAAAAGAAAATCTTAAAAAAGCGCGTACGAGTTTTCTAATCTTAATCGACATTTTTCTTTTGTTTTTTTACTAATAGACTAGACCTCTGTACGAGAAAATCGAAGATAATAATTTTATTAAAATATAATCTTGTCGATCAAAAATAAAATAAAATTAAAAAATGATTAACTTTTCTCTAATCGATGATCGAATAATAATTTTGTTAAATATTTCTGTTTTGTTGTTTGTCTTTTCTTTTTTTTATTATTTTTTTCTTCTTCTTCTTTTTGGAAAATATTTATGAATAATTGTTTTTCTTTTTATCAGAAATTACAAATGATATAAGATAAGAAGGTAAAAAGAAGAAAGAAGGAACAAAAAAAAAGAAAAAAATAACGCGTTTAATGTATTAAACCCGTTTCACGTGGTGTACTACTAAAAGACTATGTAAAACTCATAGTTAACTGCATGTTCACGTGCGTTGTAAATAAATAGTTTTATCCGGTAGTCCCATCATCCATCCCGATTGCGTTCTCGAATTATCTACGTCGACATTAACGATTATTAACGATGCCCTTACTCAGTGAGATTCTAATTTATTTAACTTACGGTATTCATGCTAGATCGCAATTTATTTCTCTTTCTCATTTTCTATCTCATTCTATCTTTTCTCCCTGTTGTTCCTCTTTTATTCTCTCTTCTGTTAAAACTATTCGAAGGAGACAGTCTCTTTCGTAGGCAAGATTTTCTTGTCTACTTTTACTTGTCTACTCACAAATACGGTAAAAAAAAAAAAAGGGAAAGGGAAAGGGAGAGTAGAAGATGTAAAAAAACTTGCGAAAAGAAGAAGAAGAAGAAGAAGAAATGTAGAAAAGGGAGTAACGCTCAAGAAAAGAAAAAAAAAGAAAAGAAAAGAAAGAAAGAAAGAAAGAGAGAGAGAGAGAGAGGACTCGTAGAAGCTGTGAGAATTACGAGGATCGTTTCGTTTTAATCCGTTCGCCGATTAATCACGCGAGGCAATTAGGAAACTCGGTGAGGGTAGCACGGATATGAGTGTAGCAGCATGTGTGCGCAAGTGTTCGACCGGAATTCAGCCCTGCTACTAGACCATCCGCCATTCGAGATGAAATTCACGATCGTTTGTCCGTTTCGATGTTGGAATTCTTATATATTCGGTTTTTACATACAATATAAAGTTAATTCGTTAAACGTTTCTCTCCATCTTTTTTTTATTCTATAAAATTACGTATAGATAACATAATAAATAATATATATATATATATATATATATATATATATATATATATATATATTTATGTTAGATCGTTAATCTTTATGGAATTAGAATATATATAATCTAGTGGGAAAATAAAATATTTATCTACTCTGCGTGTATTGCGTGTTGGAATAAAAAATTGTGTAAACATGTTATTTATTTATTTATTTATTTCATAGAAAGAGAGAGAGAGAGAGATGAAGTTTATCTTGTTTAATACTATATGTACAAAATTTGTTTATTCTATCATACACTAAAAACATATCACGTGTATACACGTTTCGCTTATATATCTACATTTTTCTTTCGGCTATCAGAATCCCAATTCGTTTTGTGTACCGATCGTTCTTCCTAAATAAAAAAGGAATAAAAAGGAAAAATCTAGGGAGCAGCAGAAAAAGAGAAAGAGAGAGAGAGAGAGAGATAAAGAGAGCGAGATACAAAATTGTATTTTATCGTACCAATTGGGAAACACGCGTTTCTATAAATTACTAGTCGTAAATGGTCGAAAGAAAAATCTATCGTACAAACATTTTTCTCGACGAACAGAGAAAGAGATAAAGAAACACAGAGAGAAAAATTGTATGTGGTTTTGAAAGAAGAAAGAGGGCTGGTGGTAGGCGGAGGGTGGTGGTGGGGGTAAAAAGTTTTCTACTTCTCGTACTACTACTAATACTACTACTACTATTACTACTACTACAAGACTCGATCTAAAACTCATACAGTTAGATACAATCGATCGATTTTCACGATCACGTTTTTAGGACAAGGACAGAGATTTTACGTAGGCTATTTTCTCTCTATGCAAGCTCGTTCATTCATTTGTTGGTATGTGCATATGTCGTTGGATAGTAAACTTGTGTGTCGATCTATACCGACACGTGGCAAGCCGAGAAAACGATCGTCGCACGAACCACCAACGCATATATACGCTCGTGTAATTGAATTCGCCTCGACGAGCCGCGAAACTGCCGCCACTTACTCGTCGTCCTACGACCTCTCTCGTCCAACGATCGTTTCGTTAACAATTTACAACCCGCTAAATACTCGCCAGAATACGCCCTTTATTCGGGGGCTTACAATTCAACTAGATTTTGTTACGAGTTTGTTAAAGTGTTTTTTTTTCTCTCCTATATTTCCCATTAACTTTTTCCCCTTTTTGGAGGGGTTTTTTTTACAATCAAATATGTCTAAAATTTCAAATCCGAATATTGGTATGCTTGTCACGTCTAATGTTTTAATTATTTAATTATTATTACATAATAAACATTTAATCCTTTCTTTGCTACATATCCTTACACTAATGTAAGATTACTCCTACACAGTATTGTTTCATATAAGATTCGTTCCTACTTACTTTGTGAACTTTGTGGTAATTGAAACGTACTAGAATTAGCCGCTTATTTAATAATACTATGAATCATAGCTTAAAAAATAGAAATAATAGAATGAACTTTATAATTATATCTTTCAATGATCGGTTATTAAATTTATTCGTATACTCAATAATAATGAAATATTCGAAATTGATTGTACGCGTAATAAAATAAAGTGACTTTTATAAAATTATCCGATTTTTCTTTTTTTTTTCTTTATCTTTCTCATATTAATATTATGAAGTATGATAGATAATTTAGTGAGTGCATTTATTATGAAGAAACATTGAGTAATAAGTTAGTGCTTATTATCACGCTTGACGGATCCCGTTTGATATTAACTTAATTATTTGAACATGGCATTGATCGAAAATATGAATTATCAAAACCGCGTGTCCTCCAATTAATTCGAATAATCGAAATTTCTGAACAAATACGTCGTGTTTTCGATATCATCAAATATTCGTTCCACGATCGACCCAAATATGAAATTTTCCATGTTTTCACAGAAAGAGAAAAAGAAAGAGAGACAGAGAGAGAGAGGAATTGATCTTGTGTCTCTAGGTGCAGATTTTTGCTGATAAAACTTTTTCGTGTAAACTTTAACTTCTCTTCGATTCTTCTTGACCTTTCAATTCTTTACGTAACCAACTGCCCATCGTTGGGTTTCACCCTTTTTATCCGGTTTCTTATACACAATCCTCACACCATCTTGGATTTTTCGTTTTTCTTTTTTTCCCCCCGTAGTACTTTTCACTCGTTAAACAACTTTAACAAAAATATACGAGAAGTTTATTTAACTAAGAAGCCATAAGAAACGAACACCGAATAACTAGAGAAATCAAAACGTTTGGTCGTTTATTTCATTCGTTCGGCATTCAATAAAACATTTTTATTATTTCTTTTTTCCTTCTTTTATTCGTAGTCAATTCTTATTTTAACGAGAATTCTTCAATGTACTCCTTCCAGAGAAATTATTGAATCTCTTCTTTTTAAAACGTGTTTAAGTGGAAAAAATAGAAATGGTTTTTTTTTCCTTTTTTTTTTTTTTCATAAAGCAACGTTCAAATATATTTTAATACTACGTTTAATGTCAATTTTCTTTATTGCATTTTTATTTTATAATTTATAATTATTTGCAAATAGTTCCATTTGTTATTCGAGCCAATAAAATACATTGATTATTCGTTCGTAAATAATAATTTATACCGATTACGATATTAATGGAAAAGTTGAGTGTTACTAAATGTAAATGAAAGTAAAAGAGAAATGAGATAACGAAGAAAAAAAAAACAATGTGATAAAACTAAAAGATAAGAACGAAAAATGCGAAACGACACTTGAAAAGATAGATCAGAATTTCCTCTGGGAAATTACTACAAACTCATAATCCATCTACCATTCTTAGATCCTTCATCACCTGTTCCTTCATTCTAAAGACAAGACTTTTGTCTAATGTAAGATACGCTTGATGACGTTGGCAGTTTAAATCGAGAATACCAAGATAAGCTACGGTAGACAGAAATGAATCTCTACAGTTGGCGTTTACTTCATTCGTTGACTCAATGTTTAATGAAGAAAATGTCTGAATAAACAATAATAATTATCGTAGAAATTTTCGATTAAATGTCCAAATTTGTTGACCATATGAAATCATTGATTTCATTAATTCATGTTCGCGTTGAATTATTTTATTTAATATTTCATTTCGATAAATTACATTCATTTTTAATGTCGAATATATATATATTAATTATCATTTATTTAATTGTTATATATTTGTAATTAGAAAATTAAAAAATTGATTATATTTAATTACATGAATCCAATTAAATTGTATTTAAATATAATACTTTTCGGAAGTAAGTTTCGGAGTAACTTTACTAAAAGTAGTGAGGTTTTTTCCGAAAAGTATACTTATTTACTTTTACGTTTAAGTACTTACTTTTACGTAAGTATGTACGTAAAAGTACGTTTGTTTACTTTTCAGATCACTCCCATTTTGAGGAAGTTATCACTTCAATAAATAATTTCATGTTTCGTGTGATAAGTAGCTAGAAGACTAAAGACCAATTTCAAGACCCTGTAGGGTCGTAAGTTAATCGCAACGGTCATTGTTTTACATTAAAAGTTAATTCCATAGTATTCCCTTGATACGTTACCGAAGTATTAGTCAAATCTCTTGGGACATACTATACTTAACAAACTTTATTGCAGTATACTTATCATTATTATATATATATAAATATATTTTTTTTTGTATACAAAGTCAATGTTACAGAAACTTTATGAATTTTTATAAATTTTTTTTCATCGAATCTTTGCCCCCCCAAATTTTTTTTTATGCAATAACAAATTATATATTATAGCACACGACCTTTTTTTTTAATCTTCACATTTCGATTGAAACATACGTAATTAAATTGATTTTTGTTTCGTATACATCTGTCGAATATTAAAAGGTAAAATTTTGAACTTTTTTACAGACGCACGTATGAAACATTTAACATTACCTCACCTCAACTTGTTAGATATGCTTCCTAGATGTTTTACGAAGTTGAACGAGTTCGAACAAATATCGACTGATGCACTGCCAGTTATATTACCCTCGAACAAAGATGAAACGATTTTGTATGCTGGCAGAATGCCGACTTATCGAGTAAACATTGGATTCTTGCCGTTTCTTTTCCCGAAACGAGTTTCACGTACGCTCCCTTTGCATTCTGATGCGTTCCAGTCTCATAGGAAATGTTACTAGTGATATTCACTTGTTTATACTTCTAAACGAATAAGAAGGATTCTTTCTTGTGTATGTATCATAAAAGTATCAACAAGACAAAAATCTAAAAATATGAAACAGAAGTTAAAATAAATAGTTAAATTTGAAATTAGATTAGATTGAGTTTAATTTAGTTCCTTGTTTTATTTCATTTATATAAAAAGCTTCATGATGTATGAATATCACTTAAATATCAACTTTTAGATAACTGTATATAAATTATTATTACATTTAAATTTAGACTAAGTTATTTAAACACATTTATCACGTATTTTGTTTGAAAATTATTATTAAAACTTAGCTGAGATTTATTAATGAATCACTGGAAATGATTACAAATTAAAAAGTCAAAGTAAATTAAAAGCATCGCTTGTTATTTATTACTTTTAGAATTTAATAGAGCAACACTATTTAAATATTTATAAATTTGATTTAATTATACATCAAATTTTCAACAAAATTCGCTTCACTATTTATTAACGGATCACGAAGATTTATTGGCAAATTAGAGAAAAAAACAAATCTTTTTTCTTTTTTTTTTTTTAATTATTAAATGCTACTACGCTTTCGTATTTCAATTGAAAAAGGTCGAACCGAATGTTTCGAATAACTCGATACCAACGAGAAGCTTTCGTCAAAATTCAGTTGGAGATCTTTTTTTTTCTATCTACTTTCCGAAAGAGAAAAAAAAAGAAACCCCCGTAAGAATCGCATTACTTTCTACCATCTGCTTTGACATCCTTTTCAGGAATGCAACGACGAAGGAAAGCAGGTTTAAAGACGCTTATGTATTCCCTAGCGCTTCTTATCGGCTACCACCACCCTTCTCGAAGGGAAAGGGAACAGAGGAAGAAGTGGGTGGAAACGTCGCGAGTAACGAAATCTATGCATCGAATCAATTTTGCAAGAACCTTTCGGAATCCTTCCGACTTTTGACATTCTACACCATTCTACACCATTCTACAGTGAAGCTACCTTAGAGTGGGTGGACGTATGGATACGTTGCATTGGAATGGTGAAGAATGAAGGGAACGAATGGATAGGGTGTACACAGTCGGATCTTACCGACGAATCGAACAGAAATACGTTGCATTATTCAAAAAGCGTGTTGCCTGGATAGAACGGACGTTTCTTATTCGTACGAATACACGCGACTCGGATAAATCGACGTTTGAATATTTGTCGGTTGGATACACGCATGCACGCACATACACGTGACACCGAACAAATTGCATTTAGGAAAAATATTCAAATCATTATTAAATGATTTTTCATTAATTGATTTATTTATTTTTATTATAACACCTAAAAAAAAAAAAAAAAATTATTTATAATGTTAAATAATAAATGAATACGAACGATTTGAAGAAAGTTTTGTAGATTTTTAAGTATTTAGGTTTACTTTCGAATGAAGCTTTTTCATTCAAGATTGACGACATAGTTACGAGTGTAAAATAAGATTTGAGAAAGAAAAAGAAAATAAAGGAGACTTTAGTTTATCTCCCTATCGATCACCTCTTATCGATATTTAATTCTTTCATGGTAGAAGAAATGTCTCTTTTTTTGCATTACGACAACGACGACAACGACGACAACGAAGAAGAAGAAGAAGAAAAAAAGTAGAAGAGAAAGACGATCGGATCGTTTCGAGATAACGAAGAGGAACGAGCTAAGCTTACGGCTCAGGTTAAGGGAAAGAAAAGACAAAGAAGTGGAAGAACATAAGGTGTGTGAGTGAAAGAGGAGGAGGGTTAGTTCTCCTTTACTCAACGAACATTGGAGTACCAAAATGAGAAGGATCCTAAACGGGGAAGAAAATACTTGAGAAAAATGGTGGGAATAATAAAACAAAAAATACATCCAGAGAAAGAAATTGGATCTTCCTGAAAAAATATTTTCATCTTTTACTTTCTTTTAGCTTATCATACTTTTTATCATGCAATTGCTTTCGTCATTAGTCCCAATTCTTTTATTTTCCTTTTAACCACCCTTCTGATTACATGATATTCCGACCTTAGGAATGGTAAAACAGCTTTTAACGAGCTGTAAGATCTTTTTTGCAATTATTTACCACAAATTGTGGCGAAGAGAAGACAAATTTATTTTACACCCTATATATAGTAATAAATCACAGAGATATATAGAAAAGTTGTATTTTTGAAGAATATTAAAACGTAGTGCGTGCTTGAGGGATTAAAAAAACGCTATACTAAACATGGCCGATAGCTACCGCAAAAGGAACATTATCAGCTATTATACTTGTCGTCGTCGTCGTCGTCGTCGTGAAGTATAAACACCGAGAATATACGATGGAAGCTGCCTGTTCCTGTAATAATTAAATACAAATATGTATGGAGAAGGGAAGAAAGGTTTAGTCTACTGTTATGATATAATAACTTACAAGATATACTCGGATTATGAAAACTTCTTGAAATCGTTTTTATTATATCGAACGAAAATATTTTCAAAACTATAAAAATTGTAAATATTTTCTATTAAAAATTAACCTTACAATTCTTATTATTCTATGAAATTTTGTCCAGCCATAAGACAATCTTATTATTATCGAAGATAAAAGATGTCACGTTTATTTTATACGAGAGAGAACAAAAGACAAAGTATCTCTTTCAACGCCATTAAAATCTGAGAGGTAAAAATATATGACGTTATATTAAGAAAAAAAAAAAAAAGGATAGAAAGGAAAGGAGGAAAAAGGGAGATTAAGTCCGTAGGATCTCCTACGGGAGAAGAAGATTTGTCGTGGCGCAAAGCGTTCCCCATAATTTCAAGGACAAGCTGTGTTCGCTCTGGAGGATTACCAAGGGTTCTTATAGTAGCACGTATGTTGCCTCTTCTTTACGTGTTACGGATACATGCTCATCTAACAATAAGAGTCTCTCTCTCTCTCTCTCTCTCTTCCCTTTTCTCTAATTCTTTCTCTTATCTGTTAGTTTCTCTCTTTCTATCTTTTTCTATTTTTCACCCTCTCAGTATTTGCTTTTTTCTTCTTTTTTTTTTATTCTCTTTATCTTTATGTCTTTTTCTTTCTTTTTTTGCTCTCTCTCTCTCTCTCTCTCTTTCTCTCTCTTATCCATTAATTTTTCTCTTTCTATCTTTTTCTATTTTGCACTCTCTCAATACTTTTCTATTTTTTACTCTATCTTTCTTTCTGCATCTTCCTTTGTTTCTTCGTTTCTTTCTTTCTCTCTCTCTCTCTCTCTTTCTCTTTCTATTTATTAGCTTCTTTATCCTTTAATCTTGTCTATTTTTCATTATATGCCCTTTTTCTATTTTTAACTCTCTCTCTCTCTCTCCTATTCTATTTTTATCATTTACTCTTGTATTGTTTTTTTTCACCCTTACCTTTCTCAATCTTCTTTCAATATTCGTTTGTGTGTGTGTGTGTGTGTGTTCTCTCTCTCTCTCTCTCTCTCTCTCTCTCTCTCTCTCTCTGTCTTTTTCATAGCGATGATAAAAAAAACAAAAAAAAAAGAAGGAAAAGAATAAAGGAACAGCTTTCTCTTTCGTCGTATGGGAATAGCAAGCAAGCGTGGATAGACAAACGTCCTGACTCGCGAATTGAAACGAAGTATTCCCCTTTCCGTATTCTCCACACTAGGAGTGGGAGGTGAAGGGGGATGGGAGAAGTAGGGGGAGGGGTGAGGAGGAGGTGTTCTCTTCTGTTCAACTCGATGTGTTCTATTTAATGAATCCCCAAAGGAAGTTTGTTTTTGTTTCGTATGAAAACTATGTCGCATGAGAGTAGAACACACAAATTCTCGCTTTTGCTTTTTCTATTATATTTAAAATAGTATAACAAACAAACAAAAAAAACAAAAAGAAAGAAAGAAATAAAATAAAGGAAAAAGTAGTAGGTGAACCTTGAGAGATAGTTTATTTGTGATTTGAATAAATGATGCTAAATAACTTCTCTCGTCGTGTTCCATGATTGTTAATAAAGAAAATAAACATATTAAAAAAAAATCAAACGAACAAGAAAATAATACGTTTATAATATTTGCATGTTATTAATGATTTTAATGGATAAAATTTTTTTTTATTATCTCTCTTTGTCTTTCTCGTACATCAAAATTTCTTTTTACGATTCTTGTTCTTCGAGACACGTATTACGTGAACAATATAGTAAGGCTCTCACGCAGAAAGCATGACACGAATGAGATCACAGAAAATAAAGGTTCAGCCCTAGAATGGCAAAGTACGTTTCTTCTAAGGATGACATAGATCGAAATGGTAAAAGAGAATAGAAGAAAAGACGAGATGAAGAAGGAGAAGACGAGAAAAAAAAGAAATGCAGAAAAAGAAAGAAAAAATAAAGTCAAGATGAAACGGTGAGGAATTGAAGATCACATGAGAACGTTTGCATTATCGAAATATCCATTTAGATAATAACAACACTTCAACGATATAAATTCACGGTAAATAATAGTATTGGTATACTTAAACTTATAAGATTTTCATACGAAGTAAAACAATTATTATTATTATTATTATATACATTATAAAAGTAATATATAATATATTTATATCATTAAATAATTATATAAAACATGTTATTTTCCGTGAATATTAAAGATAATGTACGTGAGTTATATACGCATTTAAAAAGAAAAAGAAAAAGAAAAATAAATATTAAACAATAAAGTGGGACGGGGGGGGGGGTTGCGATGAATAAATGGTAACGCAAAAAAGATTTTCTAAATTAAAGAACTGAAGTAGTATGATGCTCTTCAACTTCTCTTTTTTAATGCTTACATGTACGTGTATGGGTGTTTACTTTGTGGTTATAGTTGTGATGATAGTCCACGTGTCCGCTTTAACGATAACCGTAATACGGAGATCGTTGTAAAAATTCACGAAGCTCCGGTCCATTCGTAGAACCAGAAAGAGTACTCTAAAATCCATTACGAGAATATGCTCGACTCGTTCATTCGTAAGTGCGCAAAGCGCACGCGCACTTTCGGCCATTCTCAGCTACTTGTTCAAACTTTTAATCGGATCGTTCCGCCGCCGTAAGCTCAGTTTTTTTTTTTTTTTATTTTTTTCTTTCTTTACTCTTCTCAGTCCATCTTTCTTTCTCTCTTTTCACTCTCTTTCTCTCTTTCTCTTCTATTCCGTTCATTTTTCATTCCATTTTGATCCTTTTTCCACGGAAACTCTTGTTGGAGTCGTTCGCAAAACGATTCGCGAATTACGAACGTGAAGGGGTAAAGAAAAAAAAAAAAGAAAATAATACAAAAAAGATGAAGGAACGAGTATTTTACACGCACGAATCACCTCCGAATGATTTCTCTCCCTGATCACCGAAAAAGATGGAAAAAGAAAAAAAAAATAGTAGAAAAAAGAAAAGGTTAAGTAAAAAGGGAAGAAGAGGTTGTTCCCTCCACGAGCGTGCAGAACTAAAAACGTTTCGTGCGTTACGATCGTACGTTTTCTACACGATTTTCTCTGCTATCTCCCTCGAGGATACTTTCGATTAAACGGCGAGGAATGAATCCTTTAATCGAGATTCCATGGGGAATAGAAATTGAAGGAGAAACGAGAGAAACTTTACAGTATCTACTTTTCTTTTCTATCTCTCTCTCTCTCTGTCTCCCGCTTTCTTTCTCACTCTCTCTGTCCCTTTTTTCATTTTCTTCTTTACTTCAACTTTTTTATATTCCAAGTAGACGAACGAACGATGAAAACTAAATATGCAATAAAATGTAGTAGATTAGAAAAGAGCTTCCTCTTTTTACCGAGGATTATAAATCCTATATATTACATAAAACATTTACGATCTTTCCAAGCGTTAACTTGACTTTACGTTACATTACGTTACGTTACATATTCAAACTAGGAACGAAAAATATTTGACGATGTATTGTGTAAAGAACTAATGAGGTACAAAAAAGGAGCTAAAGCTATAAAAGAAAATAAAAGAAATAAATAAATAAATAAAAGAACAAATAATAGAAAATCTTGAGAAAAATGTCAGTGATTCAGGAAAGAACTTAAGAAACATAAAAGTTAGGTTTGTGTGTGTTCTTGTATGTATATATCAATTTATCCTTTCCTATCCTGTACTATCCTTCAGCATATGGCTTTTCTTTATCAACCTCAGCAGACCCAATAGGGATTATGGGAGACTGGATGGAAGAGCAGAACGGTACTGTATAGGATGGGATAGCATCTCCTGCAGGATTTCCGAAACTCTTCTCCTCTACCGATTCATAAATATCCCCTAGCCGTAATACCTTGCTGAAAAGACTTTCGCGACTACTACTGTGATGATACTCCCTTGCTTGCTTGCTTGTTTGCTTGCTTGCTTGTCTATCACTATCTGCGACTCAACTCGTCCCTTTTCCTTTTCCACAATTTTGCGTGAATCGAAATCTCCTAAGAAACAGGTTCTCTTAGCGTACTGTCCGCCAAAATATCAAAGACAATTTGATCAATTTTTATATGTCCTCCTTGTGTATGTGTGTGTGTGTGACAAACGCATTAAAAATTATTAATTAAAAAATTTAGGAGATTATTTGATAAATTTCATACGATCGTTTCATTTCTCGTTGACTCATACTACTTGAATCTGAATTTTTTCAGGATTCCTAAGTAGTAGAACTTTATATGATCAATTTTTAGAATTAAACAATTCATTGATATTATTTACTTTTACATAATAATTATAATCAATTATAAATAATTTATAACAATAATAATTTTTACAAGTGAACTTTTCAATTATCGTTGACTCGTACTACTCGAATCTAGAATTATATATATATAAGTATTGTTAAGAAATTAAACTCCATGATAAATTATATTATTTATCGTTTAACTTATGTTCTTATATGTACTTTCTAAATGCAAATTATATTTAAGGGATGTGATTTAAAAAATATTCTTCAACAAAATGTTCATTTCGTTAAGACAAATAATTATTAGCTAGTCGTAAGCTTAGTAGTCGTATTCTTGTTTTCTTTTTTATTTATTTATTAAAATATTACTTCCTCTTGTCACAAGTATTTTTATAAAGAATGAAACTTCCACTTTGGGAACGTAACGACAATGAAATCCACGCAGAATGATTTAATAACAATCGGAGAAAGAGAGAGTTTGTACCGCAGTTCTGTTGTACGATGAATAGAATGGCCTTGTCGTGACTTTCCTTGGACGAGAGTTTTTAGCATGGGACAAGAATGTACTACTACTCTCTTTCTCTTTCTCTCTCTCTCTCTTTCATTCTGTAAAGCAGTATTGTAGAAGAAAATTAATTATTCGACGACCTTTGTGAACAATTTTTCTGGTTATTACTCATGGACGATGTAAAAGACGCGTAACCGGTTATCAAAGGGAGAGCTTGTTTCTACAAGAAAAGATTAAGTGGTATACTTTGAGTACTTTCTCGAGACATATTGTAATTAAATCTGAATCGTTTTTAATTTGCTATCCTCGAATTTCCTCACTAAATATCTATATATACGTGTAAAAATGTCTTTTCGAAAAACGCCCTATTGTTGAAAACTTTTCAACATAAAACAACGTACATTATGATGAAACATTTGAGAACGTTCATTGTACTAATTAATTCTTTGTCAAAACGATTACATTTCCCAATTATCACTGCATGTTGTTTGTTTGCATGGTACCTCTTGTTCTTTATTAAACGCAAACATTGCGTTTTAACTTACGCTGAAATTTAAATATATATTTTTTTTTGTTTTCTTTTTTTTTTCTCATTTTCTTTCATAATATTTCTACTCACATAGAGCGAGAAACGAATTAGGAAAACTGGGATTTGACGGAGGGAGAGAGGGGGAGGGGTAGAAAAAAAATATTACGACGTTGTTCTAGCGATAAAAGCTAGCCGGCGGTATGTATGATCCAAGCTTCGAGTTGAAGTACGAACCACTGTGCGAAAGTTTACATAGAGACACCCATTCACACGTTTTACATGGCATACACACACATAGGACATAAATACACGTAGGAGTTGCTTTAAAAACACCTTTTTCATCGCACTGTACTCGAATATTCTCGCAAAGTCGACGCTGTTTTCAGTTTTCAATACCAACGTATTTCAATGCGTCATTCTTTATCCCTCTTTCTTTTTTCTTCCTCACTCTCTCTCTCTCTCTCTCTCTTTCTCTTTCTCATACAATTCAAGGAGTTATCTCTCGAAGAAGGAACGAGAGCTTATCCGGAAGTAAATGCAAACGTTTCCGCCGTGTGTTTTACGCTGAGAGAATGCTATTATGTCGGCAAATAATTACGTCGAAAGACTCAATTATATTCACGGATCAACCAACCAACCAACCAATCCTCCTCCTCCTCCACCACCACCACCACCACTCCCACCATCCTTACTCCCTTTCCATCTAACTTTCCTTCTTTTCCAACTAACTTTTTCCCCTGTTCATCCAATTTTCTTACCGATCCAACGTCACTTCCGTTCGAGAAAAGATGATAGAGAAGAATAAGGTAAGAGAAAGAGAGAAGTGAAACGGGACGATGATGCCAAGGTAGAAAAGTGAAATGGCTTTCATAAAACGGAGATAATGATGTACGGCGTCTTAATTGACGTCATTACCAGCACGTCGTCGGATGACGAGAACGAAAACCACCATCACCACCAACACCACCACCAACGACACCACTACTACTACTATCACTATCATCATCACCAACTAAAACACGAATCTAAAAATCTTCACGATGTTGTTTAACCGTAACTCTACTGCTATCACTCTTACACACCCACTTCGTATATTTTACTTTAATAACTGCAAAAAGGATTTTTCACGAAACAAAAGGGATTAAGTGAAAAAGAGATAGAGAAAATACGCGAAATGTAAAAAGATATTAAAAAAAAAAAAAAAAAAATAAAGAAAAGAAATTAAAAAAAATGAAAATAAAAATGAAGATTCACTCTCTTCTCTTCTCTTCTCTTCTCTTCTCTTCTCTTCTGCAGCACCGTTTTCTTAAAGACGAAACTTTCTTTTTGAGGATTAACAGGGTGGTAACCAACGTCGCTTACATATCTTCTTTCTTTCCTATTCTTTGAGACCTCATTAAAGTAGATTAACCGACTTCTCGAATCGCTTTTCTTTGAATTTAAACCCTACCCCCTTCACCTCCCCCCTCCGCCCTCTCATCCTCCCCCTCTCCGTTTCACGATCTCCTCTTCTTTCTCATACTTTTCATTCGCTAACAGCTTTGCATACGTACTTACCGGTATACGTGCCATCTTTTCTTGGACCTCCCACAGCCCACCCCCGCTTTCACAACACTCCTCACAACTCACCCCATCGCAAACTTTTATCCCCCGTCCCAATTTTACTCACCCACTATGATACTCTACCTACCACTTTTCGTACTCTTTTTATACATATTTCACATCATTATCCTTTCCCCAAGATATTCTTCTATCTCTCTTTTAATCCTAAAGTCTTTTGTGTACTTTTAATTTCGAAATGGAAATATAAATCCAAATGCCGATGGCGTATACTAGTTTTGTATTATCAAAGGTAGACAAAAAGGAAATAAAATAAAATAAAAATAAAAAAAATAATAAAAAGAAAATTTCTCTCGACGAGGATCACATTGACTTTAGTCATAAATTGCTTTACTAAAAGCTCGTTGCGAAATAATTTTGTTGTTTATCATTTTATCGTATTACCAACGCTTTATTTTCATTTTCATTTCTTTTCAAAATGAAACCTCTTTTTTTTATAGGTTATTCACAATTTTTCGCACAAAGCTCGATTTAATTTAATTAATTTATTTTTATTTTTAATATTTTCCAGTACTTCTTGATATTTTCTATAGAATGAATATTTTCTTTGTAACATTTATTACAGAGAAAGATATATATAGGGATGCCCTGCCACACGTTGCTGTAGCTCACAATTAGTCTAATACACACGTCTTTAAGTCAACGAATTACCTTATACTGCTTTATTGCGATTATAAATTGAGATATAAACTATTCTATTTTTTCAAGTTGGATAAAATTGCACACAGTGTGAAAAATTTTATTCAAATCGGTTCAGTAGTTTAGAAGTCCATTGTGAACAAACAACGTGACACGTAATTTATATATAATCATTTTTAATGACATAAAAAAAGATAAAGATTCAAGAGGAGACTATGTTCCTAGAGTCGATCGATCGGGATCATAGTTCTTTTGCTACATTTTTCTTTCCCCGTCATCTCTTTTAAAGGAACAACGATGAAAAGAGTCTTTCCGTTGTTCCAAAAGACGTTCGTCTTCGAGAACGGTTCCTTATTGTCTCCCTGTCGTTGTCCCTGCAAGTAATACCTTACGATACGCTCTTCGAATACACATTAATCTTATTCTCGATGACTGGACATTTATCCTGTTTACTTCCGGCCATGTAACTTCCGTCCTGAACTGAGAACGACACTCTGACGAAAATTGATTCCCCCTTGCAATGATTTATTGGAAGAACGCATGTCTTCTTTCAGGGTATTGTTTCTTTTTTTTCTTTTTTCTTTTTCGTTAAACCTTATGTTTGTTCACGTAAGTGTGTGTATATGTGTGTTTGTATATAAAATGTATCAGAATATGGTATTTATAATAATTGTAACAAATATCATTATTTGGAAGTATTTAATATTACGAGTCAAACACAGAAATTATTCGTAGAAAGTAGTAAGTGTCCATTATATATCAGACTCTTAACAGTTCTCCTAAAATCAATTTTCTAATTAATTTATTTTTTTTTTTAATTTCTTAGCATTATTATTTTATTAAATAAACCATTAATGTATATACTATTTAAAGATTTAATATTAAATTATTGGATTGTTCGGAAGGTATTTTCCGTATATATAAATATATATTTTTATATCGAACATTAATCTACATTCTAGTAGGAATAAAAATTGCGTTAGATATGTTATATAAAAAAAAATATATATATATATATAGATATATATCGTGTACATCGTCCAATCCTCCAATCCGTATCTCTCTTTTCAAGTATACATCGTAGAAAACGTATTATTCATAAATCTTTCTCGCAAAGAAGATACGCTATTCTGAAATGCTTAAGACGTCAGAAGTTTTGCGTTAGCGTTTTCTTTATACGAATGTTATCGCACGGACGGCATTGTGGTCTCAAAGAAAAATAGTGAAAGAAAACTACCATACCGGATTTTTACTCTCAAAGGAAAAATACCCAAGATTTTCTCTCTCACTCTCTCTCTCTCTCTCTCTCTCTTCCTCTCTGTTTCCTTCTCTTATTTTTTTTTTTTTTTAAGGATCATACGTCGTACTACCTTACCATCACCTGCATAAACGTCATTTCGTGTCTTGCAAATTTATGTACGCTATAATATTTCACATATAAATATACATAGATGCCATGGAAGCGACGTTACTGTTTTTTTCGAGCTTTAACATTCCCTTGTGTTGATATTAGTACATACACACACACATACACATGTGTAAATAAAAATGAAAAAAAAAGATAAAAAGACAAAAATAGAGAGAGATAGAGAGAGAGAGAGAGAGAGATAGAGAGAGAGAGAGAGAGAGAGAGTGGAAAAAAAAGAACACGTTGGATATATGTAGGGTGGAAACAAAAAAAGGAAAGGTGGAAAAGAGGGTAGCGTATTTCCAAGCTTATAGAAAAATAGTCGTCATCGTCGTCGTCTGTGGAATGACGAGACTAAAACAGACTAAATGTGATGAGACGACGACGAATACTTTAACCAGGTCACGCATAAGCTTTTACTCGATTAAAGTACTAGTTAATTATTTTATTTCCCCAATCCCACGTTCCTCTCCTTCCGACACACACACACACACACCTACACACATACATACACACACTCATACTTTAATCCTTTTCTTTTTTTTTCATTTCTTTTTGATTACTCTTTTGTATCCTTCCATATCTCTCTCTCTCTCTCTCTCTCTTTTTCTACTCTTATAGTTTGGAATATATCTATAGAAATTCATGATATCTCGAATATAAATGCAACGTCACGTACCGTCGGAGCGTATCGTCGTCGATAAATTTCACATAGGAACGGATAGTTGTAGGTACGATTCCATCGTTTCTAAATCGGGTATCAGACACCGATATGCGTGTCGTGTTACGAGAATCAGGAAAATTTTTTATTATTTATTTATTTTTTGGGGGGTTTTTTTCTTTTTTTTTTTTTTTTGTTTAAATTCTCCCAACTCCAAAGAAGAGAACTACTACTACTACTACTACTACTATATACATGCACGTACTGTACTGCACATACACGTAATACACGTAGGTATACAACTGATTCCTGCGTAATTCGCGTAACGCATATCGTAATCAATAATTCAGAAATCGGGGAAAAGGCCAGTGCTGCAACGGGCGCGTGTTTGCTCGCGTATAAATTTCTCCCCTCGATTTGCCTTCCAACACCACCTCCCCCCTATCACCCTATCTCTCTCTCTCTCTCTCTTCCTCCCCACGTTTAACCTCTTTCGAAATCGCGTTCTCTTTTGTGAACGATTTATGGAGATTCGAATAATCCTCTTTGGTATTCTGTCATTTGATACGAGTTATCGTTCCTATTCCATCTCGAATAATACCGAAAAATTTGATGATTTTATTGTTTTATAATAAAATTAAAAAAAATAATAATTTACTTTGTTGAAGTTTTTTTCTTTTCTCCAAAGCCCCACCCCACCTTTACACCACGCCACCACCAATTCTGTTTTTATTAGTACTGTTCATCAACTAATAATAGTCATAATGACTATTTGTGAGATTATATTGCAAAATACGATTAAAGAATATTTAATAAGAAACTTGAATAATAAAATAAATCAAATTTAAATAAAAATGATCACTGAAATACCACTTACCAGTCAATTAAATTAAACTATACTACTGCAATTGAATCCACTAAGGGTATAAGTAAATAAGTAAAAACACTTTGAATGTTCCAATATTTATTGTTCCTATTTTTATATTGCACTCTTTTTTTTTTAAACTTCTAAACAACAATTGAAATAATTTGTAGTTTTAAGAAATGTCGATTCCAGAAAGTCCAGCTTTCTCGAACCCCCACATGCATAAACAAGGGTCAGCAACTCCGCGAACTATCACACGGTCATTCTCTTCCTTTATCACATCTACATACACATGTACACACATGCGCACAAACAATTTATGCCACGCTTTTTATACCACAATATTGGTGTTAACCGCTAAAACAGGGAGAGCTTTAGTTCAAGCTTCTCACTTAAACTGAAAGGTCGTAAATCTTCCACCGTCTCGTTAAAGGGTAAATTAATAATACGCAATTTCTTGAATATTTTGTCGGTTACAAAGTAAAGGGTTATTCTCTAACATCGTAGAAATACACTAACTTAAACTATGCATTTATTAATATTTGGACTAAAACAAACTGGAATTGCAGTTCTTACAACGTTTGCTTAAAAACACGATAATGAATGATCGATTAAAATTGAATAAACGAATAAACAGATATCAACAGTGTTATCAAAATAATAACAACTTTCAATCCTAATCTCATTTAATAATTATGGTTTCTATTATAATTGTCAATAACAAAAAAAAAAAAAATCAAGAACTAGTTTTAAATACTAATTTGTGTTTTTGTTCTTTTTGTTAAATATTACGGGAATAAAAATTTAATATTCTAAAAAGAAAAGAAAAGAAAAAAGAACAATTTTAAATTAATCTTACCTTTTTTTTTATCTGTTAACTGAAGTAAATTACTATTACTATACTACTACAACTATTAATTATTTTTTATTCTCCACTTTGGAATATGTGTTCCTTTTAAGAATAAAATTTGTAGATGGTATATTAAATGAAAATGAAGTAACAAACTTTTTAATTATCTCTCATACTTTGGTAGTTAAAACGCCAAGAAATCAGGAAGCGGTTTTAAATACTTCAGTAGTTTAAACATTAAGTAGTATAACAGGCAATTTGACTCAACATTGAAAAGTTCGAACGGCAGAGATTATTGGATGAATTTCGTTAGGTACGAATTCCGTGAATGGTTAGTGATAAAACAAAAGTAAAAGTTAGTAAAAAAAAAAGGTATAAAAGGAAAAAAATAAAAAGAGAAGGTGGAGGAGGAGGAGGAGGAGGAGGAGGAGGAGGAGGAGGAGGAGGAGGAGGAGGAGGAGGAAAAGGAAGGCATACGTGAGAAGTCTTCCTTCAACGCGTATCTTTTCGGTAATGCAGAAAGCGTGTCACCAAGGACAAATCCAAGGGAAGCACTAACAGCAGCAGCATCGAGTCGATGTTGCTGCAAGCTTGAAGTAAGTGCAAGCTCGAGTGATAATGCTTTCGAAAAGCTCGCTTCTGCTCTTTTAAGCTAACGACGAACTTCGAAGGAAGCTTACCAAACACTTTTCACCCACCCACCTACCACCTACCACCACCACCACCACCTCACTGAAGAATTTTTCTCCACGCTTGGAAAAGAACCTCTTCCCTTTCGCGGATTACAAAGAAATTACGTTCGGTGAGTCGGATAAAAGCAGCTGAACGATCCGGATTTTCAAGTTTTCGACGACAACGACGATGAGGTGCCATCGATATCGATATCGAAGCTTTTTCATGCTAGAACGAACTTTCTTCTTAAATCTTTAAAAAGAGATACCTAAAATATGGCTCTACATAGTATTATTACGTTTACTGGATACACACGAGATGGATCTACAAAGATTTACGACACAACTTTACATTTAACAATAATATATATTAGAGTATTAGTAGAAACACTTTGAGTAACAAACTGTTCAACTTTTAAAATATATATTTAATTTAAAAAATTCCTCAATTTTTTATTTTAAGTTTAATACAACAGTCCTGTATAATTATTTTATAAATTGTAAATCTTCAATGGTCTCATTTAAAAATTGTATTTGATAAAAAGCGAACGAGTCTTTAGACACGATTCATTTCTAATTTTAAGATAATCAAGAAGGAATAACGCACAAATTTGATGACACTTACTTTTAAATACAATAGATAGGAAGGAAGAAAGGATGGCAGTGTTTCTTGGTTGAGGTCATTGAAGAAAGATAGAGCTTAAATTTCGTAAGATTTAGGAGTTCGATTTGGGTAAATGGCGGGGGTGGAGGACGAGGAGAAGGGGAGGGAAGAAAGGGGAACTTGAATCGGAAGTCTTGGAATTGAGCGGCTTAGTTCATAGCAGGAAAACGTCCTCTGTAAATACTCGAGCGGTTTCCAGGCAATTTACCGTTTTCGTTTAGAGTATGTCCCCTTCTTCTTCAGCATCAAGCACCTTTTCTTTTCCTTTTCTCTCTCTCTCTCTCTCTCTTACTTTTCCTCGACTGTTCTTTTGGTTCCTTCTATTCTACATGCATACGTACATGAATACATACATACATAGATACATGCATTCACACATAGAAGGAAGAAATCTACGGAACATTACCCTCACGAACTGGTCTCAAAGAGAATATACGAGACGAGTAGCAACTGAAAGTAGAAAAAGGCCTCTCCTCTTTCCAGACCCACTCTCTTCTCACTCTCTCTTTCTATCTATTTTCTATCTCTTTCTATCGAGATAAATTCGCGTCGAGATAGAATCTTACAATTTCAAGGAGTCTCCAGAAGTCGACGCGATATCGGCTTATCGAAGAAAATTACGTGAGTTTGTCTTCCGTCGAGAAACCCGAAAGGATCCCAAGTTTCTTAGAAGGTTCTTCCTACCCATCGGGCCTAGTCACTATAACCCTCGTCTAAAATTGTCGTCTCGATAAAATGGGGATAAGTTTTTAAGGGTGAAAATGTTCTCTTATTTAATCGATTCGTAAAATAACACTTGGCAAATCTTTTGCTGGCCGTTTAACGTTTACTCGCTAAACGTTAATGTTCGAGATTAATCTCTTATATATATATATATATATCGTTTGCTTATTCAATTTTTATCATTGTTAAACAATACTAGAATGATAAATAGGAAGTAATAGGAAATTTTCGTTTATCAAAATTGTTGCTTTGAACAAACGTTCTTATTACGTCACAGTTGGTTACTAATTGTGTTTCAAGTGTTCCCGAGAGTTAATGAAAGTTTTTCGATGTCACTTCTTTCCCCTTTTTCTCTCTGTTCAAAAGCATCTTGATTCAGAAAGCGTAATAATTAAAAGTTTCTTCAGAATGAACGAAATTTCAAAGTACGAACGGGGGGAATTTAATAATCGTATCGTAATAGTCCGAACAAAATTAGATTTTTTTAATCGTATACGCTTTAAGGAATTCTTTCCCAATCAAAGTGAAATTTGCGTTGAAGTTCAAACTCAAAAGCTCGTTTTTTTTTTCATCTCCTTTTTTTTTTTTTTTTCTTTTTTTGCCCCTTTTCAATTTTTGTGCGTAACTCTCTGACTCTTACCGATACCACCGACACCGTCAACACCACCACCACTGTTACTGCCAGCGTACTATAGCATCGATTTTAATTAAAGCAATTTACTTTACGATCTACTACTCCCGCGTATCCCTTTTTCCCTTCTAATTAAATTCCAAATGTGATGAACTTTTTACCTATTATATCAGATATATATATATACATCTACTTATGACTTTTCTTAGTTACTATTAAGTATGTATATATCGGGTGAATCATTTAAAACAGGCTATCCAAATAATTCGTTTACTATTGTTGATAGAAAATAAATGTGTCAATCTCATGTTATTGGGATTATTTTTTGTTTGTTATATCAAAAAAAAAAAAAAAAACAAATGTTTAAAGGAGTAATAATAAAAATCCCAGTAACTCATTTGATGTGTCTTAAGACGCCATACATATATAACATATTGGAAAATATATCATTCTATTTGAGAAAATGGAATGAACCTTTGTATGTCTTCTACGAGTCCACCTAAAAAAAAAAAAAAAAAAATTATTAACATAGAATTATCAAGAGAAGAGAAATCAAGTTAATTTCATTCGACGCGTTGTTTTTTTTGTCAAACCACGTATAATATGTTAATCAGGCGGGATTGTTTGAAATGCTTCACCCGATATGAATGAACTTCTTCATCGAGGTTAACGTATTTATACGAAAAACAAAAAGATTCCTCTTAGCGTAATTTTACCGGAATATATTCGAAATCATTTGAACTGCTAAATATATTCAAAATTCATCTGCCTTTATGCAAAACAACGCCGCTATACGTTCCCTATATTAATGAAAATATTTACGATGACGTAGTTCATAAAGCTCCAAGCGCGTAGTTCGTTGCAAATTGAAAATACATATCTATGTATCACAAATCGTGATTTTATTTGAACCCTGATACAAATCACTACGTTCACTCATGTACAGTGTCATACATAATAAAGTAATCGAATACGTCAAATATATATGATATATCCAAATGCATTCGTTATTAATCAAATGATCGATTCAAATGCGAAGTACTTCGTTATTAGTTAATAACCTTAAAGATGATGAAATATTGGAAATGTATATTTGTAAAACATCGATATATTTGCTTATCTATTTTACCAATAAATGGTTATGGTAAAATGTGAAACCCATGAATGGACGGCGTTTTGCAACGATTGAGGAAATAAAGACCACATCGTATCGCTGGATGAGCTCAAGACAATACCAAAAAGTATTTATCAAAAGTGCTTTGACGATTAGAAAAAGTGTTCGGCACAAGTGTATTGTATCTTTGGGGGATATTACTTTGAACGGGGACAACATAAATATTTATAAATAAATCAATCAATATTTATTGTGATAAGAATAAAAATTCTCACCTTACTTTTTGATCGTACTTTGTAAATTGATACTACGATATTATATGTACATTGAGACACACAATTCAGGTTGTAACATTTATGTCTCTGTTGAAGTCCTCAAACACGAGCAAGCTAGGACGTTTATTTAGCGAAGTGCACCTTTTCTTTCTTTCTTTCTTTTTTTTCTCCTCTTCTTCTTCTTCCTCTTTTAATACTACTTTCACTGTGTCCGTTTTCCTCCCTGGAGTCCTCTTTATTCTTTTCCTTTGGCTCAACCACCATCCCTTTCTGAGTATATACTGTATACTTACTTCTATCCTATAAAAGTATACACCCTCTGGTCAATATCGTCCCACAGCAGCCATTTTCGACCCATCTAAAGATATCCCAGTTACGCATCGATCCTCTCTCTCTCTCTCTCTCATTCTCTCTCTTTCTTTTTCTTTTTCTTTTTCTCTTTATGAATATGACCTACCTTAAGATCTCTTTAATAAAAATATCATTTTATTCTTTCAAAAAAAAAAAAAATATATATATCGACTCGTACAACTTCCTGTTCTAGTTGGTTACGAAATTGTAACGTTTTATCGAATCTAAGATTGAATAAAAAATTCAAATAGATACTTATTTAATTTATTAATAGTCATTTGTAAAAATATCAAATTAATTGATTATTTTAAATAATTACATTTATCTCTAATTAAAAATATAAATTTAATGATATAAAATTTGCATCATAATTTAATACTTATCATTCTAATAAACTTTTCTCATAGAATATTACGAAGAAAATAAATGATCGTTAAGAGAAGTCAAGAAATGGTCTTAGAAACTATTTCCTATGTAGGAAAGAATTTATTTGACTGTCTCGATTATAATTATCGACTTTAGAAAACTTGAGAGTCGTTCGTATTACATAAACTTCGAATTTCTCGGATAAGAAGCTTAATTAAGGTCTTCTTAATTAAGAATCGGCTTTTTCTTTCCCCGAACGCGAATGTCTCTAAGATCTATTTGAGAGCTCGCGAAGAAAAAAAAAAGAGAAGGTAAAGAAAATGAAAGAAAGAAAGAAAGAAAGAAAGAAAGAAAGAAAGAGAAATAAAAGTAAGAAGAAAAGAGCAGTCTCTTTAATAAATTCTCAACGTGAAAGAACACGAGACAATACCAGAGAAAACTCGAGAACGGGACAATAAGATTAAAGAGGCAGAAGTAGCAGCAGCAGCAGCAGCAGCAGCAGCAGAAGAAGAAGAAGAAGAAGAAGAAGCAGCAAGCAACAGCACTTTTTCCTTTCTGCAAAACGTAGATCGAAAATCCGTAAATGTTTCTTCTTCTTATCGTTTATCGTTCAACGCGTATATTTCTTTCTCTTTCTGATACCTAACATTCCTCGTCACCTTTCTCCTCCCCCTCCTCTCCTCTCCTCTTGTTATTCTCACTGTTTATTGCTTCTTTCATTCTTTCAATTAAAATCCAGTCATTTTCTTTTTTGTCCAGTCAGAAACTTAATACTTCATGTTCGATCTTCAAAATAATTTCATTTATATTTATGATAATTAATTTTTCCTTTAATTGAATTCTAATCAAAAGCAATAACATATTAAATCATATTGATTAAATTGTTTCAGGAAATGCGAGAGTAGTCAAGTTTTCGTGCAAGATCATCACACTCACTGCATAGATACTTGCCGTTCAACGACCATGTGCGGAGAGGTGGTCGTCCCAGAGGACCATCTTGACGTAAGTAATTACTCATTACCTTGGGAAGTAACGTTAATTAAGCCACTAATTTATGATCATCTGGAAACGCGAATATAGAAGCATCTCATTACGATTTCAAACTAAATTCTGCTGACTAATCAATCGAGGAGATATTAACTACTTCATAACATATATTATATGTCGAAATAATCGAATTTTAATTTTCGAAATCAATCGATTGGAAATAATTAAAACAAATAGATTAAACAAATGAATTAAAAAAAAAAAAAACTTTATTAAAAGTTTTATATTTCCATTCCTTTTTCCTATTATCTGTTGATCAATTGATCTTCGTTAAATGATACAAGAGTGTGAAATCTTTTATCATAAAGTTGTCAAAGAGAAAAGTTGAGGATAAGCGACGTTAATTGGCATAAAAAAAAATTAAAGACGAATTATTAACTCCATTATTTGCATCCAGAAAAAGAGAGAGAAAGAGAGAGAAGATTAACGAACTCTACGCAAAATTATTTACCCCACCCTTATACTCTACTACACTATTACACCCCGTAACTCTAATGGATAACGTAATCTACCACCATCACCAACACACACCACTATCCCACTTCGAACGATCGCATCATCCGAGCACTTATTTATGAGCTTTCATCGCGCAAGATCTTTCTTCTCGCTTATACATTACCCCCTTCTCTCCTCGATCACTATTATTCTCTCTCATCTAAGGTAACTCAACTCAACTTTTGTGAGATCGGATTTCGAAGTGTTTATGAATGCTGTAAGTTAGATTAGAACATTTTCTTGTTTTTTCTTTTTTTTTTTTTTTAATTTTATTTTCCTATTCCTGTTCGCTTTCCTATTCGCAATATTAATAGGTGTTCGTGTAATTTGATAAATTATTATTCTGTAGAATGAAAAATTCAATTACGAGACGTCATCGATAAATTAAATATCCATTTTGTGTAAGAGGGAGAACTTTATTATGTTAAAAATAGTATAAATAGAAGAGAACAATTATTTACACCCTTGTAATATTACAGGGCTTGTTATTAATTTCGTTTTTCATATTCTAACGAACTAACGAACGTTATTTACTCAAGAAAATGTTCTTTATAATTACGAATTTTAATTAATTTTTTGAATTCACATATATATATATATTTACGGATAAAAAAAAAAATCATCAATTAAAATGTCGTCGATCAAATGAAAATAATAATTATTCATAGAAAAAAAAAAAAGAAAAACAATTTAATTACGTATAAATAATAAATTGAAAATGAACAGAAAAATATCGTATTAATATTCTAAAGTTTATATTATTGTTGATCCTAAATCGTCCAAGTATAATATCTAATTTATTATATCGATTTAATTTTCTCTGATAATAAAAGCGTATTTTAGAAATGAATTATCGAGAAACCGATATATCGACGATGAATATTTATTAGCCTACTCTCGATCGACTCTCTCTCTCTCTCTCTCAAGCGGAAGGCGCGAATTTCCGCATTGATACCTTGAATTTTGCGATCGCAGGTGTGTAGAATTTGCAACGCAACGGGTCACAATTGTCAAGTGGCGGAAGGAAGTAAAGCCGGTCCCGGAATCGACGGCGCGGACTTTGTATTTTATGTGTCCGCCATGCAGACCGAGAGATGTCACAAGGGATTGACGGTTGCTTATGCTGCTCACTGTCAACAGGAAGCTGCATTGGATCGGTGAGTTTGCATTTATCTATATATATATATATTGAAATAAGAGTCGTCTATGTCCCCTCTATGTCTATATATATGTATTTTACATTTATTATAGAGACACATACAAATATTTTGTTTAGATAAAAAAAAAAAAAAAAAAACAACGAGTCCAACGACTCATTTCGACGTTATCATCGATCGTATTAAAAATGAATCTACAAAAAAAATATTATTTTATAACAAAATGCAAACAAACTTAGAAAACAAATTTCTCATGAATAATATAAAAAATGACAAACAATATCGATTGAAACAATGTTTCTCCATTTACATAGAATACGAATAAAAAAAAAAAAAAAAGATAATATTTATGTAAAAATAAATATAAAAAAAGAGAGAGAGAGAGAGAGAGAGAAAATTCAAATATTTATACATACAGTATATCGAAAGGATGTTTTTTTTTTACAAACACGATATATGTATTTATTGCTTACGTGAGAAAGAAATAATACTTAATTTTAAACCTGACAAAAGAGACTACTAATCGTAAACAATGAATAAACGAAGTGTAGGTACTCTTTTTCACTTTCAACGATGTGTAACCTAACGTTGAATGAAATTTTATCCTGGGATTTAATCACCGTCGCTTAAAGCGAGCCCTCCGGTGTTACATAAAATCTAGCTAGGGAACGATTTGCTACGTTTGATAGATACGCCAAATTTAAATATTCACTCCGATTTGCAAGGCAGATCGGCGAACGCGTATTGTCCACTATCTCGCGCTTCCAACTACCCTCTAACCCCTCTTCAACCTCCCACCTCCCTCACCTTACACCCGTCTCTCTCTCTTTTTGTCATTGTATCTCTCTCTCTCTCTTTTTTCTATATATGTATATGTATATATGTCTATATCATTTTTTTTCTCTCTCTCTCTCCGTTCATATTTTTTCGATGATCGATTCGCGCATTCGAGTTATAATGTAACACCACTTTATTGAAATTGAATATTTTTCAATATAGACCACGTACGCTTCGCTACTCACTTTTATCTCCTTCCACTGATTTTCCTTCTCACTCTCTCTCTCTCTCTCTCTCTCTCTGCTTTCTTTATTTCTTTTTTTCTTTTCTTCATTCTCGAACGTGCAAAATTCAAATTTCCCAACCCACTTTCAAAATTCTCTCATATTCGTGTTTCCGCGAATATCCAAGGTTTCGTTTAAACGATTTATATTTAAAAAAAAAAAAAAAAAAAAAACCTATAATTCGTAAAAGTTTTATAATATTAATTTGAAATTCGATATAAGTATGTTTGGATTATTAATCACGAATTTATTCAATTAATTTTATAGAAGCATTTTTTTTTTACAACGATAGCTCGCTTTTCCGTTTCTTTGATTTATTTTTTATTTTCATGAAATTATTTCACCTTCATCTTACAATAAATTTCACGTTCGTCGATTATTTTAGCAATTGTTCTATTAAAACGTTTTTTGCTTTGTATCAACACTGTTCTTCTAAAGTGAAATTTCGCTTATGCATTCGACGTAAATGAAATTTCTTCATTGTGTTGTACTATATATATATATATACAATATATCTATACATTTATTATAAAAAAAAAAAAATTTCACTCTAACGTTAACGGTTGGGGAACTTCTCACGAGATATTATCAATGTCATGATAAAAATTTGATATGATACAAAATTAGAAATAATTTTTGTGTATCGATTGAACAGAGATAAATTCAAGGTTGAGTTATGTGAATCCACACCCACGGTTGTACTAAAAATAAAATTAAAAAAAAAAAAAAAATACCAAGAGTCAGTTAAAGAATAATTGACACGGCCTTGAAACGTTCCACGAACATTTTTCCTACGTAAAAAGTTATTTTTAACGTTTGCTTTTTCTTCGTTTTCTTTTTCTTTTTCTTTTATATCAAACAATTTGTGTGAGAATATTTTTTTTTTTTTTTTTTTTTTTTTTTAATAATTTTAATACCTCGTGAAATATTCAATCGTTTTGTAACATCTTGTATAAATAAATGTATGAACGTGTATTTTACTACACGGGAGAATAAAGAAGAGAAGGAAAATAAACGAAAAAAAAAAAGAATAAAAAAAATATATAGATTTCTCGCTAACAGTATAAAATGAAACGAGCGAAGCAAATAATAAACATCGAAGTATTTCTTCTTTCTTTCTTTCTTTCTTTCGCATAACGGGAATTTATTCGCCGACCGACTTAATTAACGTTTTCTCTTTTACCTCGATATCCTTTAAAAAGAAACAAAAAAAAACCCCCCGTATCGATTATATATATATATATATATATATATACAGTGGAAAACAAATTATTGAGGAATACGTTAGTCGCGAGAAAATTTCAATTCGCGATTTATTCATTTTGGTAAGCTTTTACTCTTCAACAATATATACCTAGCTCCGGTTTAAAAGGACGCATAGAAATGAAAGAAGAATCGAACGCGTTCCACGTGATTTAATATTTCCAAAGCAATCTATCAAACTTCCGTGAATATTTCAAAAGCATTACGATTTCTTCCTTCGATCGATCGATCGATCGATCGAAAGTGAATTGAATTCATCCGTCAATGGCACGTGTCACAAATAATATATCGAATTCGACTCTTAAAACTTTTTCTTCCTTTATTTTCTTGTTTTTTTTCTCTCTCTCTCTCTCTCTCTCTTTTATTTTTCTATTTTTTCTATGATAACTGCATATATTCGATTGTCCAGAAAATTTCTACGGATTTTCTAAATAAGTAAATAGTGAATATGTATATACATATTATATCGTTGTTTACGAGTTTGAAGGGGGGGTGGGTGCTTTCCCGTTTTACGATAACGTACAAATAAAAAATAATAAAAAAAAAAAATTAATATGCAAATGGAAATAAAATTTGAAAATTATCAAAATTAACCGACTGTTACAAAGAATTGGATTTACACCTGTTTAAAAATGATTTCTAATTTATAAAGTTATTATATATGCTCACAATTATTGTCATTTTAATTTATTCAACGAAATACTTCAAATTAACACCCAGATCATTTATAATCCACTGACCCATCAAAACCGCTACAAACTACTAGAGGATCCTTTATCTAAACAAAACATTTAAATCTTAAAAAAACATTTCGATTATATGACCCAGGTGATAGCAGGTGAACGCCAAATACTCCGCATTATTTCACAATTCTCTTTTATGGCTTTATTCTCGACGTCCCATAGACCAACCAACGTAAATAAAGTATTAATATTTTTTTTTTTTTCATATTTTTTTCAGACCAATCGCAGGACATGCAAATCTTTGTCCTGGTAGTATTAGTACGAAGCCCCAGGAACTGGAAACATTATTGAGTACCGTGAAACACGAAATTCTTCACGCATTGGGTTTCTCCGTCAGTCTTTATGCCTTTTACAGGGATGAAAATGGTGAACCTAGAACACCGAGGAGAAGTGACACTGGGAAACCTCCGTTGAATGAAAAGTGAGTATTATTAAAATTACCATAAAACAAAAAATAAAATCATACTGAAGAATTGATTTTTCTTTATTGTCTTTCGTTATAATAGTTAATAGTTTTTAGTAGTCGTGCGTACGTGTGAGTTATGTGAGCACAACATAAATTTTACATTATCAACAAAGCTATTTTTCTATTATTTCGTATAAACAAACAAAAAGTACACTTTTTAACAGATAATTGTATTATTAAACTAAAAGTTGATCAAATTATTCGACAAAAATTTAATTATAAATTCGAACTAATCGAGTAGAGTTCGTTTTTATTCTAATTGAAAACATATACGAATGAAATAGGTGAAACTATCGAAATGTATTTAAGTCTAACGTAGAAACCAATTATTTTTTTTTTTTTTTCAGTCAATCTTTTATCTCTTGATATAAGCTCGAAACTTTTTAACTCATCCTCGTATATACATATATATATATATATAGAAATATGCTAAATATAAAATATATGAAATGTCAAAATATGAGTGGAAGTGAAAGAGACGTAGACGACATCGTAGATTACTTTTATGTTTCTATCTCGTTTTTTGAGAAAGAAACAAGAAGCAACAACGTCGTCGGTGGCTACAACGATCCATCATCCAACCCCGACGACATTCTTCCTTCCATCCCTCTTTTTCTCACCCTTTACTCCTGCGTTCTCTTCCACCATGTTCGTCGTGTAGTATCTGCCTTTAAAATTGGAAAATTCCAACTTTCCTCTCTCTCTCTCTCTCTCTCTCTCTCTCTCTCTGTCTCTCTTTTTCTCTCTTTCGCTCCCTTTCAGTCTACGAACCATAACGAACCGTTCCGGCGTGGAACGCGTTCCTACCGTCCTCCTGCTTTTTGCCATTTCTTTTTCTTCTTTCTCCCTTTTTGTTTTTTTTTTGTTTCACTCTCTTTCCTCTTTCCACGTTTTTTTTTTTTTTTTTTTTTTTTTTTACTGTACTCTCATATTTGTGTCCTTCTTTCTTTCTTTCCTTCCTTCCTTCCTTCCTTCCTATTTTACATATCTGTCGCTCTTAAAAATTCAACCCTTTTATTTCTGACATCCATGCGCATCTAATATTCTTAATCAAAACACGTTTAATTGTAAAAATATTTTTTTCATATTGTTGTTGTTGTTTTTTTTCTCCACAATAAGATAAATTTATTTTTTAATTTTTTTTTTTATTATTTACATCTGTTACATTTCAAATCCAATCCTATATTCTGAAAATCTCATCACTCCTAATATTTTCCATTAACACCTTAAAGAATTATAAACATATGTTTTTAATGTCTCGTCTCTCATAACTACGAAAATTTATATTTCATTTTTTAATTCTATTTTCTTTTTTTTTCTTTTTTTCATTACTTACATTCGTTGCATTTACAAATTTAACACCTTCAAAGATCGTAGAAATATTTTCCAATTTTTTTCGTAATACAAAAAAACAATGCATCTTTCATTATGATCTACGATTTTAATGAAACCACGTTGGATACCTTCTCACGTAAAAAAGAAAATAATTATAAAACCGAGCTCGTTCGTTAATACCATGAGAAAAATGAAATTAATCGTCTATTGTACTTCTTTATTGAAATGAAATTATTATCAAAGTAAAATATTTATTCTATTGATTTTTTTTTTACTATCTTTTTTCTACATCGTACCATTTCATGCGTGATTCAGATCAAAAGGAAAAGCATCTTTTCAATTAATATTATATTTTACAAGATTAATCAGAAAATTCCAATTTGTCAAATAACAACACACGACACAAGTTGTATTATTAAATTAACAACATTTATTTTCGTACGATCATGAACTAATCTTTACTGTAAATGCACACGTGCCGTCACACGTGCACACGCTTTTTCACCTTATCTGATTATAAGAACTTAATCTTCCACATTTTCACATTGTAAAGATAGAAATAGACAATACTGTATAAAAAGAACACGAGTTCAATTACTAATCATTAAAAATATATTCTTTTATCTTGTTGTTACAATAAGATCAGCATTGTGCTCGGTTTCTATTTTAGATTTTAACCTGTTTTTCCATCGGTCTTACACTAAAATGTTTCTCAATGTTTTTAGGATGCCCATCTCCACTTAATTCTCGAAATTCTTTCAGTGTAATACATAGATCTTGTGCACTTAAATCGTACCAAGAAAAAAACTCTCTCTCTCTCTCTTAAATAAATGTTAATAAAAGTTGTATTATTTTCTATCGATATCTAAAAATAGAATCAACAGTTACCCCGTGTGCGTGTTTAGTCTCAAGAAAAAAAAAAGGATGGAAGGGTTGTCTACATCTCTGTTATTATTTCAATTGTTGTATGATATATTTTCCGGAACATTTAACGTTGTACATTTTAACCTTAATTATCAGCATAATTTTTTAATTTGTCAAGAGAATGATTTGTTTAAAAAAAAAAAAAAAGAACAAAATCTTCGATAGCGGATCGATATTGTTTCATTTTCTACAACCTACTTCCATTATTTCGTAAACGTTCCAAGATATAAACGAACAAGATAGACAGATAGATAGATAGATAAAAAGATGGATAGATGGATAGAAAGATAGATAGATAGAAAAGTAGTATATAGTCAAACGTAATAATGTTTTTCACCTCGTGTTCGTACTCCGTGAAATGACCATTCACGGATACATCCGTCATGTCGAAATATGAAAAGCGATGGCTGGCTTGCTGTCGAAAACAGCTTTCTACTACCGTGCTGTATCAATCATTCTGTACGAAAAATAAAGAGAAGAGAAAGAAAGAAATAAAGAAAGAGAGAGAGAGAGAGAGAGAGAGAGAGAGAGATGGCAAGAGGAATGCTGCGTTTAAATTACTCTCAACAGAGAAATCTCCAGAGATTATTAATCGACTTTTGAAATGGCACCACTGTATTCCTGTCATGTACTATGATACCTATTATCAATTCTTCAATTATTATTTTTTTTTCTCGTAATAACGTCGTATTACACGTTTTATCAAAAATTAGCCTAAACGATTCCAAAAGAAAATTATTTCGAGATATTTAAATTATTTTTCATTGATAAATCCTACAATTATTATTTGTTTTATTAAACTCGTATATGCGTCATGAACGATTAACAAATCAAAAGTGATTTTATTATTTTTTATAATTATTAAAAGTATCCTTTTTGTGAAAAGTTTTCTCCCAGAAGTTTGGAAAATATATTCCAATCTTTATATTCCATCCATATCGTTTTATTTTTATTTCAATTTCAAGATAGATCGTAGGTGGTTAAAACGAAAAAAAAAAAAAAAAACTATAGAAACAAATAAATTTTTAATTAATTCTATAACGAGAAGCAGACAAAGATGATCTTTTCTCTTTCTCTCTTTCTCTCTCTCTTTCTCTCTCTTTCACTTTTGTGAAACGACCTTAATTAACGAACGCGATTAATGAGGAAAATAAAAAAGAAAAAAGAAAAAAAAAAGAATACGATGAGAAAGAAGCAAAAGAAGAAGAAGAAGTAGTAGTAGTAGTAGTGAAGGATGAGGAGGAAGAAGAGGAGAAAGAGGAAGTAATAATTTACCGCATATGCGCAGATTGCAAACGCATCAGTGGAGCGAGAGTACGATCAAGACCGTAACGAGGCCATATTGGCAAGTGCACGGTGGTTACGTCGAGAGGTCGATGCAAATGATCGTAACGCCACGAGTTCGTGCCGAAGTTCAAGCACACTTCGATTGCCCGGACTTGGAGGGTGCAGAACTCGAAGACCAGGGAGAGGATGGGACGGCCTTGACGCATTGGGAAAAGCGAGTCTTCGAGGTTACTAATTTTCCCTAATTTCCTATAATCCATTCAATTATTTTCATACTCGTTAATTTCAAAATTTATCACATTCGTCAATTATTTTTCTTACTTATATTACTTACTTTTTCTTTATTAAACATTTGAAATTTTTGATATAAATTACGATTGATCGATAACTTTTTTTAAAAAGTATTTTGATATTTATTCATTTGTTAGGATAATAAATTTGCAAATTACAACATGTTGTTGTTGTTACTGTTCAATTTTTATCAAATGTGAAATTGACGATGAAATCATAAATAAATAAATACAAAAATGTTTATTATTTGCAATTCCCTGATTTATATATGAAATTAGTAGTATATTTGAAACCATAATGCAAATGGGTATGATAATATTTAAAAACAAAATCAAAATATTCATTTTTACATATAATTATTGTAATTTTTTTTTGAATCAAACTTAGGGATAATTAATAACTAATTCTTATTATATATATATGATAGAACGAAGCTATGACTGGTACCCACACACAAAATCCAGTTTACTCGAGGATTACTCTAGCATTGATGGAGGATACCGGTTGGTACAGCGCAAATTACTCGATGGCGCAAAAACTCGGTTGGGGACGACATTTGGGTTGCGATTTTGCTATGAAATCCTGCAAGGAATGGATATCCTCGAAATCGTCACGTTTATCGTAAGTATCCCTCGTTGAATTTAAACTCTGACGCGACACGATATTATTCCCCAATGGAAATAGCCCAAATAGTCACGTTTTCAATGTTAACCAGTGAAATCTTATCTATCGTAAGATTGTGAATCTTTTTTTATACACACATACACACAAACATTCCCTCCATCCCACCAATCCTTTTTCGTGTTTCTTTTCAACAAAAAAAAAAGCCTATTCCGTTAAAAGCATCATCGCGTTTTCTTCTTACCCTCTAGCTTTTCAATGCATAAGAAACTCGATTATCGTGCACTTTAATACTCGACTGTAGTTACTCTAATAAAATCGCTGTTACCGAGATCCGTGATCTTTCCATTTACTGATTTACAGATATAAATATATTTTCCAACATTTCTTTTATTCTCTTGCTTTCTCGATTTAAATGGATACTTTATTTGTCTTTCTTTTTATCGTTTTATCTGTCATATATTTTAGAACGAGAGACTAATTTTATTACAATCGTATTATATTTTAAATAATATTATATATAATCAATTTAGAATCTCTTATTAGGTAAAATAATTAAAAATTCGACACTTAATTTTCAATTTTCTTTCATTCGATCTCCCTTTTTCTCTCTCTCTCTCTCTCTCTGTCTGTCTGTCTCTCTCTTGGGATATCGAAATACCAGCAGAGAGCAAAAGTGAGTAATAGAAATTCTTCGATATAAAAAAAGAAGAAAATAAAGAAACGTAGCTTTTAAAAAATGTATTAAATCGTACCGAGAAAGATCTCGTTATAGTTTAACACCATACTATTATACTTTTCTAAGAATGTTATTACTTATTTCCAGTGGGAAATCGATTCATCCTTTCTGCAATAAGGTGAAACAAGATCCATTACAAACCGAGTGTACGGATGATCGAAGTTCCGTAGCTTTGTGCAATTTGGTGAAACATCCTCAACCCTTACCGAAAAAATATCAAGTAAATATTATTATTTTATTATTCAATTATCTCTTATTTCTCTTATAATAAATTCTTTAAAATAAACACAATTGTGAATTATGAATGAACACGCGAATGTTTATTTGTATTTCAAAAAGAACTTTTGCATGAACGAGCCTTATATAGGGGGAGGAGGGAGGGAGGGAGGGTTGCTACTAATAAGGAAAAAAAAAGAATTGTTTAAAAATAATCTAATAAAACTGAACGTACCAATAATATCTGTGATTCAGTATATATACGTCTATTTTTAAATATTATTTAAATGATATATACAATAAAAGTTATTTTAACGAGTATTTTTTTGTATTTTTAACAGAATTTCGATTTAATCCCACACGTACCATTTGGAGAAGAACAATATTACGGTGGTTCAGTATCTTTGGCAGACTATTGTCCATATATTCAAGAATTTACATGGCGAGCTCGAAACATCGTTGTAAGGGGTTCTCATTGTCTTTATGAAGACAACAATCCACGTAAGTGTAAAAGAATAAAAAAAATCTAAAATAAAAAACAAGTACTTAATAGAATAATTTTCCCATTCAAATCATAACAGAAATTTCGCATAAAATTCTATAAAATGTTAACGTTTAAATAAATAAATAAATAAAATGTACCTTACTTTACGATGACTATTTATTTTCATTTAAGATCCAGAGAAAAATTTTGCATTGGAAAAATATGGATCCCATTCGAGATGTTTCGATCATACCAATCAAATGTGGGAAGAGAGAACGTGCAATCAGGCACGTCAGTGGCAACATTGGGGTTCCGGTTGTTATCAATACAAATGCGAGACGGGTCGTCTGCATATTATGGTCAGTGAATATTATCCTAATGAGCACAATTATCTTAAGTCATTAATTAATCTCAAACTGGCGAAGACACTAATAGGATCTGTGTTATTGCACAATGGATAACTTACATGAATGAATTATCTATTAAATGTCATATATTTAATTGTAGGTGGCAAATTATACCTACACTTGCTATCATGCTGGTCAAGAAATAGCAATTAGGATTATTCAAAATGGTTGGCTACACAAAGGTGCTTTGATATGTCCACGCTGTAAAGATATCTGTCAAGTAAGATTTATCATATTATTTTACCTTTAATTATAATGGAATATAATTATTTTAATATTTATTCTTACGTATTACTTCATATCTTCTTCTTTTCGTTTCTGTTATCATTATTACAAAGATTACTATCATATTTATTACTATTATTATTATTATTTTAATTATTATATCATTGTCATTATTATATCGCTTATTTGAAAAGTTTGTGCTAATTTATAATTATATATATATGCTAATATTAATTTTTATTAAAATAGTATAGAATTTAATAAATATAGAGAAAAATTTAATTCATTTATTTTCAATAATACATTTATTTAATATAAATATATATTAAGGATTTACCTAATTATAAATCAGCACAGCATTATCCTTGTAATTTACAATTTCTTCAATCCATTTTTCTGCAATTTTCTGGCCCTAAGAAAATACTCAAAAGCCAAGCCCTTATATTACAAAAATGTCAATTACTCCTAACAAACGTATCACAATAAAACATACAACCCTAATTTATAAATTCCCAAGTTATTTCTATCTTTCCTAGAACCAAATTCATATAATATCCTAAATTTTCAAAATGATTAATGATAAATGATAAATGAAGTAATCTTGATCAATTGTTTAATCCATTTCAGGCTGAACTGAAAACTCGAGGTGACTGGTGTAAGCCTGGCGATGAACATCCACCTGCAACTTATTATCATAGAGACAATCTTGATTGTTCATCGGCAGGAATTTTTGGTCTAAACTTAACAGTGACTATTCTAATCGTTTATTTATCATTCGTCGTTAGATGATATGACGTTGTCGAATTTAGTAAGATTTTTTTACAACCATCATCTGACTCGATAAAACGACGACGACAACAACAACATACTTATGATAATTCATCATCGTAGTTGCGTTAAATATATATATATATATATTTAGAAATCACTAAGTTTCTATAAATATATACATATAATTACATATACGAGTGTGCGTGCGAACGGGGAACATAAAACATTGTACACCATTTCAAAAACCTCGTCGCATTTTCTAAGCCACGGAACAAATTTTCATCCAATTATAAAAAGGGAAGAAAAGAAAAAGAAAAACAAAATAACAACCAAACTAAAACATTCTTTTTGAGTAATTTATTTTTAGCTCTCGAGTATTACGGGTAAGAAAAAAAAAAAGCAAAAACAAAAAAGAAAAAAACCTTACGATTTTGTGATCTTTAGATCTTGGGAGCGAAAAAGTTTGATCAATTTGTCTCGATCGATATTTATTGTTGCTAATTTTATTTTCTAAAGGATCATATAGTTAAATCCCTATAACATTATTTTTATGGGAAAGATATATAAATATATAAATACACACATATATATATAATATATAATATATTAAAATATATATAATATATAATATATTAATATATATAATAATATATATAATAAATTAATATATATATATATAATATTTTACATTATTATATATATTATTTTATTATATATATATATATATTAATATTATTAAAAAATTGGATATATATCTAAAAAAAAAATATTTAGCAACACAAACGAACGGATTATTCGTAACGATAGAAACGTCAAGAAATAAAATTAACATTCTATACTTCGTAAACTAACATTCCCGTCAAATCTTTAAATAACGAAGCTAAAATGCATACACACTAATGTCCTGTATAATAATCTTCGTTGTATAATGATTTTCTTGATTTTTACGCTTAACATTTAAACTTGTAAGTGAGAAGAACAAATGAGTCATATCGAAATGTTTTTTTTAGACATGTAGAAGGATTAAGGATGATGATAATGATAATGATGATGAAGAAATAGGAAAAAAAAAGTGACGTGTGTCCAACGTTCTTACGTATTTATGTATTATACATACACATAGATATATATACATAAATATGTTCGATAAATTTCATGGAGTCACACAGGGTCGTTGGTTGGACAATATTTCATTAAAAAAAAAAAAAAATAGAAAAAAAAATCGACATCTGAAATATCTTCTACGCGAATAAATGCGATAAGTTTTGTAAATAATTTTACGAGAATGAAAAAGAAAGAAAGAAAGAAAGAAAAAAAAACAAAAAACAGAATAAGATAAAACAAATATAATATACATATAACAGAAGATAAATTTTTATGCGTATAAAGAAAAAAAAGAGAGAAAGCTTGTGTATTAAGAAAAAAGAAAAAAGTAGAAAAAAAGAAAAGAAAATGGCGAAGATCAATGATCGTAATTAATTATCATAGATGTATTAAACCAAGATGTTTCAATTTCGTTTTTATTCTAAATACGCGTAGAGACTATAATAATATTAATAATTATAATAATAATAATAATAATAATAATAATAATAATAATAATAATAATAATAATAATCGATCTTAGAAGATCGTTTGTACGTATTCTAATCGCTTCGAGAAGATCACACTTTTGTGTTTTGCCATTTTAAAAGCAAATCTTAGCATCGGAGCCATCTTCTCTCGATACATTCCAAAAAAAAAAAAAAAGAAAAAAGAAAAAAAACAAATTCAAAACATTCAAATAGAAAATAAAGTAAATGATAGTTTTATTTAATTCCGATTAGATAAACGAATCGGAAGTAGAAATGAATTTTATACTACACAGTCGAGAGACGGATGTTAAGGATAGTCGTCAAGTGAACGTCGTATTGTCATCTTGTATAGATAAAAAGACATTTAATCTATACTTTTGTACAGATACTATTAATGTTTAAATAAGTAGTTTACTGTATTGAATACATTCAAAGCGTTTAAATATTGCGAATGTAAGAACATCGATATGCTCCGAGTGTATGCGAGTACATTTGCGTTGCGTATCCGTATCCGTATGCATGTGTGTGTGTGTGTGTATGTATGTGGGAGCGTGAAAAAATATGTTTCTAATCTTTTGAACGTACTATTGAGATAATCTTAATTTTGGCCATTGTGCTGTACAATTTTTATTCGATAAAAAAAACAAAAAACAAATAAAGAAGAAGTAAAAATAAAATCTATGATTTTGACAAATATAATATTACTAATAATAATAATTATTATTATTATTATCGGTCCTATTGTGAAAATCCTCGCGTGTTCAAAATTGTGGTTTACTAAATTTTCTAATCCACTGTTACACAAAAATTCAAATCAAATAATTTTTGTTATTATTACAATGAATTATTCTAATAAAGAATTTTCTTTTGAAAACAAACAAACAAACAAACACGACTGGTAGTTTTTATCAATAAACAACAACAACAACAACAACAAAAGTAATCGTGGATAGTTAAAACAATGAAAAATAAGAAATAAATAAATAAATGAAAGAAATAAGAAACAATATTATGAGAGTTTATTGTAAATGTTGTCAATGATTCTAATTAATTATCATCATTCCAAGCATGCAGGGTAATCATTGTCATCGTCGATTACTTCGGATTTCAAATTCGATTAGCGACAGCTCGTATTAATAATATAAATATACATGTATACAAGAAATATATATGTGTGTGTGTATTATATGAACATACGAAGTTGATGTCCTATCGATAATCTCCGTCTTTGAGTACTATGTGCCATCCCTGTAAGAAAGTAAATTATTACTAACAAAAAAAAATCCTCTATAACCATAAGTAACGGGGACCGAACTTGTTTCTTTTTTTCGTTGTTATAAATATGAAATATTGTATCTACGTTTATCTGTTGATGAGAAATTTTCAAAAATCGTCTAATTAATAATTGTATGACCTACTATAAACTAGAAACAAAAAAAAAAAAAGAACAATGAAGAGGCTAATAGATGTACAAGAAAAGAATAAAGAATTTAATTACGCCATCAAAATCTATAAAACGTTTCCCCTGTATTATTTTTAAGACGATTTTTTGCAACAGAAAAAATAAAAAAAAAAAAAAAGGAAAAAAATTACGCGAAAATAAAAGTTAAATTGTGAGATAAAATTTTGAGATGGTTGTGAGTGTTGTTGCATTTTTCTCTCGATAATTCTATCTTCCGATATGAAAATCGTCCGGACATCTTTTTATCTACTTCGTAAGTTAAAAAAAAGAAAAAAAAAGAAAAAAACGATTGTATATACATAAAACAGTTAAATTTTCTTCTGTGGGTAGAATTTTATTCCAAAGAATTATATTTTTGCTTAAACACACGAGTGTATTTATCGTACGTAATTGAAAGATATTCAATTTTTTCCCTTTAAAATGGAACAAACAAATTTCATATCATTAAAAATTTCACCACAGCGGAGAATTTAACTGTGCCTACGATTCCGGACGTAAAAATGAGTTTTTTTTTAGAACGTAAGTAATGTCATTTGAAATACAAAATACAATAAAAAAAAGAAAAAAGGTACTCGTTAAATGCTATTGGACTATCGTAATTAAAACGTGTGTTCTATTTTTCTGTTTCTTCTTGCAAATTTCCGCCGATGAGAAAAATGTATAAACGAATTGTAAACGCAATCTCACCGATTCCACTGATCATTCTGTTTTTATTACACGATAAGATGTATACAAGATAATAAACGTTTAAATCTTTAGAATGTTTTCGTTCATGTCAATTTATAAATCCTTATCTAAATATTATCTATGTCAAAATAATTAACATTTTAATGAAAGAAATTTTTCGTTTATATACAAAAAAAATGAAAAATTCCATTTCTAAAACTAAAAGTATGATTCAATAATATCAATATTTGTTTGTTTATCCTCGCAAACCTATAATGTAACTTAATAAACATAAATTTTAATTAAAAATTTATCTTCACATGTTCATTTATATATTATGTAATAATTATCAATTTTTTTTTACACGTGCTTTTACAAAAAAAAAATCTATTGGGTTCTCTAGCACTTGAATGCGCTATCTGATGGCTAAATTCAAAATTAGAGTAGATAGGTCGAATTGTTACGCCACGCCCCCTCCCAGAGATCCCAATAAAAAGAAATGGTCTAATACAATATGTTGAGCTTACGTCATTCATTTTCATGATCGTAATTTTGACCAGATGTTGGTAATATAGGACTCATTGAAAATATCAAAGTCAACACGAATTGATCAATGTTTTAGAAAACAAAATACAATATTTGAAAAAATTACCATCTCACAGTCATATTTTAAAACACCTTTCTAAAGAATAGCTCTGATGATAAGAAAGATTTCTAGGTATGAAAAGAAGAGAATATGTGTTTATATTCAACAACATCTAACAGTACATACGCAAATTGTATTATTAACAATTTTTACTATTAAATAACGTTGGATATCTTTTATAAAAATTTAACAGTTAAAATATGCATGTTCTGAAATATTTCAGTAAAGAATGAAAAGAGAAATTTCTCTTTGAGGTACGACACGTGTTTCATTCATAAGAATCTTGTAATTGTAAAAAGTTTTCTAAATTTCAACAATTATCGTGTTTCATTTATGATTAACAAAAGCCTTCCGACAAATTTCTATTTAAAATTAAAAGATAAAAAAAAGAAATGATAATAATCCTGACAAAATCAGAGCATCAATTAAATACTTCCATAGGATTCTTTATTATTTACTAAAAAATGATTTCCACAAACGATTTACATTGAGTAGTAACTTGAAGACTGTTTTTTTTTTTTTTTTTTAAATGGTCTCGAAGTGTCACTTACGACGAGATTGCATAAAGTTATGAATTACGTATTACTAATTACGACATTGTTCTCTCCATTGCGTTAATATTACATCCTTCAAGAAATATACATTGTGCGTTTTATATTTCCTTTCACGGATAGATTTATATTATTAATAAAGAGAGTAAGAGAGAGAGAGACTTTTATTTGAGAGTCTCTTTCGGTCTCTCCGTTTTCCGTTCAGGCACCGCAGACCCGATCTTGTCCTGTGTTCTTCTTTTTTTCTCCTTCTTCAAGTATAAATAAATTCAATTAATTTAATATAATATAAATATTTCTATCTCATCTGTTCTAAGAGGACAAATTTGATTGAACGTTTTCACTCGTAAAAGTAAAAACAAAAATACAAAAATAACAATTAAACTAAATTACTATCTAATTTTGTTATCCAACAAATCTCTTTTATTCTACGCCTTTCAGTTTTTTAAAGATAATAAAAATAATATATAAATACTCTTTACTCCTATGAAAATATATTTTGAGCTTTTCGTAATTTTTAAAATTTATGTTCCAATCTTTCGACCCTCCACGTTTTCCTTTCTTCGTAAAAATGAAAAAAAGAAGTGAAAATATATTACTACCATGTTCCCAACACGTGTTGTTCTATCTAACCATTTTCCACAATAATGAAAAAAAAAAGAAAATAAAAAGTAATAAAAATGTCCTTAAAATGGTTACCGTCCTATGAAACTTAACTACCTTTTCACTGAAGTAAAAGAAAATAACAGATCTAAGGTCCCTTTTTCCACAACTCACAATATTATTCTAAGAACACTCGCTTAGTAAACGAAATAGAACAGAACGAGAACTCCTTTTTTAATTTCTTTCCTCCTTCGTCCTTTTCATCTTAAAAGTACAAATAGGAAAAAGAAATACTATCGAACATTCGTACGAGAAACTAAATCTATACTTTCACATTTTTCTATATTGTAAAAGAAAAAGAAGAAAGAAAAAAACCAAAAGGTATACTTTTATCGAATGAAAACATTCGATAAATTCTGTCCTACATTTTTACTTATTAGAAATAATACAATTTGGAACTTTACAAATTTGTAAAAAATAAAAACTACAATTCATATCGAATTTGTTTTATGAACAAATTTCTTCTCTTACGTTTTTCTTCTGTAATATAATTAAAATAAGTAAAATTAATTCTCTTTTAATGTCGATTATCACAAGAAGTATTGGTTCTCTCTTTATCTTCTTACATTCCTTTAAAAAAAAAAAGATATAAAATAAAAGTATAAAAAATGTATTCTTTTTAAATGATGTTAAAATTGTTTTATTTTTCTAGTTTTCTTCATTCTTTTCAAGTATTACTTATATGTCCTACCAAAAAAATAAAAAAAATGATCAAAGAAAAATATTTTCTATTTCCTTTCTTCTTCTTCTTCTTCTTTTCTTCATTTTCCAAATACATTTGACATTCTTCTTTTGAAAAACATATAATAAAAGAAATAATAAAATATATAAATCTCTTTATCATTTCTACGTTATTAAAAACAATCTTAATTTTCTTCTTTTATCATCATTTATCAGATTTGTCCGGTACAAGATCGGGTAAGCTGAGAAAGCTCGCATATTTGACGCGTCTCTCTCGTTGCGAACGTTGGCAAGTCTTCGAGCATTCGATCGTCCCATTGTTTTCGTGATAAGAGGAAGATGAAGACCTATCTCGATGATGGTAATTTCCCCTTAATGATGGGACAAGAAAATTCGTTGACCATAACGAAGAAAATTCTACATCGACATAGTCATTGAACACTCTTCGTCGTCGTTCTTGTTTTTTGATCAGCAGATGCGATTCTGCCGCCACGCGATACTAACTGATGTGGTCCGGTGATCCCGGATCGTCCGTTTGCGTGGCGGCATCCCTTCCTGTTGACAGAAAGTATTTTATTTTATTTTATTTTATTTATTTTCTTATTTTTTTTTTCGTTACTTTTATCCCAGTTATACGTCTATTTTATAAACAGTTAATTGCTCTCTGATCGTTTAGTTTGTTTTACTATAATCATTTGTACACATATACCTATGTGTCGTTTATTACACTGAACGAGTAAACATGACGTTTGATATGAGTACTAATTATTAACAGAAATTTAAAAATGTATCGATTGATCACAAAATTGAGTTAATATCGTCGTTACTTTACTCGTACTTACTTTACATGTCGATCAATTTGTAATGGTGAGACATTAATACGTAATTTATAGGAAATGTTAGAATTAGGATTTAATGACTAATTTGACTGTTTTATCGAGAATTAGTTAATTATGCTCAGTAATTAACGGACAAAAAATAAAGACTAAATAGAAAATCATTAAATTTGATTTATAAATAAATATTATTATTATTATTGTAATAAACTTTTAACTCATAGAATAACACTTATTTATAAATTAACCTAATATAAACAATAACGACAATTTGATAAAATTATCAATGGTAAAGTGTCAAGATGAATGAATGTGTAAATGTTTGAGAGGAAGAGAATTGATGAACGTATACGTTTGAATGATTTGTTAATTGATGATTTCGTGATTCATTCACGAAAGATAATCGCCTTTTTACAACCGAGACGATCGATAAATAAGAAAGAAGATAAAAGACGTCAGATAATAGGCGACCAAAAAAAATGGACTCTGTAAACAACCGACATCAGTTGTTTGACGAGTACAGTCGAATTTAAAGGGTAGAAGTTGACGTTAGACGAAAGCAGACGAATTTAAAAGACGAATAGACGGCAAAAGTATAAAAGAAACGTCAAAAATGTGGAAATGTAAAGACGACAAAAATCACAGATAAAAGACACGACAGAAATTTAAATTCTACGAACAAACTGTCCCAGACGTACACGAAGAACGTTCGAGAATGAATTGACTATTACTTTTTTCTGAAATTACCAATATTATTCAATTACAAAATGGTAATTTCAACCTAATAACAAAATTATATTTTATATATAATTATATATCATTCGTAAACACGGAATATGTAAATATATATTATACGTTTAATTATCTTATCTTAATATATATATATAAGTTACGTGTCACGTTGTTTGTCTGCAATGGACTCCTAAACTACTGAAAACAATTTTAATAAAATTGTGCACACTGTGTGCAGTTTTATCTAACTTGAAAGATAGGATAGTTTATATCTCAATGTATCATCGAATTATTTGTTTATTAACAAAGAATCATGATTATCTCAGTTAATTCGATAAGATTCTAACAGATGGCGGTATAAGGTAGTTCGTTGACTTAAAGACGTGTGTATCGGACTAATTGTGAGCCACAGCAATGCGTGCGTGTATGCGTAGTTTTTATATAATATTATACACAATTAATGTTCTTAATCACAAACTCATTAATAATTATAAATAATTAATAAGTATTAATATTTTAATTGATTTTTAGCTTAATATTAGAACTCATTTACGAATTACCCTAATAAATCAATTTGTAATTACGAAATTCATGATAAATGAATAATTAATTAATAAATAATAATTAATAGAGAACGGACCTCACGTGGGCGTAATATCCCCTCGTGGGATCATGTGGCCGGTTTCCCATGGAAGTGGCGATGGATTGTTGGCTAAAGATGATGATGAACATCTTGCCATGGAACATCGATCCATTGAGCAACGTTCCAACCCTGAAACAAGAGTTCCTTTGTATAAAATCCATGTATATAACATACACTTCACGTATCTACGTCGTCCCATGCAATGACACTTGTTGCACAATCATCTTCCCACGCACGCAGTCACGCCAAACTATTATTACGAACATGAATTGAACTGTTCGTTTTTAATCGCAATTTCACAAACTAGCTTTAACTTTATCCTCGATTTTATTGAACGTTTCACCGAAAATGAAATATTCCGAAATTTTCTATGCAAAAAAAAAAAACTCACGTTAAATATAAAAAATTAACTTCAAATGATTCTAATTGATAATTTTTGGATCACCAAAACTGTCTGTCAACTTAACTCTCTCTCTCTCTCTCTCTCTCTTTTTATTAGAACAAATTTTTTTTTCAAGCTCTATCATTGATATTAAAAAAAAAAAAAAAAATTCAATGAAAGAACATTACTTGTCAAAAATAAATTTCATTTTTCTCTTTAACAATTAATTGATTTTAATAATAATAATTTTTCTTAAATATTAACAAAAGCGTCTAGATCAAAGGATCTCATGAAGAAAAGAACCTCTCGAGAATTCGAGAATGATTGAGTATGTATGAAGGTTTCTTAGAATTTTTTCTAACGTCCCTTTATGAGGACAAATTTTTTTTCTATATTCTTGTACGTGACTTTACACGAAATGAACCAGATAGAAGAGAATCAATAACGCGGTTTCGCGTAAACGATCACGAGCTTTCTGCACTTACCAATGTACTAGACAATTTTTCTTTTTGTTTTCTATTATTATAGAATATACATAATATTATTATTATTATTTTTTCAATCTTTTTTTCTCTTGCATCAAATAACGTGACTACATACCTTTCTTTTTTGTTAATAACATCGTTATTGGCTCTCTCTCTCTCTCTCTCTCTCTCTCTCTCTTTGTAATCGAAAATATTCAAAACGCTTTTTCTTTCATCTCTTGCGTTTTTCCCTTCCCCCACTTTCCCTCTTTTTTATCGAAGCAAACTTTTCCAATATACACGTCCTCAAAATAATGATTAACCAGTTAAACGTGTTTGACGACTATATTCGTCATGGAGATATGGCCAAATTTTGTGTGTTATCACGTCTTTTATATCCGTCATGCGTAAAAGTTTATTACAATTTGATGTTTAAAATGTTTAAAGGTGTAAAACAGAGTCAAGAATAAATGTTTAACTTCTATTAAATATTCGATTATTTTTTATCTAATTGTTCCGTTTATTATCTATAAATAATATGATCATATTAAAAAACTGTGTGTACATTTTAGGGACCCTATAGGAGGGACGCGCCATGTACCCTCCTATAGGGTCCCTATCGCGACACACACCGGAGCGCACGACTCTGCGCACAGATCGCCACACTTAACTGGTTAAAAGAATAAAAAATAAAAATAAAAAATAAAAGAATAAATGAGTATATCGTACCCGACAAATCTACTCCACTAATACTGCATACGTCGAGGCCTCCGGTACTCGTTGCACAACAATGTTGTTTCGGTCCTAATGGCTTTGGTCTGCAAAGCAACTGAAATACATAAAATGATATTTGATAAAGTTTATTTTTATATATATATATATGTGTGATACTATTATTCTATACAAACAAACAAAATATTATTTATTAATTTATTTTAATATTGTTTTTCTATTTATTTGTACCAAACATTATCATTTTGTTCTCTTGAAATTATATTTTGATCATTTTATGAATTGTAATTATCGTTTATTAAAAATTTTTCTATCAACCTTATTAACAAAATAATATTTAACGATTTAAATATAATATCGTTTCATTTTCTAAATTTAAATATTTAAGAGACTTTAAACTCCCATTGTATTTGTACATTTAAGGAATTCTTAAATCATTTAATAAATAATCATACTTTTTTTTTTTTTAAATTAAACATTACATATTTATCAATATTTATCAGGTAAAACAATAGGATTCTGTAGAAAAATCAATCGACATCTATCTACCTATCCATTTGTCTTTCTTTCGCTTTTCTTACCGTTTTTCGAAAGATAAATCGATTGGTGAAACGGCATAAGACCACTTGTCAAGCCCAGCACGTGATACGATCGTGTAGGCTCTGTATAAACCAACGAAATAAAGATAGAGAAAGAAAAAGAGAGAGAGAAAGAAAGAATGAATAAAAAAGAAGAAGAAAACGAAAAAGAAAAACTGCACGTTTTCCAAAGATGAAAGATTTACGATGAGAGGACGACCGTTTCGGAATTCATGGGCTGCAAAGTCGCTACGGGGAAGATGCATTGTCCTGAATGTTGGACGATGTAAAATAGAGAAATAGAAAAAAAAAGACAGTGGTGGGTAGGAGTATAGAGAAAAGGAACGTTTCCACTTCCCCTTTAGCCTTCATTTGCTCGAACCAAATTTAAGAGATCCGAATAGGTGTAGAAAAACGTAGAAGATTGTCGTTAAATCGTTTTAAACTCGCGAAACGAAACGTGTATCGCGATGGAATTGAAAATAACGCCCATTCGGATTTAAATATATTCGACGCTGAATGTATTTTCCGTTTGAACTTAAAACTTTGGTTTGTTTGTTTCTTTCTCTCTCTCTCTCCTCTCTCTTTCTCTTTCTCTCTACTATTTGTTTATTCCGTTATCTCTATTTCGACGTTTTCCCTTGTTCCCTTTCTACCTTCCTTTCTATTCCTTCTTTTTCTATTTTATTTTCTTTTTATTTGTGAAAGTAAAAGAAGAACAATTTTACTCCCCAAAATTTGTTTCTTTCAACTCCCTTACATTCTCCTAGTTATTTTTTGACTAATCTACTGGCTACTTTTATGAATTGGTTTGTTTAGAAACTGAAGTAGGAAAGAATAGACATTCTTAAGGACAAATACTGAATCATTTTACAAATATAAAATAACAAAAAATCAAATTTTTCTTCTACTCGAAAAAAAGTAGGACAACTCCCTAGAGGACGTAGATTTACCTGGCTTTCCTTTCTAATGTTAAAATTTTCGAAGAAAAATTCACATTCGATCTTATATTATGTGTGTGGATAATCCTTTTTACCAAAAAATACAAAATAAAATAAGATAAAATATAGTTTTACTATTCTAATCTCTCAGGCTATTGTATGAGTGAACAATTACTGACAACCTTTGTCAATCACAGTTGACAACCTTAAAATTGAAATTCAACACTTGTCTTAAATTTTATTTCTCTAATTTATATTAATCTTTCTACAACAAAGTAAATTTTTTCAATGCCGACCAACAGTGGTGTCATTTTTCACTATTTTCTTGTTATTTGAAAAATATCAAATAATTTACTAGAAAAAAGTATTCCGTTAAATAATATTTTTTCTACACAAATTTATAATATTTTCTAGAAAACGGTTTCTAATTTATTTAAATACAATATTAAAAATTTTCCAAGATAATCAATCTTTAAAACAATCAATTTATTCATTAATAAAAATGTCACGTGTGCAAAATTACACATGGTAGAAATGAAACCCTTGAAAAAACCAAGCTTTGAGAGAATAAGAGGAATGCGCAGAATCAGAAATAGGCTTATTTAGAATTTATTTATTATAATATTATTACCATATATATATATATATCAAAGGCCACCGGTATGATTTTTTATTTCGACCGTCGTCGGTTCGTTTGTACTTTATTCTTTTGTCTCCTACCTGCACGCTTATCTCTGTTTATTCTTCTACCCTTTTATAGCTTCTACCAACAAAAAGGTTTAGTATCGAAATTATATGAATCCACGTTTCGTAGTATGCATTCTCACACAAACACATTCATATAGAAAGCTTAGTAGCCAGGAATGAGGACTACGACGAATGAAAGACCGAAAATAGGAAAAACTGTATAGCTATGTTCTGTCTCATTCTTTCGCAGGCTCAATTCAATATGTTTGTCTCTTTATCTCTTTTTTCCCCACTACATCACCGCATTTCATTTTTTTTTTCGAATCACACCCATTCTAAAGAAGTTTTCACTTCGAAAAAATCTAATTTTTCAAATGAATAAAAAAAACGAATACAATGACCCTTTACCTGCATACCGACAAAGCCTTGTTGATGATAAATGTTAAGGATAGTGACACTTAGCCTTTTTTGTCGGCATTTTTCTATTCTTCGTCGAGTTCTTTTTAGATTCTTCGTAGGTGGTCGTAAGATATACAGTGGATGTAAAAAGTATTCGTAAAACGGATGAATTTGAAATCAAATTTTATAAAATTGTAATTTATTAACTAATTTTTTATAAACAATGAACTTTTTACCTAATCTTGAGAGTTTCTACAATAGATATAATGAAAATCAAAAATAAGTTTTTCGAATAAATTACAAAATTTGACAAGGCAAATGAAAATATCGGCAGTAACGTACGAGCAATAAATATTCAAACAGTTCTTATTTCCAACTATTAGTAAAAGACTTTGTACATAAAAAAAACACCATAATGTAAAAAAATCACGTAATTTTTTAAAATTATTATTGACTAAATTACAGATATGATCCTGAAAATGGAGATCTTCTATTTTTCTAATGCTAGAATCTTATGTAGAGACTGTGAAAAAGCTTTGCTTGTAAGAAATGTAAATAGTTTATTGGCCAGTCAAAAAACTAACTTATATTTTGAAATATGTATATTGTGATAATATGTGTCTACGTTTCTTAGTATGCATTCTCACACAAACACATTCATATACAATGCTTAATAGCCAGAAGTGGGGATTACGAAGGTACTTACATATTAACGCCACCGCAGCAAAAATTTCGCTAATGCGCCAATAAAAAGGAATCTTGTTGTTTCGCACACAACAACCTTGTTGTTTGCACACAGCAACCGTCAGGGTTTCGTCAAGGTTTCGTCAGGGTTATGGGGACAGCATCAAGTGAAAGAAAATAGAGACTGTTTTGAATCTATGTTAAATTCAATATTGGCCCATTTTTCATCGAAATCCGATTGTGTGTGTGTGTGTGTGTGTGACTACTTTTTATAAATAAAATGTTTGGAATTTTCAAAGTGTTTTGATTTTAAATCAAGTTTTTTATTTTATGATTTGTCGCAACAATTTAAGCTGTAGATTGACGCATTAACGGAATTTTTCTGCGGTGGCCTGAGAAAGGAAAAACTGTATATATGTACTATATTCTATCTCATTCTCTTTCAGGTTAAATTCTATAGATGTAAATATATATGTATGTGTGTCTCTTTTTTACTTTCTAGAAACGAAGATCGTTCAGTTTCGTTTCCTCAAGTTTCATCGCTACCTGTACCTTTTTGTACTCTCCTTTTCTAAGTTACCCCCCATTATAAGGAAATTTTCACTTCAAAAAAAAACCTAAAAACCAGACTTTTACTTAATCAATCAATCATTGTATAAGAAAGTTCGGCAGTACTGTACACTGTACTCAGGTCAGTTGATTATGAGAGCTAAAAATGTGTTTATAATTTTGTATACAGTATAAACAATATAATTAATATTTAAGCATTATTAATTCTGCGATGTAAAAAAATTCATGAAGATTAAAAATAGCAAAATAGTTTATTGACGTAAGGTTATAAAATCAAGACATTCAATGTCAAAATTGATTTAAAATTTGTTCATATTAATTTAACAGTTTTAATTTAATTCATCATTATTGATAAAATTGTAAAACATGTTGTAAAATGCAGATATATACGCGAAATTGTAAATTTTTCGCAATTTTTATCTTCGATTGTATCACCCAAACATCCTTAAACGCATTGACGCGATTTATTCGATGGCCGTGCACAAAACAATTCTGCAATTGAAGATATTTTTCCTAGGGACAAATTTTATATTCGCGATTCGATCGCGATTCGATCGAACTAGTTCGTTAAAAGATAAAAATCGAACATCCTTTTATTTAATTTATATATATGTACATGTATATGTATATGTATATATACTTTATGAAATCGTTTAAATCTTTCATCCAGAATTTTTGTTAAACGTGAATAAAACCCGCATTTATATTTCTCTATTGTTTGAAATCGTATTTCATATCGTTGTATTTTCAATAAATTTTCTCCTTTGTAATAACATTTGAAATTAATAAATTAATAAACCGTAACGAGGAATAAAATGGCCGAATGATAAAGGTGTTGATAAAAAACAAAAGGGGAAGAAAAATACCCTGAATTTTAATTTCGATGATTTGATTCCATTAATGGAGTTTTACGATTACAAAGGATAAATAATAAAGAGTCTCTCTAATGATATTAATAAATATTTATTAATAAAATAAAATCAGTTGTTTTTTTATGTAAAAAAAAGAAAAAAAAGACCAATTTAAAACATTGTCATTGTCATTGTCTTTTGTCATTATCAATACTAGATTAATTTCGAGTGTGAAAAATTCTAGCAACATTAAATGCAACGCCACTCGAATGATCTCGAGTGTGCAAAATTTGGCCGGTTTAACGAGCTCAAATTAACTCAAGCGTGCAACTTAAAGGGATTCTATAACAAATTTGAAAGTTATCGTATCTAATTAAATATAAAATATTTTCATATATTACCTTAGTGTAAAGTAATTCCCTCGATATTCGTCGAAAGTGATTGTTGAGCAACCAATAAAGAAATGGATTCCAAAAACTATTAGAAAGAGCAAGCCACGTAGCAAGAAAGTCAAGGAACGGTGGAGGTTTACTTCCGGTACAAGCTGCGACGACTTCTTGAATTGTCCAAGGTGTAACCATTACAATGAATCCTAAGCTCATAGCAGCCATTGTTCGGGAAGCTGAAGTCGACAGTCGTCTTTCGTGAGCGACCAGCTGAAAAATTAATTGTTAAATCAATATAATTGAAAATATTGATTGAAACTATTTGTCCTCCAATGAATTCACTTTCAATATAAATGAAAACGAATTGTCGTAACAGACAGGAGAGTAAAAAAAAAAAAAAAAAAAAAAAACAAAAAACTAAAATCCTCGTGAAATAAATTCAAGGGTAAGCCTTAATAATTTCAAGTTAATGGTTCAATGAACTCTTGAAAAATCCTAGAAATCGATATCACCGACAAAATTCATTTCATTTTAGTAAGATGACATATATATATATATATATATAATCATACTTTTTCTATATTCATATTTTATATTCTTTCGGGAATGGTAAATTCAACTTAAACTATTAACTAGATGAAAAAAAAAAGAATGAAGACATTGATAACCAATAAAGTGAAAGATCTTTTTTATATTTAACTGGCGCACCCCTATGGTTTCGATCGAGAAAACCCTTGCCAAGAGCTTCTTCGGAGAAATGAATAGATCACTACCACCACCACCACTATTCGTCATCGCGTCTGCGAATTGAACGTCCTTGAGTGAAAAAAAAAAAAGGAAAGAAGGATGAAAGAAAGAAAAAAAGAAATAAAGATAGGAATAGGTATAGAGGGTTGATAGAAGGGTTGATAGAAGAGAGGAAAGAGGTTCGCGACATAACTATCTCTCTTAGACCGACTTGACATGGTTAGAAAAGTCTCTAAACGCTAAGCTCGTCAGTGTCAAAGCCTCTTCTTGTGTAGCAGTAAAGGGATTACCAGTCTCCTTGTTTGGGAACATCACTGTGTCCCATATGTCATACACACACACACACACACACTCTTTTCTCTCTCTCTCTCTCTCTTTTTTATTTATCTTTTTTTCTGCCTCCTTTTTCTCAAACTTACACACGTCGTACTCTTATCTTTCTATTTCGTTGAGTCCAGTCATCTGAACTTGGTGATTTTCACATCTCTCCTTTTACCTCGATCTTATAGGATTACCAGCTTTAATAACGGACCTAAGTTAGAGAACTAAAAAGGAAATCGATGTAAGTAAAGAGTACGGACTTTTTGAAAAAGTAAAAAACGTTACTGCAAAAAAAAAGAATACCCGTAATAGACAATTTTCATCTTCTTCTTAATTAATAGAATAATTATCGAAAATCTAGAATAATTATTAGGAGTGTTTTTGTTTTGGCAATGTAACAAAACTCTGGAACGATATTTCAATATATCTTTTTCTTAAGAAGAAATATATAGAAAGAACAATAATATATATTGGTAAAAAAAAAAAAATATAAATTATGGTTTTAATTTTGTATGAGCTTCTCGTAGCATAGGAAAAGCTATTTGAAATTTTATTTCAATGATATTTGAATAGAATTGTCTTGTAGAAAAGCCAGTGACAAGAAGTGTGAATTCTGGTATCTTTGATTTTTTTATTAAAAAAAAAAAAAAATAAAAAATGACGAAGAGAAAGATAAAATAAATGATAAAATAGAATAATACAAAATGAAGAAGATTTTTTCAAATGAATTAACATCTTTGAATGATACTTCTTCTTCAATCGTATTAATCATGTGATATGTTGATATTTTTTTTCCTGTATTAATATATTATGAAAATTTCTATTATTAGTAATCAGTGATTTGATTATAATTAATCAATAGAAGAACATTTACATTTTGATGATTTTCATTTCAAATTGTTATTTATGTTTTCACGTAAATTGTGATTTAACAATAATGCGATATTATAATTTATTATACAATAGGTTGAAAGTGTATCTTCTTTATGGCTGCAATATTCTTTCGGTTACGATTATTTTATTCAACATAGAGAAAGAAAGAAAGAAAGAAAGAAAGGAAGGAAGGAAGAAAGGAAAATACGTTTAGAAGGAAATCTTGGAAGAAGGAAAAGTACGACGACGTTTCTAACGACACAACGGGTTAGCGAATACAGAACGATCATTAGCATACTCGATCCTTTTTGGAAATGCAGAACGTGGAACAAACTATTACCCACGAAAATATTTGCATTTCGATTCGATTTATCGTTTCAAAATTGGCAAGTTTTCCCAACAACGTTTCCGTTAAATTAATATTCAATGTATTTTACTTTTGCAACGAGAATATCGCTTTCGATAGTTTATAATAAAAATAATAAAAATAATTAAAAAAAAATAAAAACAAAAGGAGAAGCAAAATACGAAGAAAAATATTTTCAAATTCATTGTTAATAAAGTTTATTTAATATTTACGAAAGAAAAAAAAGAAAATAAATGAAGAAACAAACAAATACGGAAATTATTCGATAAAATTATTAAATAGAAAATAAAAACGAAGTTACAAGTTAGATTAAAATATCAATCTAATAATTTACATGAAATTGTTCATTTCGTTCAAACGTATCTACAATAATATAGTTCCTTTTACCGTTGTATACCCAAATAAAATTAAACCAAAGACATGAAACACGTATTATGGACGGTCCAACGATTTACTTAAACGCTGTAGAATTCTCTGTGTTCACAGTCAAGCGTATACATTCAATATCGGTTCATTTCCAAACACAGACACGACTGGATCAACCAATTGAAATGGATTATTTCATCTAGAAACTTAACTAAAATATGTCTAAAAAAAAAAAAAAAAAACCAAATAATCGATTATTGCCGTAGGTATTAATAACTAAAATTCACAAATCCTGTGACTGATCCTATTTAAAGACACAAAAATTCTACACAACTTTTTCAGAAGATAATCAAAAATAAACTTGCGGTATCGCGTACTACCGTTCAATTTTTGTTATTAAATTTAAGAAAAGAAACAGACAAAATATAGAAAAAAAATGTTTAAAAAAAACTGAAAGTATCATACTTTTCTTAGTGGTTATATGAAAAAGAAAGAACAAATGGAAGATGAGCTAACTCTTAACGGGGGAAGGAAAATAAGCAAAGTCTCATAAACGACGAGTTGGAAGTCATTAAATTTGCGACAACGGGACTTGGATCTTTCAAGTTCTATGGAAGAAAGTCTTTTAAATGAAGTTTTCCCGTTCGTTCTTACTGAAAGGAAAGAAACCGATTTTCGTTGTTTGTACAAAAAAAAAAAAAAAAAAAAAAACCTAGGAATCTCTTATTTTTCTCTCCCCTTTTTACAGGAAGGAGGAAGGAAGAAGGGGGAGGGGGGGACCTTTGAAAATTTTCATCTTAACTTTCGCTATCGTTATCTCGATTTTCCGCGCATGAAATAAAATAGCCTGGAGGAGTTTGCTTTAAAGTAAAAAAAAAAAAAAAAAAAAAAAAAATAAGAGAAAGGAAGAAAGTGTACTTATATATTATAATACATAGACGTCTACTATTATACGTTTAATGCATGTATATGTGTGTATGTATGATAGATCGATCGAAAAAGTAGCTTCCGGCTATGAGATAGTTGAAAAGTTCAGCAAAGTATTTTCATATATATATGTATTTATCGACGTAACTCGTTTAAAATGTCCTATACTAACACGATACATAATATTACAATATAATATAGTTGATATTCTCTTTAGGTCTTATAATTTAACTAGGAATGCCCCGCCACGCGTTGCTGTGACTCACAATCAGTCCGATACACACGTTTTTAAGTCAATTGCGATTATAAATTGAGATATAAACTATCCTATCTTTCAAGTTGGATGAAACTGCACACAGTGTGCAAAATTTTATTACAATTGTTTTCAGTAGTTTAGGAGTCCATTGCGGACAAACAACGTGACACCGTAATTCATATATATTAAGAGATATTTTTAATTTAATTGAAAAAAAAAAGAAATAACATCATTGAGTGAGATTATCGTTTAAGAATTGTAACTATCGTCGGAGAATTTTTATAAAAAAATGATTGGAAATTATTATATTGTAGAAAAATATTGACTCTATCGAGCATATATAAAATATTATACGTTTAAAAGAATAACAAGATGTATGGATGTAACGGAACATTTGATATCCCTTCAAGCTTTCCAATAATAAATTCCAAAGGGGTGGTAGTCAAATACGCACGTGTATATAACGTCCCCGATCGATTTTTTAAATGTTAGTAAATTCGAACAACAGTCGAAAAAGCGAATTTTGTCATCTTCCCCATCACTCTTCCACACATCTCTCGTATAAAATACAAAGAAAAATAAAGGAGGGAAAGTGTTTACAGTAGTAAAGCCTAAAAGTAGTCACACATGGCGCAATAAAAAAGAAAACAAAAAAAGTTCGCGAAAATATTTGCTAAAATACGAAACGCAAATATACTTTATTTTTTTTTCCCCACCACCTTCCCCTCTCTCTCTCTCTCTCTCTCTCTCTCATTTTAAACTACAACACTATTATTTGTTTTATAAAACAAATAGTAAAAATATAAACAAAATTGCAATATTTTTGTTGTTGTTTCTCAATTATTTCAAAGAAAGAACTATCACATTGTAATAGTTAAATCATAAATATTATCTTTAACAAATCATTATAGTCAGATTAATCTCATATCTCTCATTTGTTATTTATTAACAAAATAATTGTCATCTTATATTCAAAAGTTAAGTATCATATTTTAATATAACAAATCTCAACGATTATATTAAAAAATTAAGATATTTCTTTTTATAACAAATATTACTACATTCCTATCCATGAAACATTTATTTATATATATATATATATATATATACAAAGCAATAGAATAAAAAAATATTCAACAGTAAGTAGTTTAAAATGAGTCATTCGTAAATGTAAAACGAGAAATAAAGATAGGGAAAGGAAGAGTGAAAGAAAAAGGTAGGGAAAACAAACCATATCGTATTCGTAGTAGTAGAGGGAAGAAGTATGGTAGTAGTCAGACGCAATCATACTTTAACCTAGGGCATAAAAAATGTCTCGATTCTCGCCTCCTATATGCATAATTCACACGGATGCTCGCACTTTAGTGGCTTCCATTGGAAACTTTGCACACGACAACGAACCTTCTACATCTTTCAGATAAGCACGCGAACAGGGAGAGTTTCCTTTCTCCCTTATCCTCTCTCTCTCTCTCTCTCTCTTTTCCTCTTCCTTTTGTGAACTATATATACATACATATATATTTCATATATATATACGTATATATGAAATCTTATACATCGGCGCTTTCACGGCCTCGAAAACACCTTTAGAAGACATTCCCGCATCCATTGACCTACATCGAAGCTGCGGTGGAAAGACGAAAGGCGGAATATAAAAGGAAAGAGAAGAAGAACAAAAAAAAAAGACAGAGAACAGAGAGAGAGAGCAGGGGATGGAGGAGGGGAGTAGAGAGAAATAAAGGAAAAGGGGGGGGGGTAAAAGAATGAAGATACGGCCGATTTTCTTATAAATAAGATACCTTCTACGATGTATGCCATTAAGGTACGATTTTTCTTTCTACCTCTTTTTCTTCTATTTTTTTTTCCATCCCTTATTTTATTCTCCTACTTTTTCTTTTTCTTCTTGTAATGCAAAGAGCATATTTCTCTTTTTGCTCATATTTATATCGTACTACATGGACCATTAAGCTTGAATCTTAACCGAAAAATGTTCAAGGGAGTTGAGTAGGAGGAGGAGGAGTAGGAGTAGGAGGTGGAGGAGGAGGAGGAGGAGGTAACAAAGCGTGACTAAGGACGCGAAGGAAGTTTCCTTTCGACCAGTTCGTTTTGAGGCTATTTTTGTAGCAATCGAGGATGAGAGAGACAGACAGATAGAAAGATAGAGAGATAGAGAGAGAGAGAGAGAGAGAGAGAGATATAGAGGATTCAGTTAGAAAAAGAGAACCGAAGAAAAGTTTGTGAAAACTTCGAAGTAAGAGTGTGAGAGAGATAAAGAGAAAGAGACAGGAAAGGAAGATATCGAAGGCCATTCGATATCTCACGCGTATTTCCGTCCTGTCTTTCGGAAACTTTCGATGTAAGAAAAAGTTCGAAAAATGACTAGCGAAAAACGTAAGACGGTAGAATGAGTGTGTGTGTGTGTGTGTGTACGTGTATGTGAGAGAAAGAGAGAGAGAGAGAGATATCGATCGTATCGAATGAATTTTCGATGTAACACACCGTCGTTTACCATCTATCGATTATTTATCACTCCAGTACTACTACATATAATATGTACGCGCTTGAATGTATGTGTGTGTGTGTGTGTATCCGTGTACGTAATAAAATTGTCCATTTTTAAAACGGTGTCTCGTAAATATTTCTTTTCTTTTTCTACTATTTTTTTTGGTTAACATAATATTTAAAAAAATGTTTAGAATCTTTGAAATTCGTCGTAGTGAAACAAACTCGATACGTGGGTGGATGATAAAACTATACTTATCAATCTGATTTTGTGTTCGTTTTTTATTTTGATCTTTTTTTTTTTCTATTTCATTCTGTAACGAGACGACGATAGAAACGACAACGGAAATGTTCGCTTGACTTCCGGATTTGTCATTAAGCTCGTTGCACCACCTTGTCTTTTTCGTGTTGGTTTTCTCTGTAGGTCGTTATAACGTTGAAAATAAAGCCCAGGATAACGATGACCTTTTCAAATCGATAAAAATAGTAGTGCCCGATTGTAGTTCCAGTAACATCCTATTCCTATTCGCTATCTACGTATAGTTTTATTTCTAGAAAAAAAAAAAAAAAGAAAAAAGAATAAAACAAATTTTTTCGTTAGTAGTAATTAAAAAGATTTTTTTCATATATAACAAAATAAAAATATCTATTAACAAAATATCTTCATTCTGGATATGTTGTTTGTTTTACTAATTGTTGAATAAAACTAACTTTGTATAAATTCAAAAGCGTAAAAACATTTTATTTTAAATATACAATACATAATAAAAAATAAAAAAAAAATAAAAATGTGTAGTTTATTATCATTTATTAAATATTATATAAAAGACGTGAATTATTATTTAAATTGTATTATTATTTATATAAAATTTATTTCAACTAGAGAATATTAATCGTATAACAAGCCTCCTCCTAATAATAATAATAATAATAAAATAATTATTATTAAATTAATTATTATAATAAAATTAATATTAAATTAATTATCTTTGTTAGACATATCATTAAAAACACTTAATAGAAAAAAATTCGATATTAACTTTCTATTTTTTTTTTTTTTACCAATTCCCAGTATTCTTTTTACAATGAAGCTTAATAGATATTTAATGACTAATGCAATCGATAAATATTGTAAAAAAGAAAAACGTTTTTTTAAGCATTAGCTTATCGTAAAAATACATCAATAAACAAGGCGTTAACGATTGAATATAATCAAAGGATTCTACTGCACTTCATCGTGGAGTAATCCTTAAAGATCTCGATGGTCGTGGACGCTTTGTTTTCCCGCCCACTCGTAATTTCCTCTGACGATTTATCTCAGGCTCCTAATGCCATGATTCCTCTCCTACTTCTACTCCCAACCCCCTATCTCTTTTCCTCTTTCTCTGTCCCCCTTTTTTCTCCTTTTTTTCCTTTTTTTTTATCCTTTCCTAACAATTTGGGACATCGCTCGAGATCGTAGCTTTGTTCCGTCCATTTCTACGGCAAATTAAACCATTTATTAGATCAAATTTATTCCGCCATTAAACTCGTTACGAATTTGCTTCGATCGTACGATAAATGCTTTAACGCACCAATATATATATATATATATATATATATATATATATATATATAACATTTTCAAATACCTTCATCTACAAAGCGAAAATCGAAATTACGGTTTATTTGAATTTTATCACAATTGGAATAATTGATTAATTATAATTATTCATATAACTTTTCTATTATCGTACAATTTATTGGATATTATCTAATGATTAGATCAAGAATAGAACAGAACAGAACAAAAATTCTAAAAAGATATGTTCAATCGTTAAACAATTCTTATCGAATAATACATAAAAATTTTTGCAAAAGTGGTATCGGTGCAATCGCATTTTCTTCTAGAATTATTTTTATCATTATAAAAAATAACAATTCAATTCTATTCAATTATTAAATACACTCCTTACATATTATTGATTATTTTTATAGATTCAATGATAATAATATTTATTATACATTTAATTAAATAAATATTTTACATCATTGATTATTTATCTGAAATTCTTCGATCCTGATTTCAACACTTTATAAAATCATATCAACCGTTAATTATATTGGTAATTTATATGTTAACTTAAAAGACGACTATGTTCATTAAAATACAACGAATAATATTAAGATTCTTCAAATTGTTCTCTCATTGCGTTTGTAAACTCGAGAAAATCGAAGAATTCTCATAAGATAGAGAAGGAAATGGTGTTTCTATTGTGAATTCTTGGATAGTTTCCTACACAATCTTAAATTCCCTTTCCCTTTTCCCTTAATCCTTTCCTATCTTCGCCCCTTTTATTTTACATCCATATCTATTTGTAATTCGATGACGAAATCGTATAAAGTCTGTTCATCGTACATCGAACTCATTTCGCAAGGAGAATGAATCTTTCACAGATTCAGGAAACAGGAACCTGATGAGACGAGAGAATTTAACGATCCGATTCTTATTCACAATCAATTATCGAACCGATCTCACATGGCCACGTTCGTAAAAGAATATTCGTAATGTATGATGAAGAAAACGTCAATATAATGATCGAAATAAAATGGAGAAGATGCATGAGATGGAAAGGGGGACGGGGGTGAATGAATCCCGAATAAAACGTGATAGTTTTCATTGGATAACGTATCTGTTATTTTCGCGTTTATAATAATGAATGATAAAATGATTTATTGAAATATATACGATTGGTATGTATCGGTAATTCGATTAAATATTATTTACGCGATGTGTAATAAATAATACGTAGACATTTGTATTATTTTTGGAGAATTTTTCTATTCATAAACGTACGTCGAGAATATTATTAATGAATTATGTATATTTGGGAGAAAAGTATATATATCGAGATGAATTCTAAATGAAAGTGTAAACGGTTATTGTACTTTTTACATTTTACATCCTTTTTAACGACGTTGATGGTGTATCGTTCAATATTTATTTTCGTAGTAAAGAGAATTTATTTTTTTTATAGATATATATATATAATTTTTTTGTCTTTTGGTATTATTTTAAAAAAACACACACACACAATTTCCTGACACCTGTCAGTAAATGGAAATAATTTATCGCAAAAAAAGGGATCGATGAATGCATGTAACATTCTGCCTATCGGAAAACAGTTTATGCATTTCAATCATATCTTCGATCGTTTATAACAGAATCCCGATCAACTCAACTTTTCATCGTTATATTTGTTCTTGTTTTTTTTTTCTTATCCTAACTAAATTGATTGATGATAAAAGATGCGATTTAACAAAATAGCGAAATGTTCAAAAAATTGTCCACAACTGAAAATGATCCTCATGATGATTGTTTTAACACGTTTGTCGTCCAGTCCGTTTCGATTGAGTTTCTCACCAGGCCCAAAATTCGACTGTCGGCGCGCCTACGTAACGTAAAGAAGCGCTAAGTAGAAATATCAATAATGCGCGATCCGCGTACATATTATATGGTTATATTATATTATTATATTTGATTTATCGAAAATAATAAAATATAAAACTATTGTTTATTTATCGAAAATAATGTTGTTTCGAAATGGGAAATGTGATAAGTTTTTCCAACTAAAAATATTATAACTTCAACAAGAAGAGCGTCACCGTATACGGTGACGGGGCTCTCTGGGGAAGCATGCCCGTCAACGGTATACGGTGCCATGGCGACGAACGTATTAATTGATGCACTTTTAACTTTCTCTCTTTAGAGATTTATACATATATATATTCTGTTTCTTCGTTCGAAGTAAAATCATTAGAATCCTGAAAGCATTAGTATGAGTCACGCGTGTAACGTGAACAATCGGTTGGCTATTACTTAGTCTCTCGCTTTAGGAAGATTCCTTTGCTCTAGAGTAGTCAAAGTTAGAAAGTGGTTGAAGGATCTTGATAAAAGGTTCGCTGTACCCGTTCAATCCTTTAATTGATTCCTTTTAACCATTTCTCTCTAATTTATCTCGTTCGTTTTACAAAAAAAAACAAAGAAAAAGCTTTTTTCCTGTTTTTTTTTTTTATTGTTATTTTTATTTATTTATTTCCTGATTTAATTATTTTATTGTCGATACAAGAAATTAAATGATCAAACAGTATTTGTAATCATTTTCTTTCGAATGAAATAGTTAAGTCTTAGAATTATTATAATAATTCATTTAATAATTAATTATATATATATATTTGTGGTTAAAATAATAATACAGATATGATATTAACAATTATTTTTGTGTCCGAGAAAAAATTATTTCTTATTAGAAATAGGACAATCAAAGTATCTTACGTCAACATATTTTGAAAAAGAAAAATAAAAAACACAGAAATAAAAGGAAAAATGTCCGTTGTAGGAAAAATCCGATTTACTAATGCGACACAGTGACGTATCTTTGACAAAAAAAAAAAAAAAAAATAAAGAAAGAAAGAAAAAAAGTTAAGAATCTTAACGTCTCACAGTATATTTTTCTTCAAGAGCTTACTATAAAATATCTTTCTTTTTCTATCCCCCGACAAAAAAAGAAGAAAAAAAAACAAAAAAAAAACAAAACAAGGAATGAAATAAGTCACTTATAAGAAACTACTCGAAAATAGTGGAGAGAATAAAAAGAAAATAGTAAAGTAAAATAAAGAAAGTAGAATAAGAATAAGAAAGAACGGAAGTGAAATAAACAAGAAAAAAAAGAAAAAATGAAAAAAAAAAAGAATAGTCTAACAATGTGACAAAGAAAGAGAATACTTAGGGAGAAAGTTGAAGCCATCTTTGTTTTCTCTCTCTCTCTCTCTTTCGTTCATTCTTTCTCCCTCAATTTCGTTTTAGTCTTCTTAGTCGAATAAAGAAAGGGGTTAAAGAAAAAAAAAGTTAAGGGAGGGGGGAGGAAAACAGACGAAAAGGAAAATAATAAAAGAAGAAGAAGAAAATAAAATAGAAGAAGAAGAAGAAGATAAAAAAAAAAAAGAAAGAAAAAAAAAAGTCAAAAGAAAAAGAAGAGATGAAGGTCCTGGCTAATGTCAAGATAAATGCGATTTCCTCCACTGGACCACCGGAACAAGAGAACTGGAAGAAGAAAAATATTGTTTGCTATGAGAAATCTAGGACGTTGTTTGCGTGCTGGTACCATTCTTCCCAAGTGGTGATGGAAATGGTGATGATGGTAAAACGTATGGATATCTTATATTCTATCCAATGGGGAAACTCCTAGAATGCTTTAGAACATACTACGACGTTTCTGTTCTATTACTACCAGAAAAGGTAGGGGAGTTTAGATCACAACTAAAGGGATGAAGAGTTCAGATTCCAACAGATAAAGATAGATCAAGAAAGAGAGAGAGAGAGAGGGAGAGAGAAAAGGGGTAAAGAGAAAGAGGATGGGAGGAGGAAGTTTCTCTCGTGTGGTCCTTGTGCCAAATTTTCCAAGTCCAACTCTTCTAGCAGCAGGGCTAATTAACTGGCTTGAGCTTACAAAATCATTGAATATTTAAGGGGAGGACAGGGGAAATAGAGTGGGAAGAGGGAGGGTGTTGGCAAATTACGGGAAACTCTGTGGCGAAGAAAAAAAAAAAACAAAAATATTTTCAAACGTAAAAAGTAGAAAAATATTTTATGAAGCTAACGCGAAAAATTCGTCGTTGCTATATTACTGCTACTACTACTGCTACTACTAATACTAATACTATTTATTCTTTTTACTTTCCATAATTTTTTTTTTTTTTTTTTTTTAGATTCCTTTTTGCTCATGCCATAATTTTCTGTTGGTATTTAAAATTTTTCTGCGTGAAAACATATTCAGGGAAGGAAAAAACAAAATTGTGAGATAATTTTTGATTGAAAATATTTTGAAAGAGAGGTAAAAAGGAAAGGAAAGAAAAGGAAAAGGGATACTAAAAATTTACGAAATTTTGATCGGAATATTGAAGAGGTTTTTTATAAAGAGACTACGAAATATATTCCTCGAGTAACCTGAATTACATGAAATATGCAAACTAGAGGAGAAATGCTGAGACAACATCTCGAACCGGTTCATTCCTTTTTTTTTTTTCCTTTTTTCTTACTATCGTTCATATTCACTGAACCTGAGATGCATAAAGTATTTAAACAAAAACAAAACAAAAAATGGAAAAGCAGGTGTAAAGAAACGAAAAAAAATAATGAAATTGTTTTTTCTACAATTCAATGTTATATTCTCCCTTTTTTTCTTCGGGCCCTTTTTCGATCAAAAATCATTTCATCGATCATATTTAATCTTACGAAGGAGGTATAAAATTTGTAAGTAAAAAAAAAAAAAAAAATTGATTTTTCTTCTTAGAAAATGATTTTAATTTGATCAAAGGATCGCGATGATTTATCGTTAGATTTCAAAGAATAATTATTTTCAATAAAGACAAAAAAATTACTTTTCAATTTGACGAGTACGAGGAGATGTCATCGTCGTATACACAAGTTTATCAATTAGTTTGAAATTTCAATTAGTAGACAAAGTTACGACTTACCCTTTCTATGTGACCACCGCTAACGATTTCCGGTGTGTTAACACAGACCACCCTCTTCAAACGTAGTTTATTAACATGAAATGCCGAGCCGTAACAATACATCAACACCATTGTCGTTGGAAAGTAGAAACAGCAACATGCGAGTATTCTAAAAAAAAAAAAAAAACGAAGAAACGGAAGAAGAGAAAACAAGTTGATCGGATAAACACATTTTTTGTTTGTTTTTAAAGTTGCTCATTATTCTTCGATGAAGCTAATGATAATGAAAATGCATTCTAAAATAAAACAAACGGTTATATAATTTGCAGATTCAATAAAACATATAAGAGATAATTTAAATAATATACTTAATATACGAATCTAATTATCAAAATTATTGATCCAGAAGAAGTGTGATAAAATACGGAAACTTAATGGTTGGAAAAAAAAAAGAAAAGATAGAAGTAAATGAACGTGAAAATAATTAACGATACAATTAATTACACGAGAAATAATAACAAATAAAAATTGAATTGTTTGTATAAACCAATGGAAAAAAATTTGTGATTAAATAGTTTAATATACGAATCCAATTAAAAATTAATAATCCAACAGAGATTTAAATTAGGTGACAATTAATTTCAAATTATTTGTAGACGAATAAAAAGTATTGAAACGATTACAAATCTAAATGAAATATCTTAATGAATAACAAATATTATTAATCAAACGTAAGATAAAAATAAAATACAACAAGTCAGATTAAATTAAAAGGGAAGAAAAAGAAAAAGGTAAAAGTAAACGAGAGAAGGAAGGAAATCAATTCATCGTCGTTATGGAAACTGAAATTGGTTAAAAAGCGTGTATTTAAAATAACAAGAAATAAGTTAAGATTGAAGGAAACTGAAAAGAGAGAAAGATGAATAATAAAGAGGAAAAGAACAAAAACGAAGAAAAGGACTTGTAATCGGATGGTAATTGGTCCCTGGTGGGTGCCCGGATGGGGAAATGAAAAGGAAGAGGAGGGTGAATAAGGAAGGCACTTATTGACTCCTTTACATCCCTTTACAAATGCGATACCTAAGGGATGCTCTAGCGAAGAAAGGATCGCAGGCAAGAAGGCCGGAGCTGTTGAAGTAGTAGCCACCTCTTGGGAGAACCAAAGCACCAAAAATCGCCAAGCTTGCTATCCAAGTGGTAGACATCACTGCTACACAACCCTGCCGCATGTAATACTGTGTCAACATACATACACACAAAAAAACCGTCACTCACACGTTGTATTATCCACCAAACAACGTTCTATTATCTATGTTTATTTGATATATGTTATTATTTCATGCTTTAATAAATACATTAATCTTATTTATTAACTAGAAAGTTATGTGTATGTGTATAGATGTGTATGATGGGTAGATTAATGGTTTATGGTTTCATACATAGATATGTATAATTGATTAAATTTACTCTTTTAACGTAAAACTGTGATATATTTTATTTTTCTTATTACTTGTTATAAGAAAATAACAAGTAGTGTTGGTATTTTCAACCAACATTGCTATTATTTTTCACATATTTTTTCTTTTTTTTTTTTTATAAGGATTTGTATACTTCTTTGTTCAATGTATTTCCAATTTCCATCAAAATGATTAACAAATATTAGAGATAACTATGAATCACATCCTGTATAAAAGTTTATAATGATTTTCTATATTGTTTTATATTTATTTAAATATTTTTCATAATAGACAATTTAATATATGATATTTGAAAAACGATAATCGTCAAATGTGTTGTTGATCAATATTATGAATCAGCATTGAAAAATAAAAATATGTACTTTGGGATTTCGTAAAAATGAAGAACTTTATCTAGGTTCCGCCCTTCGGGAAGGGGTTTTGCCGGTTAACCGTTGTAAGTTTTCCCGACGAGTTACTTTTATCGAGACGATAGATTTTACGAGCACGGATTTCTCGACGTGTTAAGTATCTTCGAGATTACGACGATTGACTCTGGCCACCTCCTTTCGAAAAGGGTGGGTGCCCTCGTTCGAATGACGGCCGATATTTTTCCGAAACCTCTTCGTGATTCCCTAACGTACCGAACTTACATTCTTTTTCTTATCTTCTAACTTTTTCTCTCTCTCTCTCTCTCTCTCTTTCTTTACTTTTTCTTTACTTTTTCTTCTATTTTACGATATAGTATCTCTTTTTTCAAGATCTTTACTACTATAGATATACATCAAATGAATCAGCTAAAATTGTTATCGAAAACCACTGTTTTGTTAAAATCACTGTTCTGTGATATTGTTCTTTGTAAATCCTAGTTTTTTTTTTTTCGATACATTTTTAATTTCGATAAAATTCAATACATTTTATTTCTATATTTATTTATGGGATCTGAAAGAAATAGAATACGAAGACCGTGAATGGAAGGATTGCGCTCAGGGACGGTAACAATGGCCCCGGGATTTGGTATTTGCGGCAATGAACTTTCGAGTTACTAATGCCAATTAATAATAATAATAATAATATTTATATTTATATATACCAAAGTATAAATTAAATATTATATATAATTAAATTAAATAATATATATATATATGTATATATATATATTACAATAGGCAAATTAATGAAACCTTTTTTTTTCCTATTATCGACGTTATCTGATGTAATTCTTACAAATATCTAAATCCGGACGTATATAAAAATCCGAAGATAAGATACCGTTATCTAACGCGCGTAATTCAAAGCTAGTGAAGACAAAGGGTAGGTTACAGTGCGATTTTGTAGTTTAATGCGGGACAGGTGCAAAGTAGTCCATTCCTTGATAAATGCGGGCTGAATGTAACGCAACAAACGGAATGAATCAAGGAAGGAAGAAAGGAATAAAGGATGCAGGAAGGAAGGAAGGAAGGGAGGAAGGAAGGGAGGAAGGGAGGGAGGAAGGGAGGGAGGAAGAAAGGATCATATATTCCCTTCTATGTTTCAAGATCTCGAGAAACATTTTAAGACGTTTACATCTGTCTATTTCACTCGTTAATAAACGACTTCTCGTCTATTTTTTTTTATCTACAGAAACGAGAAAAAGATCAAAAATAAATTCTCCTCTTTCTTCTTCGTTCTTTCCTTTCTTCGAACAAAATTTAAATCACTTTTGAAATTCCGACATTTGTTTTAAAAAAATACTAAAGATCAAAAGAAATCCACTTTACCCATCTATGAAGATTGTTCACACTTCTTCTCCTTTTTTCTTTTTTATTTTTTTGGTACTCTCAGAATCAAGCTCTCACTTCATCGAAAAAAAAAAAAAAACGAAATGAAGTGTTAGAAATAGAGAAAGAGAAGATTAAAGTAGTGATCGAGGCGATGATCGAATTTACCGGTGGTGCCAAGGACCGTCGTAGAAGATCGGAAGATAAAAGAAGAAGATTCGTGAGAGGTCCTAGAAAATCCTACAATCGAAATAAAGGTGAGAGGCTTCTATTTCAGGAGAAAATCGAAGGGTCGGTGGTGGTTGGAAGGACACAAAAGTGAACAAAAAAAAAAAAAAATAAAAAAACATAAAAGAAACAAAATGAGAAAGAAGGGAACAAAAAAAGGATAGAGAAGAGGAACGAAGAAGAAATGGGATGATCGGTGGGAAAAGAAAGAAAGGGAACACAAAAAAAAGAATATATAAAATAAAAAAATAAAATGAGATAAAATAAAATAATAAAAAAAAAAAAGAGAGAAATAAAGTGATAGGAAAAAGCTTAAAAAAAAAGAAAAAAAAACAGAAAAAAGATAAAAATAGATGAGGGCGTGAGGGGAAAGAGGGAAGAAGAAGAGAGGGTTGAACTAGAAAGGCCGATCATTTGATAGGCCGAAAATTACGGAATGAATGGATGGCATGAGTCAGCTATTCGACGGAGTGTTCCTTTTGCGAACCCCCACCCCCCCCTAACTCTCTCTCTAATCCACCCTCCCCCTCCTCCCCCTTCTCCTCCTTACCACTCTGCTCTTTTATACACGGTGTACTATTCCTTTCGTTTATCTTTTTTTTTGTTGTCTTTTTTTCTTTTTTTTCTTTCCTTTCTTTCTTTCTTTCTTTTTCCACCCTTTCATCCTAACGAGCTGTGCGTTCTACGGCCAATCGACGTTCAATCACGACGATCTCGACGAACGGACAGATAAATGGCGTACGTGATACGAACAACGATGATTTGTAATTTCGCAATATGATAACTAGGAACCTTCTTTTTTTTTCCTCGTCAGAGGTATTTTCTATTTTTTTTTGTTTTTTGTTTTGAATGATTTCATTTCAAGATTTTAATTATTACTTTGTTCGAATTCCTTGTTCTTTCTATTTTTCAACATTAACTATATTGCGATATTTTTTTTTTTTCATTTAAAATTAAATTAAAAGTTTTGCATGCATTGTAAGGGATAATTATTTTAATAAAGTTCAGTAGTAAATATATTGTCATCAGTATTCAATGATAAAGAATATAATTTGTCTAATAGATATAGTGTTAAATAATTTGCATCGTCAATGCGTGAAATATTGAAAATTAAAATTTTACACGCAATGTACAATTCTTTTTTTTAATATTATTTGATTATCTTACAATTGTTATTATTATTATTATTATTATTATTATTATTATTATTATTATTATTATTTAACGTAATAGTAAATTTTCCCTTATCAGCATTTAATTGCAGAAAAAAAATATATATAAGTTTAAATTAAAAACAATATATACCTATCGATCAAAATTTATCGTTAAACAATTGTTATTATCTTTGAACTTTTAACAAAATATATTTCAAGAAAAGAAAAACAAAACAAACTTTCTAAACGTAAACGAGAACAACGAAGAACATTGAAAGATCGAACGATGGTAAAAAAAAAAAAAAAAGTGTTGTTTATCGTGAGAATCGAGAAAGTTAAGCCATAACATTCTTCGAAAATTTACCATTAACATTCCACCGAGGAATTTCCTGTAACACGTGTTACAGGAGACAACGAAAGACTTTTTATTTTTTTTTTTTTATTTTTACGAAAGTCTCTTTAACGATCATCGATCCTAGAGTTTCCTGGGAACGAGACGACGGAAGTAGAGTAACCGCAATGAAAGAGGAATCAGGGTAGCCAAGTGGTAGGAACAACCCCCCATATTTTCTCAGGCCGTTGCTTCGAACTAGTTCGACTCATGTTGAACAGCGAATCAATTTGCCTGATACCACTACCGTCGATTCTACCTTTTTCTGCAATTCTTCTCACCCATCCCCCAGCCCCTTCCTTCCTTCCTTCCTTCCTTCCCCCTTTAGCTCTCTCTCTCTCTCTCTCTCTCTCTCTCTCTCTCTTGTTCTTCTCACATATCGATTCTCAAATATCTCGATAATTCTTTCGACGCGAAACATGTCTCGTCGTTCGTTCTAAATTTTCACACGCTCGTTAGCAAAGCGTTCGACTGTAAAATTAATACGCCATTACGAAATATTGCCAGATTAAGAAATGAGAAAGCAAAAGAACAAGGGAGACAGATAGAGAGAGAGAGAGAGATGGAAAATATAATTGAACATTGGAAATTGGACGTGCTTGAAGTAGGAAAAACAAAATTAAGTAAAAACAAATTATGATAATATTAATAAAGTACGAATTGACTCGACAATGTTCTTCCGACTGTGAAAGTTCACCTGTGGCTGTCATCACCTCCCTTCCCTGGACCGCTTCATCACTTACAAGGGTGCGATATTGCTCACTTTGGGAACCACTGGTCTACAAGATGGTAGACGAATAGGCGAGTAGAAAATAGACGAATAGACGAATAGACGCTGATATGTGGAGAAGTAGAGACGACCGTATAATAGACAGACGATTAGACAAAGACTTAGGATGATCGAAAATGAATTGACTATTCTACTCGATTATTAACAATGATAATTTCAACTTAATAAGACAAAATATTATCATTCGTGGTATCTGAGATATAATAATATATAATATTAGATATACGCGTTTAATTATATTTATATAATATTTTCTATTGTTATTATAAGCACTAATTATTATTATTATAATTATTATTATTATTATTGTTATCTTCAACGGGCGAAATTCGTTATCTAACGGAACGCAAAAAAAATGGCTAAGAAAAAAAGAAAAAGTAGGACAAAAAAAAAAGAATTCATCAAGAAAAAGGTTTATTGTTTACGAACGAGGTTCAACGATCTTTCTATCTATTCTCGTTTCTCTATCTTCTTCCCCATACGCAGGAGAGAAAAGGTAATTCCCTTGGCAATAGGAACGAAAGGAAAACGAGAAAGGTGATATTTCGCGAAACGAGACAGAACAATTCGAATTCTCGCGTGATGAAAGAAGTATTTCGTGTTAGTAGATACCTACCTGGATAAAAGAAAAGTCGGAAAGAATGAAGGATGAAGAAAATTACAAACGATAAGAAAAAAAAATATTTAAAAAAAAATAAAAAAGAGGGATGCGTCCAAAAAGACAAGTAAACAAAATATGAAAAGAGAAAAAAAAACCAAAACAATTTCGTCTTTGATCAGTTTTTTTCTTTTTTTTCTTTTTTTTTATCACCACCACCTTATTTTGACCTCCGAGCTTTAAAAATGGAAAGCACGATTACGAGAGATGAGGAGCTTAGGGATTGTATAGTGCATTTATGGGTGGATATATCAGGTCACGTGAAAGCTCGATCTATGCTCAAGGCGGTTGACGACGCGTCCTGTCCATTGTCGAGTTAGTTCGTTCGTTCAATGCACCGGCGATCAAACCCATCCCCTTTCCCTCTTTCCCTTTCACCACCCAACTATACTGAACTAACCTTCACTATCCTTGGAATTTCGATTGATAACACAAAACTATCGATAAAACGTTCGCGCTTCATTCACCCTTCCTTCTTCTTCTTCTTCTTATTCTTCCTCTACTTTTCGTTCTTATCGTTTTCTTGACTATCGATTGATAGATGCGATAAAATCGAAGCGACAGTAACGTGATAACGTTGTTTGATGCGATAGATGATATATATATATATTTTCTTTTTTAAAAGTATAGAATTTATCCTTTGTACTATGAGGTCACCCACTTACGTAATAATACACACTCAACTTTACTTATAATGTTATTATCATTATTAATTTTATTTTGCTTCGTATCAAAAATTGTGTTAATAAGTGAAAGAAAACAGCGTTGTGGAAATATTCGTGCATTATGTGAGGGAGTTGATTGTTCAGATTTATTAGTACATGAAAATTGAGGTTTATAAAAGATATGTGAGTTGTATAAAGGATTGAATGTGAAACATTTGTTACTATAACTTTGAATTCAACTATGATTTAACATGCAATTCGAATAATTTCAATTAAATAGTACATCAATTTATTTAAATATTAATGCATCGAAGTTAAAATATGTGAATAATGTATGTAAATAAATGTTTACAACTGATACATATTTTTCATTTTTTTTTTTTTTAAATCGTCTTTTATGACAAACAGGGATTATTACTTAGGGTTTATTCTCATTTCCCAAGACCGCAGGTGGTTACTTACAAAATTACAAAAAAATGAAATATTTAAAAATACCTACAAATAAATAAATAAATTGAGATACTCGAATTGTATTTTCTTTCATACATTTTATTTGACGAACAACTGATTTTTCTTGAATTTAATAAAAAATTTCAATTAATTCGCAAAGATAATAACAAACGATTTTCTATGACAAAAACGAACGATTATTTTTCCCCGATAAATTTGTGAAATATTATAATAAAACAATAAAAACAAATAAGTCGAAAAGGAAAAGAAATTCTCATAGCCTAGGCGACGAGAGAAAACTATGTCGGTTGGCACAGAAATTTCCTCAGTGTATATCCGTAAAATCGTTACGGAATCGTGGATTATTGCCAAGTGTCGGCCAAATGAATGATAGTCTTCCTGCGCATTCTCTTCATTAGCGATGCGTAACAATTGCAATAAAAATAACAAATAAAAATAACTTTTCAAAATACACGAATATAAGTAAACCCGATGAAAAAAAAAAAGTCGTTTACTTTCGAGATTATTTTTTTTTTCTTTTTTTTTTTTTTTAATAAAAATTGCATTATATCCTTCGACACCGTTTTTCTTGTCTTGTTTTTTTTTTTTTTTTATTCATTTCTCACCAAACTCTAGCGTAATTAGCGTAGTAATTAATCATGTTCCCTATTAGAAGGTTCGATCTAACGAAGCTGAAAGGAAAATACTAATAATAATAATAATAATAAAAGAAAAAGAGAAAAAGAGTGAGAAAGCAAAGGACAGTAAAAAAGAAAAAAAACAAGCTCATCGTCTGAAGCTAATATTTTCGTAGCTAGTTATCTAATCTCATGTGTAATAAATTATCGATGTAGGGAAACGAAGACGTCCGTGGATGAATTAAGGTCTCACCTTTTTAGAAGAATGCCTGTGATAACGATGAGGGTGCAGCATGCATACGTAACGGTCGATTGCCATGCAGACAAGTATGACCGCACTTTGTTGGGTTAGGGCGCCTCTAAGAAGTGCCTGAAATTAAACATTCATTTTGAGAATGTATATATAAGAGATATTTTTACGATTTTATGTATATCTCAAGATCATCGAATTTTCACATTTTTTTTTTTTATATGTTTATCATTTTTTTATTCTTCTTCTAATTATTTTACAAATTTTTCTAATCAAATTTCAAACCTAAATTGGTACATTTTTTTATGGTACTCTCTCTCTCTCTTATCATATGAACGCATTTAATCTTAATTTTAAAATTCATAAATATTTTACCTTTTTTTATTAATAACGACTCATATATACGGATCGTATCATACGACGATTTAATATTTGTTCATTTTTAGTTTTTCTTTTTTTTTTTATGGAAATTTTACCAAGGGAAAAAGTTTAAATCTCCTTTTTAAAATAATTAATGTTCAACATTTGAGAACTTAAATTGAAATAAAACAGTATAAGGAACGAGCATTAATAAAAATCTTTTTGTATTTATTGAGGGAGATTTTCTCATTAAAAGTGAGAGTGTAAATGATTAAATTGTGAATATAAATTGTAAATGTAAACAAATCTAAAGGTATGCGTATTCCACACGCGTGTATATAGTTGAATAATGATTGTGTTACATACAAATTGGCGGATAGATATAATACACAGTGGTTAACCATGAAAGCCTCAACGCATTACGAATTATTTCGTGTTCGGTGATACGAAATCTGTACTAGAATTGTTATTTCGGGTTACAAGATTCATGCCTAAATGTATATACATATATTACATTATGTATAGTATACCAATGTATGTACATATCATGAGAATTAGATTTGTGGTTCGATAATCTGATTAATATTGATGTATCGCCTCTAATAAGTACTCCGATTGTAACAAACCTGGATTATCTGTAAATCCTTTCTTCCATCTATATTGCATTTATTATTTATCATCTCTCATGATTTTTCAAACTATGATACATGTGTATCACTAATGGATACATTACGTTATTTTTAATTTACAATTTTGAAAACAAAATATTTGAATAAATGTTCAGAACAATTATATATTTTCTTTCATATTTTCATGCTTTTCATTTGCGAATAAATATAATTGAATGATTAAATAATATTACGTTTCAAATGTTTTATTCTTTGATTATAAAACCCATTTGGAATGATTTATTTTTTATAGGAAAATGCTTTTATCGTAGTATTACATATATATATATATATATATTTTTTGATTATTATTTATGTAGTAAAAAATTTGTGAAATTTTCAAGTAAACCTTGCTTCATCTTATCCTTGTCACTAATTTTATATTAATTAAATGTAATTAATTTCTAATCACATTAACCGCCTCGCAAAAAAAGGAAACTGTTACTCAAACCTTATTGTTACCCAAGAAGACTGACAAGAAAACACCCTATTGATCTTCTTAGAATTAACCTCTAATACTATACACATATTTACACATTCAAATTCTAACACTATTATACATTATCCAGTAATTATCAGTAAATATATACGCGCGAAGTTCACACGCGCGATTTTATATTAGTCATTATCAAAGGTGTCAATAATTGTATTACAGCAATTAGCAACTCAGGTAAAGAAATGAAACAAATAGAATGCTAGATATATATTTAATTAAATTTAATTTTATAGTCATTTTTTTAAACGATCATATTTGCTTATTGGATTCGGTTAAAATTAATCATATTTATTGAAATATTATCTCTTTCTCTGTTTCTCTCTTTATTGCTTTATCATTTAAAATCACGTATGTGCATGAAATGTAATAATTCATTAGCCTCAAAACAGTATTCGTAATTTACATTTAAAACCTCGATTCATTTAATAATAAATAAACGAAATAAATCGTTTTCTGCTATGTAATCGTTAGGAAGAGACATTTATCGACTTTATTGGTTTCACATTTCGATAATGTAATTAAGCAACTAACCAACAGATATATCGTAGATTCTAATAGGTCAACTATTCTTGTTCAAATTGTTGATATTTACTAATACAGTTATATCTCGAAAACATAGCCACCAATTAATAAAAATTGTAAATGATTATAAGCAGACTAACGTTCGGATTGTTTTTTTTAATTTTTTTTTTTTTATGACGTAGGTAAAAGAAGATAACTGAAAGTAATCATTGAGAGATTAGTCGAATTCGTTTGTTTATTTCGAAACGTAGACACATTTTTGTTGTTATTGTTGTTGTTGTTGTTATCCTCGAATATCGTTGAATGTAACGTTGGCTCGCATGATTTTCGATGAGTTCACATTTTTCATTCTCACACGCTTCGGCAAACACCAATTCGTTGTCCAACCGTATGTATATACATATGTTATGAACAAAACAAGCTGTCAGGATAGGCAAACCCGGAGAATTGTGTCGGGAAACTATGTTGGCTTTTCCGTGCAATTGAAATCTAGTACCGTGACGGTCCCCGTTGTTACAAACAATGCTACCTACGAATTAGAAAATATTATCTACGAATAATCTCGAAATATCTCGAGTAATCCCCTACTTCGTAATATTAATACTTTACTCCATGAAGTATCTTTCAGATGATCGAAATGTTTCGAAATACGTAACAAAATTAACAACAAACAAAATAATAATCGTTTACTTGCGTAATAATTTATCAAACATTTTCAATGCTCCCATGAATGTATAAAAACAAAACAATGAAATACAATTCTTAAAGAAAATAACGAGAAATAATTTGCGCGCTGACCTAAAAAAAAAAAAAACTTATATTTTTATACGCTCTAATAAAAAAAAAAAAAATGTCTCATATCTCGAATTTGAAGGATCTTTTTCCATCTGTTTTTTTTTTTTTTATCATCCTCTCGTGAAAACCTAAACAAAGCAAGAAAGCAATTTTTTTTCAAATCCATCCATCTCGAATATAAAACAACTCGCGAGGAAAATTGAAGCAGGCCGAAACACATTGTAGACATTTTATTTGCCTGCCACGTAAATGTAACTTTGCTAAATCCAGTAGAATAATTCATTTTCATCATCGGTAAAAAGACCACAACATTGTTTCAAACTATGTTCGAATAGGGATTATACTCGAAATGATGACCTGTGTATATGTGTGTGTGTGTGTGTGCTGTGTGCGTGTACAACGTACTTTAGATAATTATATTCTCGCATAAAAGAATTTTAAATGACTTAGTAGTTTAAGTACTACAACGTGTATTCGGAATTTTGACGACGTATCAAAAAAAAAAAAAATAAATAAAACGCATAAATTGAAAAATGTGTAAATCGTCTTCCAGTCATAATTTTGAATATTTCATCGTACTCCATTAGTCTTTCGAAACTTCGATATACTACTACTACAACGTTGAAAAAGTTGCTGCTCTCAACTTCTCACCTACTTTATTTCATTTTTTTTTTTTTGTGAAGATATTTCAAATCTACCTCGGCAGATGCTTTTATCTTTTTATAAATAAATTATAATAATAATCAACGTTTTAGTTCTTCTTTTTATCTTTATTCCTCATTTTTAAATTTAAAGTACGCTCTTTTTTAAATAAAAAAAAAAAAAGAAAGGAATCAAAATACATACGTTAAATATAATGCTACGAGTAATCTTTAGAGAAAAAAAAAAAAAACAAGACGCGACACATTTTGAGTTCGATAAATCGGTAACTACGATGTTTTTTTTTCCCCATAAAGTGACTAGCAAAAGGAAGGTGGCAATGGGTAGGAAAAAGAAAAAAAAAAACGAACGAGAATACGTTTAAGAGACGGTTACCATGACGACCGTTGGCTTTTGGCCAGGAAAAAAGTCTGATAACCTGAAGGAGTTAGAAGGATCGGTAAACTGACCTCATTTCTAGTCATCCTCGAGACACCCTCAGGGACCTTAACCGAATATTTTCATCACAAACAAATTTAATACTTACTCATATTTAAGCAAACCCTTTGACCCTTTCATAAAAAGGAATGTGATCGAAACGGGACAATACTTACAAGGATTTGAATGAACTAAACTACTCCTTTACATGAAAATGTCGTGTCCCATTTATGGTACACGTCGCACGGAACGTGTTAAAAGCCCTTTGTCTGTTTTCTTTAGCTTACTATACGTGTTTCTACGATCATTTTTCTTTTTTTTGGTCTTTTCAATTATTTTCTTCTCGTTTCTCTATTTATTATACGATTGTCAAGTGGATCACAAAACGAACCTCCATTCCAGACGAGTCCCTAATTTGTAAGTATTCGTGTGAGAGTTGACTCGTGGATACTGAGTAAGTTATTGTCAATGTAGAGACGTAAATATACATAGGAACTCTGTATTTTTTTACTATAACACCTTTATCGTTGCATTACCGATTAATTTAACATGGAATTTATTGTGATATGTAACATAGCAATTAAATATTGGCAATTATTTCAATGTCGTTTAAGTTAATTGCTGTTATATTTGAAATTCGTCGTCTACATTTTAATTTTATTATTTTTATAATTAGGTGTAAAATTATTCAAATATCCTGTTAAAGTTATTATACCTCTGTGTTACAGTTATAAATTTTTGTATTTTTTCTTTTACACTTAAATTATCGATTATTATTGAAGGAATGCACAAAATAAAGAAATTAAATTAAAATAGCTTAAAAAATTACTGAATAAAAAAAAATATTTTTAAATTTATATTTTTATTTTATTTGTTTTGGTTGGAGTAGTCGAATGGAAAAACAGTCGTAGCGACTGACATGCGAAAATCACACCCGCCGTTAATATTAATGGATTGATTCGAGAGCACGTCACAATCAAAGGGTTAATTTTCGATAAAGAATTATTGTCAGTAAAAGGGTTCTTTCAAAGATAAGAAAAAAAAAAAGAAAAGAAATTGACTTATTGTTAGTTTCTATTTCAGAAAAAATGGATACAAAACGATACTCTCTCTCTCTCTCTTTCTCTTTCTCTTTCTCTTTCTTTTCATTTGAAATCAAATAAGAGAATGAGTAACGCGCTCTTGAAGAAGTATATTTTCCCGAAAGCGATTTTGTTCATAGATAAAAGGACGTAACGAGACGGTGTAGAAAACTCGGCTAAACTTTTCAGACTTTTCCCCTTTCTCATGATCCTCCATTTTTCCATTTCTTCGACGCTCTAGCAACGGTCGACCCGGTCTCCTTTTTCAACTTCGATCTTCCTCTTTTTCCCTAGTGATTGCTCTTGACTATTGAAAAGTGAGAAAGAGGGCAACAAAAGAAAAGAAAAGAAAAGAAGAAAAAAAAATTCACGATGAAATATCATCGGCAGTGCAACCTGCGTTGTGTAATCTCAAACGGTTTCTTCTTTCACCATTTTATTCGAATTTGTTTGTTACACTCTCTGTTTTCTAACAAATAAAAATGAGAAAGACAGAGACAGAGAGAAAGAGAGAAAGAGAGGAATAAAAAGAAAGAACTATAAAAAGAACAAACATCTACTACATCTCACCTTGCTGCTACATTCAACGATAAACATATATTTGAATATTATATGTATATTATTTTGGAATTTGAAAATTGAGAATTGAGAATTGAATTTCAGGAATAAACGGCATCTTTATTTATCATATTTAATTGCAAATATCTAAAAAAAATATTGAGTAGTTGTCTCTATAACCATTAATATTCGTAAAGAGGGAAATCAAAATCTATGTTTCCTATAAAATTTGAACAAAATCCGTGAGAGCAAGACCTTGCATCACTCCCCTTGTTAACATTAAAATGTTATTCAAATAAAATGTACAATGAATGAAATGGAAGATGAATTTTCGGGGGGGGGGAAGGAGGGGGATGGAGGTGAGTACATTAAGCGTGAAACATATTGGAAAAATTGCTTCCTCCTGACTCAAAATGAATGCTTACGAGAACGTCTTAACGAACGTGTAATTTCCTCGTTCCCTTCTTACTTTTCTTTTTTTTTTTTCTTCTTCTTCTCTTTTTCTTTCTCTTATTCCTCAACACATTACCACTCTTTCTTCTTTCTCTCTAACTCTCTCACTTCGAAAACGTCGTCGTTATTTTACATCGAATCCGCTTAGGAGTACTCAAAGTCCCGCTAACGAGCAAACGAGTTTCGAGACTTATACGAGAGAATCGATAAATAAAAGAGCGAAAAAAAAAATACAAAAAAAAAGTAAAGAGAGAGAGAGAGAGAGAAAAGAAAAACCCCGAAAGAAAGAATAAAAAATAAAAAAAAAAGGAATGCTTCCGGGGTGGGGGGGGGGGAACAAAAAAAAAATAAAACCCGCACTAGCATCGTTCTCGCAAGAGAAAACTTTAGCTTTTAATTTTCAGTCACGTAATCTCTTCTTCGTCACTGCATTTCGTTCGTAGTAAAGAGAGAGAGAGAGAAAAAGAGAGAATAAAGAGTAGTGGAGAGGAGAGGAGTGGAGAGGAGAGGAGAGGAGAAAGCTGTTTCTTCGACACGCTTTTTACGCTTGAAAGCTTCGAAATCGTTCGATCGACAACGTATGACTTATATTTTATCTTTTACTATGTTTCTCTCTCACTCTTGAAATCTTAATATATTCAGATATAAAGCCCATATATACTGGTGTCAGGACGACAACAAGTAACCAAAACCTTGCAAAGTTTCGTAATTGTTCGTCCAAAGTCAACTCGATCTACCGCCAAGCCGACAACTTTCGTAATTACCTACCGACCTGGATATAAGATATACGAGTCTGTACCTTGATACCATTCTCTCTCTCTCTCTCTCTCTCTCACTCTAATACTCTCTCAATCTCTCTCTTTTAAACTATCTCTTGCTCTCTGTATCTTGCAACTCCAAACCACCACCAGTTTCCAATCGTTTAAGAAGAACGCGCCTTTGCAAATCCGTTTCGGCGTCATTGCACCTATCGGTTTTCGCTCTTAAACTGCACATCGTGTTTCGAGAACATCTTTGAATGAACACAACTGAATGTTCAATGTTTCTACATTTGAATAAAGGAATCACCAAATTTAACGCGGTCTATATTTATATTAGAATATTCATCAATGTTTGAATAAAAATCATTCATTAGAATTTACGTTTGAAGAGACTTTTGTAATGTGAAAAATGTGTGTTGTTTAAAAAAAAGTATGATTTTTGTTAATGATTATGAATATTATTGTTTAATGTTTTATATCAAGGATCATTTTTTTCCTAAATTGTTTATATAATTATTTAGGTTGACTTTTGGTTGAATATAAATAATATAAAAATTGTAACGCAATGATACGTGGATTAATCCACGTAGTGGTTGGTAGTAGTTATGCACGGTTTTCTAAGATATTAATCGATTTTGAAAAATAACGCGAGAATTTGAAAGAAAAAGAGAGGGAAAAGAGATTGAAACGAGTACCTACCCTGAATATTTTCAAGGATTCCGAGTGAATAAATCTGAAGATTGGCTGCTCTACGTTAGACTGAGCTCCTTCAACGAGTTGTTATGAAATTGTTCTACTATGAGAGAAGGAGCAGCTCTACTTCGACATGACTGGTCCCTAAATGGTTGTTCCCCCTTTTTCGAAAGTAAATCGTGATCGAGACATTTCCAGAATAAAATATTCCGAAACTTTTTCAATGTAATTACGATTCCCGTTGAAAATTTTTCTAAATTTCGTAATAATATGAAAACAAACAATTTTCGATATATGAAATATGGATATATATATATATATATATATATATATATATATATATATATATATATATATATTTTTTAAATCTTATGCATTATATATATAAAGCGAACGATTTAAATTAAATTCAAATGTAAGGATTAAAATTGATGAAAAATTAAAAACAACAAAACCAAAAAAATTAGATGAAAATTGAATCGAATTCGATCGATACCATGCATGTTTCTCTTTCTCGTTCTCTTCCTCTTTCACGTAGTTGGAACGTTACCAACCAGGATCATGCGAATGCAACAGAGAGAGAGAGAGAGAGAGAGAGAATGAGAACGAGAGTGCGTGATTTGTCGTCAGAGATATAGAAGTGATTTACGATATCCGAGCAAAAGTGCCGCCACTATGGCCACGAGTACCGCGACGTTATTTCCGCTTACAAGCTAGTAACTTCGTTTACAAACGATATCGCGATTTTCTTCGAGATATCTCTCTTTCTAGTATCGAATTAAATATATATTTTTTTCTTTTTTTTTTCTAATTTGTTTTTAGATACATAAGTACTTATATGAACTAACAAATCATCTTATCTAACTTTCAACGAGATATCTCTGACTATATTACTTAATAGATTTCACATTAAAGAGAATTTCAAAAGATTACTGCATTTATATATATATATATTTTTTACTTATCCTCATTAAATGATGTAATATGATGTTCATATTTTTATATATAAAAAAGAAAATATATTAAACTTTATGAGTAATTTTCGCTACAACTCAAAGACCGTCCCGTCAACGATATCTTTTATCCTAATAATATCATCTGAGATAAATTTTACATTAAAGTGAATTTTTTCAAGAATATCATGTAAAAAAGAAAAAAACAAAATAATAAAATTATTTTTCTCACTTATATTTATTACATCTTACTCATTAGGATGTATATAAAAAAATATATCCTACTATTTACTATATACGACAAAAATTAACTAATTTGGAAAAAGTTTACCAAATAAATTTATTCCTTTGATAAAAAAGCAAGCTTTAAAAGAAATCTTTACGAGATATTTAAAAAAAAAAAAAAAAAATAATATAAAAAAATAAACTAAATAAAAAACGAAAATTTATTAGTAATTAGATTGCACGTAAAAAAGTAGAACGGAAAAAGACGCATCATGAGATTATCGTTGAGAGGAAAGTAAACCGATAATCTCGCCATCGTTGGCTGCTAAGTCTTGGAACTTGTGGCATGAGAGTACCGGAACTGCAACCACGAGTTTCTGCCCGTAATAATTTCCTTTTCGCTCGAGCTCCTCCTCCTCCTCCTCCTCCTCCTCTTCTTCTTCTTCTTCCTCCTCTTCTTCTTCTTCCTCTCTTTCTCTCTTTCCCTCTTTTGCTATTCAAGTTTTTCTTCGATCTCCGGTTAGGAAGTCACCGAACCGAGTTGCCTCAAGTTTTACGTAAAATACAATCAAGCAGGTGCGGTACCTTGTCGAGAGGGCTCTTCTTTTAGCAATTTTCTTCTCCTTTTTCCTTCGATTTAACCGCTTCTCGTTATACCGATAAACGCATTTTTTAATACCAAAAACCCCATACTATGATAATATAGTATCGACACGATCAACCATGGCAGCACCACTTTGAAAATAACTTTCGAGATTTTTGTTCAGTTGTTTAATTAATATTTTTAAAACCACCTTTCCCTTTCCCTTTCTCTCGTACTTTCTTCTCAAATTTGTACACGCAGTTACGGAACGATTTTATAAATGATCATCACTTGGATAAAATATTACTTTCTCTTATTTTCTTTTGTTTTGTTTTGTTTTACCTTTTTCATTAATCAAATTCATCAAACAATACGCGAATACGTTCCTTTTTGCGCCAAAGCAGAATTTTAACAGTGAAAATCTACAATATTTACATTAAAATTTATTCATGCTTATGTAGTTTGATACTGTATATCTGTTTCTCATTTTCCCGTTCTATTTCAATTCGATATTTTATGATTTATTATGTTTAATGTGTTTAAAAAGCATACGACGATAAATCAATCGTCATTTTCTCAAAAGTGTTTTGTGATATAGAATACAATTTTATTGACTTATAAATTAACATTGTACTTATACAATTATTATTAACTTTATTAATGAAGATTGATAAAATTATACCTAGTAAGTAAAGAATACTAATTCATGTTAGTAAAATATAATTAAGGTTCAATAAAACAAATATAAAAATAAAAACAACATATTACGAAATGATAGAAAATGAAATTCATGACAAATGTAGGTATTCAAATAATTTCGTTGGAAATTGTTGTAAAAAATAATAATAATGTTTACTATAAAATTATTTGAACAAATGAATGGAAAACGATACATATATATATATATACATCCTTTCATGATATTTCAAAAGATTAATTATTAATATAAATACAAAATGAAGACATTCATTGATGCAATAATTAATTGTTCGAAATTCATCGGTCTCATTTTCGTGAGTTGTTGAGTCCGTACGATAAACAACTTTTGAACTTCCCAATTAATTGAGAGAGAGAGAGAGAGACTGATCTTATCATTTCGTTTCATTACCTGTCCAATCATAACGTGATTGCCTTTCGACCCGATAACGTGTATCGATTTGAACCGAATAAAAAGAAAAAAAAAAAAAGGAAATTTAAAAAACATTATGTCGAACGAAATTTTCGACACACACACACACACACACACACAAAATAAAACAAAGAAAAAGAAAGAAAAGTAAAGTAAAAGCCAATAAAGTATTTAAACGAGTACGCTTTCAAAAAAAAAAAAAAAAAAAAAAAAATAGAAACAGAAATGTCTAGTATCATTTATTGGTGGTAGTAGAGTCGAGGATCGATACTTGGCGATTTGTAGACTGCGAGAGATCAAAGGGAATCTCTTGTTAATTAGTTAATACCATAGAAAGTTAAAGAAAGAGAGAAAAAGAGAGAAAGAGAAAGAGAGAGAGAGAGAGAGAGAGCTTACGAATCGCAGATTAAGGTATGTTTCATTGAGTACCAATTATATCGTATTCTGTAAAGGGTTAACGTTCAACGAGATAGATCAAATCGATGAAATTGTTTTCTTTTTTCCTTATTCTTTGCTTTTTTTTTTTGTTACAACTTTAGAAATGACTTTATTCCAATTTCTATACAATTACGTTTTGCGTGTGGTAGGCATGTATGTATATTATTCCGTTGAAAAGTTTATATCACGCATTAATAATTTATAATGAAGTAGATTTAACCGCGTGTGTGTATGTAGAAGTAAAATGTAAACATCTTGCAACGAGCGCAATTTGAACCCGGTTTCGTTGTTAAAGAGTCTCATATTGTGGTGCGTGATGCTCCTCCTCCTCCTCGCGAACGTTTAATTTTATGCCAAGCGTTTGTTGAATACAAATCATTCGTAACACAACGTGTCGGGGGATACTATTTCACAAGCTGCTCGTCCACAGATGCGAATGATACGTGTGAGTTTTGATGCGAGAATGCTAGAGAGAAAGAGAGAGAGAGAAAGAGAAGAACCAAAAAAAAAAACCAAAAAAAAACAGAGACTTTGTTAAACGACACCAAAAGTTATAAATCGTTCGTACTACCACCAAAGGTGTTTTTCCAAAATATACGAGTAAATAGATGGAAATTCGTTGATATCGTTAGCTGTAAAGAAATAAAAATAAATCAAATTGTATGATAATAAAATTATGTAGAAAATTACCTGAATTTGACAGACGACTTCACCGTATGGCCAGCATCCGTAAACCGCCGGTAAAAAGCCAAAAGGAGTCACCAAAAGACCGATGGCAAGGTCGTTGCTCGCTAAACTTGTCAGCAGATATCTTGGCTATAATGAAGTTTAAGAAAACCTGTTGATCAGTCTAATTCTCGTTGATAGCTTGTCTCTCTCTCTCTCTCTCTCTCTCTCTCTCTCTCTTTTCTCTTTCTTACTTTTTTTTTTTGAACTTTATCATAACTTCCTTTTCCTTAACAAAAGTTTTATCAACGTCACCTAGCATCGATTTGTAATATCATTTTTTTTTTGTTTGTTTCGCAAGAAAGAAAGAAAGAAAAAAGAAGTTTCTAATTAATTAACATTTGAGAACAATTTCTAAATTATACGTAATTTATTTAGAACTTGATTTTTCGAGGAAAATAAAGGAAAGATATTAATTGACTAATTTAAGAAATAGTTGAAATCTTTTTATATTATATTTAATGATAAAATAGCTAAGCTAATAGCAAGCTGGTCCCAAGCCCAGATGAAGGAGGAGGGTTCGAGGGTGAGACTAGCAACCTACCCTCGGTAAAAAAAAAAAGTAATCGCTCATGGAACTAACAAAATAGTCTTTTTAGGCTGTGAAGTTAGGAATAACAGGACAAAATCCTAAGAAGAAGAAAAAGATTTAATAATATTATTTAATTTTTTGAAAAAATCGTTGTAAAACGATAAACCATATAAAAGTTGAAATTTATAGGAATATGTAAATAATGATTTTGATTAAAAGGTAAAAAGGAAAAAAAAAGTATTAAATCAAAGGACGAATTTAAAACAAACAAAAAAATGTTTAAATAATTCTAAAAATAACATCGGGAAATGATTGAACGTATAAAAAAAAAAATACGAAATTCCAAACCAATACGAATAGACGTGTCCAATCGATGATGTTGAATCCAATTAACGTAAATTTGATGGTGAAATTCTTGTCCAATGGTACGAAACGAAACTTGATGTTTCACGCGAATTCAACCAAATCCTAGGACTTTGCACACCGAAAACGTATCTTCCTCTGTCTACCATCGACCGCAAGAACTTTTCTACGATTCAGGAAACGTTTTCGAATTCGACAGAATAATATAATTCATCGATCGTAAAAGAAAAAAAAACAAAAATTGGGTTTACGGATAATTCCCGACTTTGCGAATAAATCCTCTTTTTTCTTTTTTTTTTTTTTACGAATACAAATTTACAACGTAACAATTGTTTCTTTTATTCCCAAAAATTTACGATTTCTCATAAAAAAGAAAAAAATTTAACAATATTTTGCAAATTATTAAATAAATATTTTCTATTAAAGATAAAAGTATTAACAAGAGATTTACGATTAACAAGATAATTTTTAAGACAAATTCTATAAGAAAAGTTAATTATTCGTAGAATATATTTTTATTTTTGCAACAACATTTTAATTATTAAATATTAATAAATATTATAAATAAAACAAAATACCCAAGTAAGCAGATGACGTGTCTCCACTCGTCAAATTTACCCAAATGGGGTTAATTTTATTTCTATATAAAAACTTATAGATATTTCGAATATCATGGAACAGAAAAAAAAAGTTATTGATAATAGAATTTTGTTTTTTATTTATCAAATTACACATTTTTTTACGTCTATTTTTTTAATGGAGTACTTGGGATGATCTTACCCTTACTATACGTTATACTTCATCGAATGAATTACGTGATACGGATTTCCTATTAATTTAGTGTCTATGTATGAGTGATCGATACTTGTCCAACACACATCTACGTACAAGTATTAAATATATACGTAGAAGTCGATAATGTTTTCATCGAAAGTCTACAAAATAGATTGGAGATGTGCGACAAACTTTTATTTCGTAAATTTTGATATTATATTAAGTACTACAATTCATACGTATTAAATTGATCAAGAAATTTGACTAAACGTAGATACATGTCTACATCTATGTCAATGATATTAAAAATCTACCTCCCCCACCACCACCACCACTACCATGAAAAAAAGCAACAACAATTTAAAGGACACTTTAGTAAGACAAATACGCGACTACTACACGCGAGAAAAGCGCGACAAAATTCTCTAATGGATTCTACCTTCGCCTTTTCCTAAACCCTTCGATATCGTTTTTCTTCGTTTACATCGATATGAGATTTTTTGATTTACCACACCGCCACGACGCAATAAATTTAACTTGAACTTTTCGATTACCAGAACTGATTTATGAAGCTCACGCGGTCTAAATCCACCTCTACCCCTCTCTCATTTAGATGTTCAACATTATTTCTAATTTACCATAAAACATTTATTATAGTACTTTGAATATGGTATTTATATTCTAATCGATTTAATTTGAAACTAATGATTATTAAAATTGTTCAAAATAGAACACCATGTATATTCAACTAATTTGCATTTTAATATTCTCTTAAATCAAGTATTCGCGAATATCATGTATATATATTTTATCAAGGTAACGCGAAAAGATTACAGGAACATTGATGGAAGGGTCAGAGGTATATAGATGCGACCTAAAAGGTATGAAAGGAATACGCTCTCTCTTCCCTTCCCTCGATAACTTTTATCTACTATCGATCCTATTGCATTTTAATCTTTTCCATAAACGCGAACAGAGTGCTATCGTATCCTTCACCATCTTTATACTGTTCAAAACGTTTATACAAAATATTCTTCAAACGGTAATAAATAAAAAAACAATGATTTTAAATACGAATTATTTACATAAATGAAATATTAATATAATAACATAAAAATATAAATAATTCAATAAATTTTTTTTTTTTTTTTACACCACTGGATAATCATCTCACATAGACAGTATTAAAATATCCCTATAAATTATCAAACAAATTTGCTAATTATTATTATGAAAAACAAAGGATTGAATAAAAATAGACAATACTATAATTTATGATTCGTAGTACAATAATAAAATCATTATTAATATATTAATTTTTATATTTAACCCTTATGCACTATAATTATTGTTCCAATTTGTTCTTCACTCACTGTCATATAATATTTCTGATTTTCATATCTCATATTAAAATTTAAATACTCAGTTTACTATTGTTTTTTTAATTTTTAATAAAAAAAAAGAGTAGTTTTCTAATTGCATATCGACAATGTCGATAAATAAGCCTAATATGCAATTTACGAATAAAACTGTTTCATACTGTTTTGCTTTGTTTTAGTAATACAATATAAAAATAATTTTGTCACACCAAGAGAAATAACTTCATAGTATAACAAAGGGTTTTTAAAAAAATAATTAAATTTCAATAGAAAATATGAAAACATGATTGACAGACAAATTTTGTGACAAATAAATATCAAATGAATATGAAACTCACCTGTGCGTGAATGTATTTGCTATATCGTCTGCTGTTGATGACGCAAATAACGAGTAGATTAGCAAAAAGTATACCAAGGCTGAGTACCAAGATCAAAGCTGCACGTAACAATTCCCCAAATCCTGGTCCTGTCCAAATCGGTTCGGAGTTGCCGGCTCGCCAGCAACTGCTGTTGCTGAGTGCCGGCGCCAGTAGAATCGTTTGTTTGTTTTCCATCCTCGAACCTCCTCCCACCATCACCACCACCACCACCTCCTCCTTCTTCGTCGTCGTCGTCGTCCTCCTCCTCCTCTACCACCACCACCACCACCACCACCACCGCCGACAGGTGTTCGCCTTTCCACGACGCTTTCGACTGGTTGCTTTCCAATAATGTGAGACCTTCTCTTCCTGATTCTACGCAAGACACGTGTCCTTCTCCAATGTCTTCTGACCCTTTCATCCCTGTTTGCTAACAAAAGTTCGTCAAATACATCTTTTTAATCTATGTTTAAATTTCGATTAAATGACTGTCATGTATGAATTAATCTTACATAAATGTTTGATTGATTTATTGTCGCGAACCAAGGGGATGTGACTGATCATAAACTACTGAAAAATCTAATTTTGAATTTTAGATTTGTAACGTTTATTTTGTAAATGATTCAAGGCCATTTGTAAAATATAATATAAATATATATTATTTTATGTAAATTAGTCTACAAGAAATTTATATAATTAAATTACATATTGATAAATTTAATAGAAATATTGCCAGATAATAAATGAAATGAAATAAAAAAAATAAATTTTGGGGGTTTACAATCTCAAAAGATCAGACCTCGCAACTGATCTTTTGAACAAAAAAAAAAAAAAAAAAAAATAAGATAACACCGCGAGAACGTGGTATAATTAAAAAATAAACTTAAGAACATCCATACAATATTTCCATTGATACAAATGAAATATTATCTTTGATAAATAACGATGAATATTGTTTATACTATTATTTGATAAATGAATTTAATCAAGTTCCATAATGTGTGTAAATCAATTAAATTTGCAAAATTAGGATGATATAATTTTACGTAATAAATGTGTGTACACAATACAAATATTCAATAAAATATATCGTTCAACAGTTTAATTGGTATATAATTAATTATTCGTTAATTGGATGTAAATTGAATAGGTACCAATTTCAAGTAGACGGTCCGGTAAAACCGAACCTTCGATGATCGGCAACGCTCCCGTGCATCGTCCTCTTTGATAATGGTAACGATGATCTTAGACGATGGATTAATTCGGGAGCGTCGATCGTAACTCACGAGGCACCAATTCGATGAGATACAATTGTACTCCATTTCTCCTCGATTTCACGCATTTCCCTTTCCCCTTGCATCTTGCAACGAAACTTTCGACGAATTCTAAATTCAAATTCAAAACAATAAAATAACATGAATTTTTGTCATTAAATAACAATTCTAAAATTGATGACAACAAAAAAAAAACATTTAATAATAGTTTTGTAAAGAAGAACAAAAATGCTCGTTGATTTTAATTTATAAAAAAAAAATTGATCGATCTCGTTCATTTATCGGAATAAAAAATTAAATTTAAAACAAAAATATATTATAAGGTAATAACTCTTTTACCATTTTATTAATAAAGTTCATTTTTCAAGCAATGGAATAAAATGTAAAACGGTCAAGTGAGTTTCGCTTATTTGTTGAAATAAATTATACCAAATTTATGAGTTTAAATAACTGAAATTATTATTATTATTATTATTATTATTATTATATAACGTTAAATTGAGATTATACCAAATTATGCTGAAAAATAAATACAAATAATTGCATACGCAGTACTTTTAACTCGTACACATATATGAAGCCAATTATGAAGGAAAAATATATACAAATAAATTTGTATTCTTGATCTTAAGAAAAACAAAATATATATATATATATATATTTTTTTTTGTCTGTACAACTCTATTATGTAAAAATTACAGACATTCAAAGCAATTGAACTTGTAAAGCAATGTTACAAATAATTTATTCATTATTACCACATGTATGTAAAACATCACACTTAACACACAAAAAAACCACAATTTCGATCATTTTTCACTTAAAAACAAGATCCACAATAATAATTACGAACAAACATCACGAACTTTCATTTGTAACATGTTACAACAAACTAATTTTCGTAACAATACGTCAGACGCATTATTTACACCTGCATTTTGTTCAAATGAACCAATCAACATTTCGTTTTAGTTTTATCATCCAAACTCATGAAACTATGATAAAAGGTACGATTAATCTTTCTCAAGGCTAACAGAGTCAATTTACAATACTATCTTATGGTATACAGTAAGTATGCAACTATGAAACATTAGCACGAGTAACTTTATCAATTGACGATATCAAAAACCAAGGGATTTTTAAGAACAAAATAAGTCGAAGTACAAAATAGAAAATACCTAAAGTAATAATGAGAGAGAGTGTGTGTGTGTATGAGAGAGAGAGAGAGAGAGAGGGAGAGAATGAGAATGAGAAAAAGGGGTAAAGGAGACGATAGACGTGCAACAATATTTCACAAAAAGTTTTACTTGCCACACGGGTCAACGGTTTAGTAAAGTCTTGTCACGAAGACGTTGATAGATCGTCTGGCGTCGATCTTCGTCCTATGAAACACGCTCAGCTCTCGGATCAATAACGAAAACTTGTACAAAAACCAAAAGCAAAACACCACTGGTGTAGCAGTTCGCTCGCTCCCATACACCTTTCTTCCTTTTTTTTTTTTTGTTATTCTTTCATTCTCTCTTTCTCTCTCTCTTTCTCTCTTTCTCTCTCTCTCTCTTTCGCACTGTTTCTCTCACGCAGATTTAACAGTCATAAAAAAAAATTAAAAAACAAAAAAAATCAAACAAAACGAGCTCATGCGAGACCCACATTATGTCGTCCTTCGTATTCTCTCTCTCTCTCTTTTTCTCTCATTTTCTCTCTCAAACGTTTTCTCTCGACTTTCGCACTACTCTCTCGTTGACAATAACGTGGAATAATTAATTAAGATTTTTTTTTTTGCCAGAGTTTCTAAACGAGTGAAATGGAGTGGGTCGACCTTTAACCACGTGAACGCAAGCTCGGACCATACCGAATAACCGACCGACCGACCGACCGACCGAGGCTGATTAAAATTCGAGCGAATCTGGCTCGTTCCGGTCACCCTCCACTTCTCCAGTTTCCCCTTTCTACCCCTCCCGCCCCCTTTCCTCCTCATACAAGAGAATATGCGTAAGAGAAAGAGAGAGAGAGAAAGAAATATACGAGAGTAGAATATGTAATTGAAACAGTGCAGTGGAAAGAACTATATAATATCTTCCTATCTATTCTTTTTACCTCTTTTTCCAAATATTTTATCACCCCCATCCCCCCCCCCCCATCCCCGCCCACCCACCTCTTCTCCACATTGTCGACTATTCCTATGCATATTCTTTCTTATCCGTGTACATATCTCCTATATATGTATTACTTAGGTGTATATATGTAGTATATGTATGTTCATTCATTTATTTCTTCTACATTCCTCGAGTGAAAATCTTGAATATGAGTATCGATGGTAAAAAATAGGATTCTAGGATTTCGATTAAAAATTATAAATTATTTTTTTTTTTTTTTTGTAAAACTTGAAATATAGGATATACAGTTAGGAGAGAACTGTAATTTAAAATTCATCCATATCATGTTCTTTGTTATTTTAAGTGGGACACTTTAATAACAAGAAATATGCGAATAATCCCGTTAGCAATATTTTGGATGAAATATTTCTGGTAAAAATGAAATTATTTAAGATATTTAACTTTTTATATATATATATATATATATACTATAAATTTTAATTTTAATTTTAATTATATTAAAATAATTTTTTTGATATTAAATAAAAATTTAACCATTTGACCTACACGCTAATTTCACAGTAGTGGTTCCTTGCGCTACGCTTTAAACCAGCGCCTACAGTGTCCCATTCTCACGCTTCGCTAAAACCAAGATTTGGCGTGATTAAAATCTTTTTTTTTGCTTCGAGACCAAGTACATATTGTTTTTAGACATCTAAAGTACACTTTGAAGCTACAAAAAATATCGATTTTTTGAAAATTTTAGAATGGTGTTACCCCTCAAGCAGCGTCTTAGCGTGTTCGTAGGACGTCGCTTTCAGTTTTAGGACAGAAACATCACGTCGTATGGTATACGTCATAATATAGGTCAAATGATTAATAAAAATTCGAATGAGAGTTTATTATCAATTAACTTTTAGAATTTTATTTCTTTTTTCTTTTTTTTTTTTCTTGCAATTATTTCATTCCATATATTTTATAGTCTACTTACTCGTCCCCATTTCTGTCTATATTTTCTGTCTTACGTCAGACAAATTTACTGTTCGGTGTTCGCGTTTCACAAAACGATCTTAATGAGATTTTAACTGAGTCGCAGTTAAGTAGCTTATTTACTTAAGATCGAAAAAAAATGTGACTTTCAGAACTAACTTAACCTGAGTATTCACAAGAGAAAATTAACGAAAAGGAAATCTACATTTTCAACGTGGTCTTTGGTCGACGTCTTGTTTATCGAAAATGCGACATGATTGATCATTCCATTGTAAGGAATTTCATGAACGTTATTTTAACCTTATTCTTATTCTTCTTAAGCTTGTTAAAATAAAACTTAAAACACACTATGATATGGAACACGAGTTTATGAATTTGAAGTTGAATAATATAACGAATAATTCTACTTTGTTCGAAAATGAGATAAAGAGTGATAAAGATAGATAAGATTTGTACTTTAGCTTTGTCATATTTTTATTCTTTGTTTAAATCTTCTTTTTCGTTTTTGTTTTTGTTGAAACACATTTTTTCGTTCGAGCACATTATTCTCCGTGTTAGCGCGAAAATTTGAAAATAATATTCACTTTGACGTTTGTTCATATACACAGGGATGGAAAAGACAGTAGGGAGGAACAAAAAAATAGTCTGAGGAAAGAACAAAAAAAAAGAAAAAAAAAGAAAAAAACGGAAAGAAGAGAAAAATGTTTTAATCTACATAGGATACGTAATTTTAAGGAAGAACCTAACGATCCTTGTGTAAACGAACTTGCGAAACTTTTACAAAAAGTTCGCTTCTAATTAATTACAACCCGTCCTGTGCGTATATACTATATATACGTTTTCGTGGATATTACAAGAAAATAGTCGAGATGACGTAAGACAAAAAAAAAATTATTGTAAAATATTACTTAGATACGGAACAATTTCATACGCAGCTGTTATTTTCAACGAAGAAGATAAAGAATACTTTTTCCATGATAGAATTGAAAATATTTTAATTTTAACGTTTTGGTTCATGAGGTCAAAACAAAAAAAACAAAAAAAAATAATGAATCGACAAATTTTACAACAAAATTATGAACGTCGTTAAATTTGGATTTACAAATTAACGACGTTTATAACAGAAATATTTTGTCATTTTATTAATTGAAACGTATGACGAAAAATCGAATTCGTTAAATTTTGCATAAACGATTAAACACGTTAATATTATTTTATTTATCGTATAAAATGTTAATACAATTTGAAACAATTACAACAAACAACCTGAACGAATGATCTTCCGAATGCTCGGAACATTATTTTCCAAACGAGTAACGTTTCACGGATGAATGTGTTTCTTTACAAGGGGTAAATGGAGTTTAGAAAGAAAAAGAGAGAGAAAGGAAAATATTATCGTTAACCGTTGGATATAAAACAAAAAAAAAAGAAGAGAAAAAATACTAAATCAAACATATACGAATTTAAAAAAATAACACGGTAAAATTCGAACACGTTTGGAAAAATGTAACAACAAATATCTATATCAATGGAAGAATGGGGAAAACAAAAATCAAAGAATGAGAAATAAAGATGGAGCCAGAAAGAACAAAATATCAACAGCAATGACAACGACAACAGTAACCAAAGTAACAGCAGCAATAACACAGAGTATTGAAATCGATGTGAAATCAATGGAACTTTAACCGCGAACGTTGCACTGATAATTAAAAGAAAAAAAGAAACAAAAAACAAAAAGAAACGAAAAATGATTACGGCAGCAGGAAACACACGTGTATGACCCACCCCTATTACGATAGTGAGAAACGATTAACGTTTAATCCTTGAATCGAATTTATTAGTTCGATGAAAAACGCGACAATTCGTTATCGTGATTTATTGAAATGATAAAAAAAAAAAAAAAAAAGAAAAAAAAAAAAAGAACGAATTGTGAATTCGTGTTTTAAGAGTTGAAACTTTGAATGTACTCTCCGTGTTCTACAAACGTGATCACACGAAAAGTTCTCTCACTCTCTCTGCTTCTTTTTTTATTATATTCTTCTTCTCTCTTTCCACTTTGTTGAGCGTGGATTGATTCGAACTGAAGTTCCTCATATTCGATACACACGAGCGCATCTCGGATACCGCGAATGGATCGATCGGTTAAGACTCTACTCGAAAATGGAAAGAGGAACGAAGAACACTATCGATCCTCGTTGATGCTTTAACGAGCGATAGAAGAAGAAGACTTGCGGAAAGATCTAAGCTAGTAAGAACGGGGCAAAAGGAGAGAAAGAGAGAGAGAGAGAGGTTGAAATGGTGAAAAGAGTTAGAGGGTGAGAGAAGAGAGGAAGAGGGATTAAGTTAGGAATGGCTTTATTATATCAGTAACTACCGAGAGAAGCCAACCTCAACGGCACGAACTACTCGGAAGTGCTGCGACGATTTAGCCCCAACTGCGTTGGATGCATTTAGATGGCGAAATTAGGATTTTTCATGAACGACTATGCGAGAACTAGAAAAAGGGAAAAAAGAGAGAGAAAGAAAGAAAGAGAGAAAAACGCACGCAAGCACGCACGTACGAACGCACCTAAATGAGGAAAAAAAAATATCAAGAAAGATAAGAGAACTTTATTTCTCTCTTTCATTTTTATTATTTTTATAATTTTTTATTTTATGTTTTTTATATATCATTCTTCTCTCTCTCTCCGACAGAAATTCAACATGTTCGTGGCCAACGTAATAGAGTAAAACGTTACAAGCCGCAAGGGGTTAATGCTTAAAGAGATACCTTCAACCTCGACTCCTTTTTAGCTCTACACATCCACACACACCCCCCTCCCACCCTTTCCAAAACCCATTCTAATTCTAAGTCGTTTTCGGTCCATCAACGAACTTGCATCGCGCAATGGTCGGTTGCATCGCGATTATGGTTGGTTGCATCGGACACAAAAGGGGGTGAGTTTAGACAAAGAATAGCTACATACTTCGAACAATGTTCCGATTTAATGACGTTTCAAGGTAGTTCAACTTAATGGCGAAATGAGGGGTTACTATACCACTCCGATATATGTATATTATGTACACATCTTTCTTGCTCTTACTTACTTTCTTTTAGCTCGTTTCACATCGTGAAACTTATCCCCATAACAATTCCTCGCATTTCCCTCTCGACGATCGTCTCACGGCCATTACGAGTTCCAACATTTTTTTTTGTTTTTTTTTTTTTCTATAACTCGTTTTATTCTCACCAAGTATTTTCAACTATTCTCATTCTCCTTTTCCTTCTCCTCAAAACCCTCCTCACACTCTCTCCTCTTCGTATCTTTGTTCCTTTTGAATTTCATCCATTTCGCTAACTTTTACTACCATCCAAAAAGAAAATTCAATCAACCGAGAAAAAAAAACCATAGTTTTGAATATTTTTCTATGTAGGTCTTCGAGGAAAACGGGAATGAACGTTTGTCATTCGATAACTCGACAAAATATAGATATCGAGGTATTTCAATGAAATTATTAAATGTACGATTTCAACATAGAACTGGGATGATTTATATCCCGTTACGGTATAACCGAAAGCGTAGCACAAGAAGATAACGATGAGTAATTGTGACGGTAACATATAAGCCGACGACGCGATCGAAAATAAGCGATTTTTCCACGTTCCGCAGACATTTTTTCTTCTTTTTCCTATTTCTTTTTCTTGTTCTTTTTTACCATTTCGGGATAAAAAAAAAAAAAAAAAACACCTTAAGCTCGCGTCGTATCTTTTTCACTAGATTCTCATTTATTATCATCGTCTACTTCTATTCTGTTTTTACTTGTACCACACGTATTTATTACTGTACCTTTCACGTTCATACTTGAACGTACTTGTTCGTACTTGATTCGATTTTCTGAACGAAAAGTAATTGTATGTGTTTCTTTTCTTTTTTTTTTACACGTATATTATCTACACAATTTTATTCTCATGAAGAAAAATAAATTTCGATAAAAAACAACAACAACAACGTATAATATAAAAAGCATTTGAGCCATTGCATTTTGAATAAACACTATTTAGAAACGATAGAACTTTTTTTTTATTATAAACTTCACACACAGATTTGTGATGATCACTTTTGTTAGCTACTTCAAATATATCAACTTGCAAATGTAGTCTTGAATTCATAGTCATGAATGCAATTTTGTTCGACACCTTCCTTTATTTTATTTTTTTTTTATTTTTTTAGTTTTGTCCCCGTCAACATGTTCTGACTACGAGACGAGCAGCAAACCAAAGACAGAGAAATAGAGAAGGAGGAGGAGGAGGAGGAGGACGACGAGGAGGAAGAAGAAGAAAAGAAAATTGAAAAGGACGAATGAAATTCTGCAGAAAATACGAAGGGGATGTGAAAAGAAGATGGTGTGAGAGATCGATTTCAAAAGATACGACTGAGAATTCAAAAACGCACAGTGAACTAAACTCTCTACTGCATTGCTTAGAATTTGAAATGGTACACACATATATAGATGAACATACACGTATATAAAAAGATACATATACATATATATATATATATTTATACATAGAGAAAAGAAACGAGCACATAAAAGAAGTCTTTCGTTGTCCAAGAAAACGGACCGGACCGGACCGTCTCGATAGTACCCAACAACATATTCTTACGCTGCACTTACTATCGAAACCCAAAAAAGGAAAACTGAACGACCACTTTGCTCACTAAAAACAGTACTTGCGTTTGAAAGTACAATTCACATTAAAAAAAACATTCTATCCAATAATTAATTAATACTATCTACGTTCCTACAATATTTCATTCGTCTCAAAATTATTCGATTCCTTCTTTCATTTTTCATTTTATACATTAATTTAAACATTTCGTATTTTTTTATATCATATCCTTAATTTTATATTCGATGCGAGATGTTATACTTCGACCATGCAATTTCGTTCCTATCGCGAAAATATTTATTTTAATATATTTTTATTACATTATTACATTGTATATATATATATATATATATTTGATAATAATTTTTTTTATATATATCGATAATTAATAAATAAACTTTAAAAAATATCTAATGTAATAAAAAATATCTGATGTAAGATAATTGTATTCTCTTTTTATTTAGTATCGCGGCCGTTTCATAGCCGCCTACCGCTCCGTTACATAGCCGCCTACCGCTTCGTTACATAGCCGCCTACCGCATCGTTACATAGCCGCCTACCGCTCCGTTACATTTTTTCAAATCACACCCATTCTAAAGAAGTTTTCACTTAACAAAATTTATATTAAATAAAAATAACCAAGAACTATTAGTAATATAGGAAAGATTTGTTTGAAAATAAATGTAGAGCCAACATAAGTGATGATTGGAAAGCAACAGCGTATAGAAATATTATCGATTGATATTGAGGATTATTTTCAACGTTTTACTCGAAACGAAATGGAAAATCAAAAAACGTATGATCATTAACATAGTTCGAAGTAATGTGCACAACAGTCCCGGACTGGTTCAGGGACAGCCGAAGTCAACCACTAATTTCATAAAACATATATATATATATATATATATATATATGATCATTAACATGGGGAATTATTCTAAAGAATTGGAAAAATAAAAAGAGTGTATGGTTTAGATTTAATATGAGTATCGAATAAATTCTGTGACGTGCTATTTCCCCACACGAGCATCGAGGGATTTCTCTCACGTACGGCGATAACGCTAGAAAATTGAGGTCCGTCGTTAGCGTACTGAGAATGTAGGTTAATTCCCAGGTAATAGAGCAAAACCCGTGAAAACGGAGATGAGAGTTCACAATAAAAATTGTTACTGATCGTTTTAATATATTCATATGCAGATTCTACCTTTTTTCCTCATTCAACTATTTTAAATTGAACGTGTGAAAAAAAAAATATCATATAAAAAATTTCAACTATTTTTTTTTCTTCTAATTATCGATCAATAATAAAAAGAGAAATTAATTTGTAAATATCAAATTATTTCAAATGAAAACTTTAACTTTTGGTATGTTCATCGATACAAATTTGTTTATTTAATCAATATTGATTGAAATAAAAAAAAAAAAAAATTAAAAAAATTAATTCGTTATAATAATACTGTTAATCGATAAATAAATAACTCGTATAGAAAATATTTAGAATTAAATTCATTTAAAAAATAAAATCAATGAGTAATATCAAGTATCAGTTACTCTTACGAATTTCTAGCGAAACATAAGAGGTAGATTATTCAAGTACCCTAATGTTCTTCTGTGTATTCTTCAGGGAATTGGGAATTTCCAGTATTCCAGAGAAAATGTACGTTACACGTGTTCCGAATACTATTTTACATGTGTCGAATGTGTAACAACATATATACTTTTTCAAATGTATGTGGAATACATTTACTAGTAAAATACGTTCGTATATAAAAACATGCTTAAACATACATACATCACACACACGTACGCACGTGCACATGTATATAAAAATATATATAGAACGAAAAAGAGGCAAGACGTTACAAACGGATTATTTCGAGTAAACCTTTTAGGATTAGATTTTAAAAGAGTTTCCAAAAGTCGGATTAGATCTTTTACGCGTGCCATAAAAGTTTTCCGCAAGAAGGAAATTCAACTTGACAATTGTAACGACTCTTAGAAAAATATATCTTAGAAAATGGTGAAAAGATACTTATTGGAAAATGTCCAAGTACGCGTGAATGCGAATATCGGCGTATTATGTAAAATAAAGTAAAATAAAGTAAAGTAAAGTAAAGTAAAATAAAGTAAAGTAAAGTAAGGTATAGTAAAGTAAAGTAAAGTAAAAGAAAAAGAGGGATGTAAAAGAGGATCAACCCATTCTAAGATATCAATCATACTATCGGTTCTTTTCACCTCGTATATTATACGTACAATCGTTAATACTACGTATTCACAGATTTCCAACCTTTGAAATCTCTCTCTCTCTCTCTCTCTCTCTCTTTCTTTCTCTCTTTCTATATATTTTATTAACGTAGAAGAATGTTAGTAATGAATATCGTTAGTGAGAATACCCTCGTGGTCATTAATGGCTGAACAAGTCGTCGTCGTCGTCGTCGTTGTCGTCGTTGTCGTAGTCGTCGTCGTCGTTGTTGAAGAAGAAGAAGAAGAAGAATTTTGTAGAAAATCCAAGCTCGAATTCAATCTATTCCAAGGAGGATAATTGTAACATACTCATTTCTTCTTCGTTAAGAGATCGACTCTTCTTTAAGAGAGTAATTAACGCGATCGTTATCTTTTACTAATTATCGATATCGCTTGATATAGGTAACCTTGTAATTGATTCAATAGAAATTAAAATTCCATTTAATTTCACCTAGGAAAACGGACTTGAATAGAACAGATACATAGAAAAAAAAAATATGTCCCGATAGTTTCTTTAACGAAATAAAATGATAAAACATTTTTTTTTCTTTTTTTTTAAAATAATTCAAGAATGAAAATACTTTCAAGAAAAAAAACGCGTTTAAAGTTTCGTATAATAGTCACTAAAACAGCTATATCTCCGAAAATAAATGGAATTTTGAAAAATCCTCCAAAGGACATATTTTTAAAAGGTTAGACTTTGAAAATATGTAAAAAATAAAAAAATCACATTTTTTGTCTAATTTCTAGACCAGAATTATTCTTTAAATTCAGACCCGATATGTGATGGATGTATTTGATAATGTTTCTATTGATTAAACAGTAGTAAAATAAACCAAATGTATATACACGTTTGTAACTTGATATATACCATAAAGGGAAAAACATTTTATTGTTATAAACATAATACAAGTCTGGTCATACGCAAAAGAGAGTGCTGTTATTTGCTATGTAACATAAGCTCGTGTATAAGTACTATGATACATACGCATGTACGTATTATTATTACCCTTATGTTTCACGCAACACGTGCTACAATTTATCTCTAATTACCGTAGAAAGCTTTGCTCTCGTTTTGTTAACGTCCCTTCTCTCTTTTCATTATTAATCATGATCGAATAATCTTGAATTAATAGAGAGAGAAAAAAAAGAGAGAGAGAGAGATGTTAGTAGCATAACTTAACCGTTCACTTTATTCGCAATACAAATTCTATCTCATCATTTTCAATCATTTCCATTTGCAACAAAAGAAATTACAGGGAAAAACCAACAATAAAAAAAATTCAAACAATTCGATTTTTATCTAACGAAAAGATTCATTTTGTTTTTTTTTGCACTTCTCTTCTCTCTCTCTCTTACTTTTATTATTTATATTCAACAATTATACAATTGTTATTCGTAAATATCGTAGTTTTATAACATTTTTTTTTTTTTGTAGAAAATAAAGTGCAGAAAATAATAAAAAGCAAAAAAAAAAACAAGAAATATAAATAAGAGAGCAAGTTAAAGTGGCAAAGATGGGGATGGGGTGTGGAAGAGATCGATCGATCGATCGATCGATCGATCGATCTTATTTGCATGGAAAGGTAAAAAAAAAAAAAAAGAAAAGAAAAAGAAGATACAAAGTGTTAACAATCCGACAATAGATTCTTCTGGAATGATTTGAAATAAATCTAGGTATATTATTGTGTCTGTATACATGATTAATATGCATGTATGGTATGTGTGTGCACCTGTGTGGATGTGTGGCATAAACTATGTAGATTGCATGAAAAGATTGTATGACCAGAACAGTAGCCGGTATGCTTCTATTAAACTGAATTTCTCAGCTCGACGAAAAGTGAGGCCGAGAACATGAAGAATAAAAATAGAAAGAGAGAGAAACCAATGGGGTGGGGGGGATAGGGGAGATGAGTGGGGGGATGGGGGATGAGGGGGACGAAAATTTTCAACAGCAATCTTCAAGAAACTGTAGAAGAGTGAAAGAGAGAAAGGAAGATCTATAGGAGGAGCACGATAAGGCACGGAAAGTCGTCGTAAGGAGAAAGATCCGTGTCGCTGTGGTGCTGCATGAAGAACTTTTCGAGTTAGAAACGTCTAACTTAACAATACACGTATGAGTTAGACAAGAAAACGTTTGGAAAGTTTTATCTATGCTTTTGTATATATGTGTGTGTGTGTTTTGTCTTATTACTTATAAGACGTAAGTGCATTTGTATTTTAACATTAGATTTACGAATTGAGCCAATTTGACTCATTTGATTATTTTATATGTAATGAATTATGTTATATGTAATGAAATATACGTAAATATTAGTTGTTCCATTCCTTTACTCAACCCTTCATTCAAACAATGTTATTAAATAATTAAGAAAATAATGAACAAAACATCCGTAAATCTAATGGTTAAAAAAAGGATTTATTTCTTTGATTTGATTATAATATTAATGTAATAATAATTTTATATTATAATTTACGTTATTATCATTTTGATATTTATTTTTAATAATATAATAATCAAATAATCAATTTTGTACTTTATTGAAACATGTGATTTTAATATATTCTCAAAGAGAGAGAGAGAGAGAGAGAGAGAGAGAGAGTTATTCATTATTATAAACAATTATTTCAATAAACAAGAATGTTTCAATCGTATATCGTAGGATAAACTCAAGTAATGATTCTAATCCGACGAGTATTTCTCTACCCAAGCTAATTAATTTACATTTTAAATTATAAACGTCTAAATATATTTACGGCAATATCAAATTCATTATCATAATAATAATAATAATAGATGTTGTATTATATCTAAAAGATAGTAATAAAGGATCAAAGTTCATAAAATTTAATATCGCTTTATTATCTTTCACTTTGGAACTAATTTAAAAAAAAAAATATCATTATATCTTAATTCTATTGGCATGTTGATTAAAATAGAAATTAATGTACCATTTTGTAAATTATAAAACAATTAAAAAAAATCATTTCCGTTATGAGTATCCCTGTAACGATAAGCTCGAGAATTTCATTTTATTTAAAATGTTCGAGCATAAAATAAATACTCCTAAATTTGTAATCATTTAAATAATAGTGACTTCAAATCTCTGTATATTTTGATATACACGATTTGATTAACAAGTATTTACAAGGTAATAAAAAAAAGAAGAAAGATCGAGTTACATCAGAATGAAAATTCGCAGTCGAGTTATTTCACGATTCATTCGTCTTGTAAAAAATATTTAAAAAAAAAACAGAGAGAGAGAGAGAGAGAAAATGAAAAAAAAAGAGAAAAAAAAGAGAAAAGAAGTGAAAAGGTATAGGAAGGATCTTTCGAACGATCGCGTAGATGTTCATTGGATGCGATGAAGTGCCGATACAAACGAGCCGGTCGGCGGTCATCGTTCGGGGGGTTAAAACGTTCGATGGGGTGAACGATGCGTGGCGAATTCGCTGAGTTTAAAGTGGCACGTTTTCAATTTTCTCAATGCACCAGCGAAATACTGGGCCCGCATTTGAAAATTCTTTGCAGTATCGTACTTCATAAAAGGGTACGGTACGTACGCGCTTCGTCGAGAGAAAATATCCAAGCGAGATAATTTATGACCATTCGTAAACGAGAAACCAACAAACGAAGAAAATACGATGCACCGACCTATCCAATGAGAGAACATTTCTTCTTCTGCTTGAATAAAAACACATTCAGATTTTATTTGTATTTTTATTTTTATTTTCGACTTAGATTCACCAAAAATACAACAAAAATTGAGACCAATAGAAATTTTCTTAAAACAAAAAAACTCAAGCTAGGCATTTTGTTGTTGTTTTTGTTGTTTTGTTCACGACGATAAAAAAAACGATTCTGACTATGTAATAGGAAAAAATACCGAATGTAAAAAATATTGAGAGAAAAAGAAGAAGAAGAAAAAAAATAGAACAACAAAGTTTAGATAAATACCGGGCAAAAGAGATTTTTCGTTACCAAAGCCGAAATAAATTCAAACGAATTCGAGGGTGAAAAAAAAGAAAAAGAAAAAGAAAATAAATAAATATCGACAATAGATCGTTAAAAGATATAAAGATAAATAATAGAATAAGTAAAGAAAAAAAAAGAAAAAAAAATAAATAAAGAAGGAAATAAAACGGGATCGATCTTAACACGCGAAACGTAAGAACAAAAAACAAAAAAACAAAAAAAAAACAAAAAAAGAGGGATCAAAGGAAGAACGGTTAAGGGTGGTGGGATGGATCATTTGTGAGAAGATAAAACTCGTTAGCGTGAGACAAAAAAAAAAAAAAAAAAAGAAAAAAAATGGGAATCGAGGATACGTTTCATTTTATAAACGGGCGCCCCCCCCCGTTCAATGACGTCATTTCTATCTACCTTCCACTCTTTCAGCCGTTTTTTTTTTCTTGCTTTCTTACCTTTACTTTTTTTTTCTACCATTTGCTTCACCTCCGTCTCTTCTATCCTCCCTTAACCCCGCAATAGATAGAATACTCTCTCTCTCTTCATGCATACGATTCAATACCATTGAATAGATGTTAAGCAAAACGAAACGAGCGCGTGCGCATCATTTCTATGGATATAACTTGTAAGGGAAAAATATATATATATATATATATATCTGAAAAAAAAACTTTGAAAGCTAAAATACAGTAGTCTGACGTGAACGTACTCGCGTACATTAGCACTGCGAACCTAACCAACCAACCAACCAACCAACCCAACCCAACCCAACCCAACAACCGTCACGTGCATCTCCCGTGAGAAAGGTTAACCTTTGTTATATTGTAAAATCGAAAAGAAGACAAACAACAAGAAGCAAAGCAAAGTTAAAGCAAAGAAAAATAACAAGAAATATCTAACCATAAGTTATTCGTTGAAAAACAACGAACTTGCGTGATTTATCAAAAGTTTTTTATCCGTTTGTAAAGTAGATAGAAAAAGATAAATATAGATGGATACATATATATATATATATATATAGAATTACAAAATAATGAGATTATATTTACAAAGATGTAGAAAGGGTTGTAAGAAAAAGGATGAAGTAAAATATAAAATGTATTTTGACTCTCTGTGTCTGTATAAACGTTGAAATTTCTGTTCTTTATATTTATTTTTCTGCTCATCGCAATGCAAAGTCTAATTTTTATCCAAGTAACATAATTCTCTCGTTTAAAAGTTCTCTTTTTCTTGTTGTTGTTGTTTTTCCTGTAAAACAATATCATTAACTTTGTTACTAATCTCATACGAATGACTCCCTTTTTATCATTAATGTTCATTTTTATCATCATCCTCCAATTATTATCAACGTTTTATTTCTTATAGTTAATTATATTTAATTTCTTTTTTTAATTTTTTTTAGTTCTTTCATTTACACCCTTTGGATTTTTCCTTACAAGCGATACGAAAGATAATATTTAATTTAAAAACTTTAACGAGACAGCTCACAATATTCAACGTTACATTTTCTAAAGACGAAAGTTATCAGAATTTCTTTAAAAAAAAAAAAAAAAAAAAAAAAAATACGAAGTAGAGAATTACGGTGAAACTGTGATAAATAAGAAGACACGTTAACGACGTGATAACGATGAGTATAAATCGTTTAGAAATATTTCAATGTACTTATATACTTATTTACTACTTACTAATACTTTTTTAATGCATATAAAAATACGTATAACAATGGCGAATGCTTTAATGGAACTCTCATTACAGACAAACACCTTTCCTATCTTCTTTTCTTTTTGACTCGATTATGGCATAAAATGTGAATGCATTTTCTTTTTAAAAAGAAAAAGTGTCAGATTAATAGAAAGATAGAAAAAACAAAAAGATAAAGATAGTAAGTTGGTAAGAATATTAAATCGAGTTAAATGTTTTTTCTTATCATTCATCTTTGACTCGCGTGAGTGTCACGTTGATAGGTACGAACTCGATGCCATCGATCATAGGATATGTAAGATTCTGACACGATTAATGTCAAGATTTGCCACCAAATTTTCCATTCTAATATTCTAAAATGAATCATATTTAATAATCATGTAGATTTATATTAAACTAGGAGTGCCCCGTCACACGTTGCTGTGACTCATAATCAGTCCGATACGCGTAACGTAAAGAAGCGGTAAGTAGAAATATCAATAATGCGCGAACCGAGTATTATTGTTATATTATATTATCATATTTTATTTAGCGAAAATAATAAAATATCAAACTATCGTTTATTAACCGAAAATAATACAAAAATAAAATCCAACTAAAAATCCTATAATTTCAACAAGAAGAGCGTCACCCCCGATGGGTATACCCGTCACCATATATGGTGACATGGTGTGACGAATATGTTAAATAGGTCAATATAGTTATTACATGAATTAATATAGATTTTATGTTTTAACGTTAATACATGTAATTCGTATCTAAATGTACTCCGAATGATGGTGATACGGTAGCAAGTAATAAAAGTCAAGCAGTGGTCAGACAAATACTCCTATCTATCTGTACATCTCGTGACGGATCAAGAGAAATCCACTTGTCAGGCTCATCGTGAAACGTTCGATGGCTATCTAGAAACCAAGTTTCCTTCTCTATTATTCCTCCATCCGATTTAATGCTATTGCTAAAAGATATACGAAACGTTCTCTCCCTTTTTCGTAAGAATTCTCGTAAGAATACAAAAGAATGTTCGATTGAAGATACGAAAACTTCTATCACAATCAAATTCATCTTTGTCTTATTAAGTATTTATCACACTAGCAAATGATTTATTTCTCGTTCAATAATATAAATCGTATTAAGCTTGCCAATAAAAAAAAAATATATATATATATTTTCTCATTCGGACGATAAAGTTCAACTTTTACGATTTGACTCGGTCGCTCGCTCGCTCCTCCTTTGAAGGAGGAACAAAATGTCAAGAAAAATTCATAGCAATGGGAGAGAGATTTCAACCTTTCACGAGGTGATATGAAGAAAGAACAAGAAATAAGAAAGAATGATTCTCTCAGATCGTAAAAAAAAAGAAAAGGACGAGTCGTGAAATTTAACGCGTCGAAAAAACAAGCTAAGCTTTATGTTTGTCAAGTATTATATACAAATTTACTACGTGCGATTTCACTAATGTGATAGTAGTTACTTCCTGACTTCTAGATCAAAAAAATAAAAAATAACAAGAAAAAGAAAAGAAAATGATTTTGTAATCAGAATAATCTTAAATTGTTCTCATAAACTTGTAATATTATTTTAAGATAATATTAACAAAGTATTATTTTATTTATTTCTATCTTGTATCGAATTATAAACCAATTACACTATATTAACACAACTTTCTTATTTTGATACTTTGAATAATATTTAAATGAGTTATTATTATAATTGAAATTATTTAACAATTAAACAAAGGATCTATCCATTTTTTGTTGTTGTTGTATTTATTTGTATTTATTTATTTATTATTGAATTATTTAATGTAAGTACTTTTTACATTTTCTTTTTTTTTTTTTTTTGTTCTTTAACGAATCATTTTTTTATCCGAAAGAAAAATCTTCTTTTCTATATATATCAACACAACTTCTTCTTTATCGAAAAGAATCGTCAAAGTTGTTCTTGAAACTAAAGTAAAGACTGTACTGTTCGAACTTGTCGTTGAATTTTCCCGAAGGTGTCGTACTTCCACTAAACTTTCACCGATAAATAATCAGGTTACTCTCTCTTATACTCTACGCTCAAACCACATCTACTGTTATATTACAAGGGACGTAAGTAACTTTGTCATCTGAAACGAAAGAACAGAATCAGGCAATGGATCGTTCATCGAACAGACAAGATGACCTGCTTGACCTTTGATCTCGATTGAAAATGAACACGCGTATATATATATATATTGCACTACAAACAATACGAGATAAACTCTTCAATGATTAATGTGTTATCAGTATGGTTATCAGTATGAATCATTCGAAACTCATTTAAACACTCAACTCATACGTTTAAATTCCTTTATTATAAATGTATATCGTACTGTGCATACACATACACATATATATATATATATATTAAATGTAACATGCCTATTAATCAAGGAAGTTTTGGCTATCAACGAAAATGCCATTAACGATGATCTCCACATCGTTAATAATATTTTAATAGATAACTACTAGTACACGTATGCCAATCGCATTTGCATCGTGCATTCCATAACCGCAGCTGCAGTTAATGACATAATTATTTGGCGAAAATTTTTCTACATTGCAGACAGACAATTAGAAATATATATTTATCAAGTTGTTTGGAAAATAATTTCGTTTTTTTTTTCAATAATAAATAAATAAATAAAAAATCATTTGAAATGATAATGAATGATCAAATTTGATAAATTCAACTTGTCAGATATTTATCGTGTGATAATGAACATTTCTCAGTGCATACATTTTGCGATATATACAATAATAAGATTATTTTCTAAACGTGAGGCACATCTTTTCGACTGAAACTATAAAAATAGAATGAATAAAATTAAAAATTTGTTTAAAACTTGACGTTTTCATTGATTCCAAAATTTCCAATGTGCTTGTTTACGCCACCCTATATTTTATTCATTTAATTATATTTGCACGAATAAATATGAAGAAAAATTGAAAAAACTTATAAACTTGTCGGGGGAAAAAACAAAAAAAAAATTGGAATTAGAAAATTTGTTAAATTTATTAAAACATGCATAGCAACATCGTCGAACGAGTTCTTCAACTTCAATGAATTTTCCTTTCCCATAGAATCGTTCGAACAAAGGAATATCCTTAATCGAAAACTGATAGCCTAAAGGAGTGGTGGTTATCGCTCGTGCGAATAATTCCTTGATCGAACAGCTATCCATCTAAAGGTTCTTTAGAAAGAGAATAATATCAACCAACGTAATACTAACACGAGTACATTTATCTTTATTTATGTATCTATCTATCTATCTATCGATCATTATCCGTCTTTCATTTTCTTCTTGACTATCAACTGAAATCTCGTTGCATTTTAAATGCAAATCATTTCGATGATTTCAATCAGGTATTTTCAAAATGCACGGGCCTCGATGTCAGATCACATTTACTATCTTGAATTCACATTTATCATATTATAATTATTAAATATTGTTCAGTTAAAAAAAAAATATATAAAAATTTGATATGTAATTAAGTAAATGGGATGAGATAGTGGTGTGTAGTAAAAAGTAATTACTATCATAAATAAAGAAAGAGATGATTTTTACAAAATTAATATTAAATCTTTCCCTTGTGTTTTACTTGTTATCAATTTGAACGTATTATTTTTGTCCATAAAACTTTTAGTTTGGTCATGGCAAATTTATTGCAACTTATAATTTGGCATAGCTAGGTAAGCACAACTTTGAAAAGTCATAAATTAAATGAACCAAAATTCATACAAATTATTCCTAATAACTTTTCCAATAAAATTATTTAATGTAATAATAATAATCATTGTCTATCTGTTTTTTAAGTTAAGTCTATCTGTTTTAAGTTTAACGTTTGTTGGAATCAATTTGATGAGATAATTAGAGAGAAACGGATTGGATCTGATCGTTGACAATTGTATAGATATGAGAACGAAGAGATCATTTCTTTGATGACGCGTTTTATTTCTTCAGAAAATTGTTCCCTTTAACATATTAAATACGTCACATTCTCGAATATCGTTTCATACGGTCTGTCATCATGCAATTTTCTATTATTATCCGTTAAATATTAAAAATTCGTTCAATCCTTCGAGGTATCTCTTAACGAGCAACATTCATGATTTCTTCTACTACCAGATATCTTTTATCTATTGAATGAAATTCAGTTAAAAAAAAAAAAAAAAAAAAACCCCGGGAAAATAATCATAGTTATTATCATCAGTATAATAACGGTAATAACAAACTGTAAGCAACAACAACATATACATTTTAACAAAGAAATCCCGGTTCATTATTTTGACGTATAAATTGAAGTTAACAGAAGTTCTCTTTTGTAGGGAAACTGAAATATTTAAAATTTTCACTTTGTACAAACATTCGTCTTTTCATAAAAGTAAACTTTTAGATAATGAACTTTCTGTGAACGGCCCTGTTTTTTTTTGTTTTTTTTTTTTTTTTCATTGCTTTATTCCTTCTTTCTTTCTATCTTTTTAATGAGTTACCACTTACATAAAATTAGGAAACGGGGTGTATCTTTTTATAAAAAAAAAAAAGAATAATAAAAAAAATCAAAGAAGCCTTTTTCAAGAAAATCATGATTTTATTCTTATCCCAAAATATAATAAAAAAAAAAAATGTGAATGATCATTTATTAAATTTATTTATTTTTTGTTTTGTTTAAGTACCACTTAGGTAGCATTAAAAAACGTTGTATCTTTTGAAGAAAAAAAAAAAACCTGCCTGCTGCTACATTTAATTAACACAATAAAATTACTAATTATTTTCTTAACCAAAGTGTTTCTTGTTTATATAAAAAAAAAAAAAAAAAAAAAGAGAGAAAATAAAAAAGAACTCAATACGTTTATTTCAATACTCGCGACAAATCCAAATTTTTTAACATCTACATTTTTAACGAACAAATAAATTAAAATAGCAAAAAATCGATCCCATGATTCAATTCTCTTCTTCATCGTAAATTTCTTAAATCTATTCGGAAAAAAAAAAAAGATGATTATCATTTTCTTTATACTATTATAAGAAATACGAGAAAGAGAACTATAATTAAATATTTTAATAGACATTTTTATGTACACCGTAATATCATTTTATCGACACATAATATAATTTTTTCTTTATCTAAATCGATACTAAAACAATTTCAAAAATGACGATGATGATAACGATGATGATGAGAAAAAAAAAACTAAAACAAAATATTCCATTTTCAAGTTCATTCAAATGATAAGAACACGATCTTGTCTATTTAATCTATTTGATAGCGTACGTTAATCCAACTTGGTCGTTTCATTCCTCTTTTGAGGATGGTCCAAAGAGATTCAAAAGATTCCTTTCAACTTACACGTTGATGTATTCATGTATAAGAACAATAATGTTGTGTCGATACGATTTACAAACAAAAAAGAAAATAAAAGAGCATACGTATAAAAAAGGAAAAAAAAAACCAATTCAAACGTAATTTGATTAGCTACGTGATTTTCGATTACAATTCTATTGAATAGAATTAATCGGTAATTAATTTCTCGACTAATAATTCGAATAATTTTCTGTTATTTCATTGAAAAGGTTGATAAATATATCAAATAATTTCAAATCCGAGAACAGTTCGAATTACAGAGATAGGTTCATGTTGCTTTGAGCCCCACATATACTACCCTGTTTTGTTTAAATCGCTGTTATAAACTAATTCGACATTACGAACTAAACGTCATGGATATATCATTTTAATGCGTGTCGCTTTAAACTCGGTATCTCATTGCTAGCAGTTACAGTAGAATAGTAGTAGTAGTAGTAGTAGTAATAGTAGTAGTATCGTTCTTTGTTAAAATATAACGACCTCGGGATACGTCATAATATTCCCTTTTATCGAAATTCGATGAATCCCTGGCAATATGCCTACGAGGATAATAAATGGGCAGGGTGACCTAACAAAACACGGCTTTCACCTCGCCAAAGAAATATACGATCGACTTCCGGAAGATGTTTTAAGGGACGAAGATAAATTTTTATTTTACCTTTTTTTTTTTTTTTATATATATATATAAGAAAAAGAACGCCACCGTAGGAGATCGCAATTAACGCTCCTCCTGCTTCCGAGTTCTTTTTTTTTTTATTCTACTTTTTCTTCGCTTCGAAGTATCTTTTATTCTTTCAAAAGGTTACGATCCTAGTACTTAAAGATACTTTTTTTTTTTTTCTAACGATGACGAACTCCAAATTTGACGAGAACTTCGAGACGATTGAACGTGTCGAAATTTATTTTAAGTTATAACTACTATTCAATTAAAAAACAACAAAAAAAAGAATACTTCATATATCAATGAAACAACTAAAACATCAAATATACAACAAGTTATCATTATTAATTTTAATAGAACATTTTGAAGATATTCATTTTAAGATTTGATTTTGTTTCGTTCAAGGTCGTGTATCCTTTTACTCTCGCGTGATCATATAATATCAATCTTAATTATCACGTATATAGTTCACGAGCAAAAGAATAAGAATAAAAATAAAAATAAAAAAAAGGGACGAAAGAAATAACTTGTACTTTGAGTATAATAATACTCAAGGTCGCGGTGGTAAAAGCCGAAGCTCTTGAAACGTTGCTTTTACCGAATCTTGACACGTACCCCCCAGAAGAAAAGAAAAGACCGTTCAGTTTGACCAATTCACAAAAGACACAGAATAACTTCGGTCAATCGAGAAAATCTTTTCTTTTTCCTCCTCCCCCCTCCTCATCTTTTTCTTTATTTTTATATGTCTCTAATAACTTGCAATTTGTTTCGATCCTAAATTATAGCTCGTCTAATATCCTAACACATGAAATTTTCTTTTGCACGAGCACAATATTCCAGAAATGTTTAGATCTTTCAAACAAACTATACGAAACCCAAAAAATAAAATCAAAGTATAACCACACAACCAACATTCAAAATACATTGCTGGCCTTTTCCTCCTTCTTCTTCTTCTTCTTCTTCTTCTTCTTCCGCTGCTAGATCTTCTAATTTTGTTTTCTTCGAAAACACAGTTTAAAATTCCTCACTAATCCGAACGTGAATAGTCACTCGTTAAACTAACAATACAAAAATTCCCTTTACTTTTTTACGCATAATTTTCGATCATTCTCAATTTTTCCTTGTCCGCTTGTTTTTTTTTTTTTTTTTTTAATAATTCCGAACAACGCATGGCACCGTCAAAATGACAAAAGTAAACAATAATAAAAAAAAAAAAAAAAAGAAAAGGAAATAGGAATAACGGGAAAAACTATGAATGTGAATATGATCGATGAATAGATAGGATTAACCTTTTGAAAAAAAAATATCACCCTTACAGGAGAGAGAAAAAAAATAAAATTGTGAAACAGAGTGAAACAGAGAGAGAAAGAGAAAGAGAGAGAGAGAAAGGAAGAGAGAAAAAAAGATGGGAAATACAAAAGGATGAAAAATGACAACGAAGACGACGATGACGACGCGAGAGAAAAATAGAGAGAAAAAGAGAGAGACAGAAAGAGACAAAGGGACGAAGAAGAAGAAGTATCGCGACTACGCGGAGGCTGACGACGCACTGACTGGTCGACTCTCGCGCTGCACCCGAAAGAGCAGCTACCCTCTACCAACCCCCTCCCTCCCCCCCCCCCCACCTACCCACCCACCCACCACCTCTTCTCTCACAGTTCTCTCCCTTTTCTAACGACACCACACCGACGCGGATCTCGTTCGTGCCAAAATTCGTACACCCACGCGTCCTTCCTTTCCTGACCATACTCTTTTTACACTACGTTTTACGTTCTTATCTTTCTCTATTATCTATAGGGTGATTAAAAAAAAAAAAAACAAACAAATAAACAAAAGCTTCAACTATATATACTCTATCTTCTAAAGTTACTTATTTTCTATTTCATCGAGATTAATACAAAATGTTTCAAGGTGAGTTTTAAAATCGACTCCCCTTCCCCCCTATCTTGGATATATTGAATTAATATATTTCTAAACAAATCATTCCTGTCTACGTATTTAATTTGTAATCAAAAATTCGTTCATTGAATTATCATAAATAATGAATGTTAATTTACGTCAAATTGATTAATTTGATGACATACATTAATTAGACATTAATTAAAACACAAAAGCTTTGAAACATTGAAATCTTAGTTGTGTTTCACCCTATATACTTGCATTCTTCTTATTTTTCTCACATATCTATGTATGTATGAGTATATATTTGTGTATGTTTGTGCAAGTAATACCTACATTCACATAGGATATAGATACATGCATGCATGTTCTATTCAAGTTCAAAACGATCTTCGCTAGACGCGTGTCTGACACACTTTCTCATCGACAATTCTTCGATCCTTTGATGATTACCAACCAGATAAAGGAAAACTAACGTTTACCCTATTTTTTTTCTCTATTTTTCCTAAACCGAGTTACTTTTCAAGGTGTTCCTGTAATTAGGGTCATAAAAGTTAGAGCTGAGTCTTTTAACCCTTATAATAGTTACTTCTTTCGATAATAAAGATTCAAGGTTAAGATTATTAATGTTAAATTTAATTAAAATTGCTTGTGAATCGGTTTGATTGCATGATAATAAACTTGATGGTATAAATAGTCATTAAAAAATCATTAAAAAATAAACATAAAATTATTACTTTTTACTAATAGATTGAATACATCATGACTGATCCTTATAACTGTATATATATATAGGATTCTTGAAACAATTGAATTGCTGGACTAATTGAAACTGGAACTCGAGAACCCAAAGGATCTTTTGCTTTCCGGTCAACTGGTCTATCCATTGAGCTATCCAAGACCCATGGTCAACTTCTCTATGAATAACTATTTATGCATTTGCTATGGAGAAGATCAATTCCCACATATATTAAAATTAATTCTATTCTAAAACAAAGTGAAATGAAAATCAAATTTCAACAAATTTTCAACTCCTTCCTGGTATCCCTGTAAAAATATAAAAGATATGAAAAAAAAATTACTGTAAATTAATAATTAATTTTAATAATAGGATAATAAAATCGCAATTGTACGAAGTGTTATTTATAATATAATACTTAAAACACTAAGTATCAAATTCATCCAAAAGCTTTATAGATTTGATTTTTTAACTCTATTTCATTCAAGATAGAATCGAGATAGGAATGAATTTTCCTAATAGTTGTATAATTCCTTTATAATTAAATATTACTGAATTGTTATAAAATAAATGTACAAAGAAAACATGATAGAATAAAAAGAAAAAAATACAAAAATATAATTTTGTGACAATCCTGTGTAAAACCGAAGACTGGGATGTCCACTACTCTAAATGAAAGTAAACCCAATACACGTACCTCGGTAGGGCGCTACTTGACATACTTAAAATAACTACACGCACTCGTTTAAAAAAAGTATGCTACCTGGTTGCTTATCAACCTATATTTAAAAAGTGCTAACATATATACACGAACACATTCACACGACTCACATTCTCACATATTACCAAAGTGCGAAAACTTAAACTAAAGAGCAAACCCCGAGGCACCTTCAAAACCCTAGTTCAAACAACCGCCTGTTTTCTAAACTTATATGCTAATGCGAATATATACTTATAATCGACTTTCAAAACTAGTGTTTAGTGCATAAAGGACTAAAGTACGAAATGCAGGTATATGCTAATATATAAATGCATTCTAGTAATAATACGAGTACATCAAAGTTTCAACAAATAAATATGATAACTTTATTATTGCAAAATTGTATTTAAAAATGAACTAATTTGTATTATGCACGTAACTCTGACAAGTTATTTTTACCTTAATAACTTTTACACAAATATTATTTCTAATTTATTATTTATTGCTAAACAATGCTAGAATGTACACTACCTAAATATGCATACCACAGATGCAAAGTACATAGTACAACCACTAGTACAATGTTAGCCGTGTTAATATGGGAAAAAATTAAAATTAAACCCATTCTAACAGTCTCTCACCCATACGTGTAACACCTGGGCACACTCATACATGATAACGCAGAAAACATGTAGGATAACGGGAGATTAGATAATTACAAGTTGAAAATTCTAATCTAAAAATTAATTAACATATAAAATAGTTCTCTTCTAGATTTGAGCAGATTAAGGTACTACAAGTCAAATAAATTTGTTTTTTGTTTTTGTTGATAAGAATTTTTACATTTAATTTTTTTTTCATTTTGTACGAATTTAAAAGAGAAAAATAAATATATATATATACTAAATCCTCGGAAGGATTCCTTTCATTAACTTGGTTGCTCTAATTAGAACACTGAGCTTTCAACCACCACTTAACTGCTAGAGTCTATTCATAGCAAAAAGGTTTTTATCTTCTTGCTCATTTACTTATAATATCAAAGTATAAATATATCAAAATAAATAACTATTGTGGATAAGTTAAGTACGAAGAAATACATGTCAGACAATACTATATATACTTATCTGAACGAAATCGAATAAATTAATGTTTGATTTCATCACTACTAACACGCAGCAAAATACGAAGAGAAGAAATAAATTCATTAATTAAATTAAATTCTTCATTAAATAGATTTGTTATTTTACTAGATTTTCATTCGATGTCTTGTGCTATTTTACGAGAAAACATCAAGGAAACATGCATGTTTCAAAAAGTTGTACTAAAATAATTTAATTACCCATAATCACTAATCAACTTTAATGTCTCATACGTTGAGACAGCGGAGTGTAATTAATTATTATTGAAATGAAACGTTTGGTTCTAAAAAAAAAAAAAGATTAAAAGATTGAGAAGTTATTACTACTGAATTTAAGAAAAAAAAAAAATAGAAAGATGAGTAAAAAAGAAAGAGTGTAAGGTAACTAGGTTGTAAAAGAAAAGAATATGAAAGAGAGATCAAGGTTGGACGTTTTTCACTCGTTGATCTTCTTCCTTCCTCCCATGGATTATAGTTGACTCCGATGAGATTAAGGAAAATCCAGAGACGTCTTCTTCGTTTCCATTGCGAGTAGTAAAGTAAACGGAAAACTGTCCACTACAAGCTATGGTGCTTTTCCAAAGAGAAAAGTTTATAACTTTTGATGGAATTACCCTCTGTTTATTTAAGTTAACTCTTAGAAACCAAGTTGAAATGTACAAATATCTTTTCATATCATGTGAAATATAATACACGGATGACCAATTGTTACATCAGCTTAAATTGAAAAATAGAAATATTTGAAGTATGCAAAATTAACTTTAAAATTAATTACCCAGTACTCCATTCATAAGATATTAAAAATATTCCAATCTTATTATATAAATATAACATATTATCAAAAAAAAAAAAAAAAAACATTTATCCGCAGAAAATAATAAATACGTTCGTAGAAAATTCTCATATATAATAAAAAAAAAAACAAACTCAAGTACCACCACTCTATCTATAAAATATAATAAGAAATATTTCAATCTTTTTATCAAGATCAAATTCTACCGAAACAAATAAAACAAAAAAAGAAAAAAATTGATCTGTCAAAAATCCTAAATATCGTTAGCATGAAATTTTCCCTAAAGGAAGCAATTTTGATTTCCATTAACACGATAATAATACAGATCTAACTGAAATTGAAATAAGTTCCATACCCATATCCATCATTCGTACATTTACGTAACTTCCTATCTGTTGCTTTCACTTCGAAATCTACTTTTTCCAACGGGTCCGTCTATCACCTGATGCCAATATTCCACGACGTAGAAAACTAAAAAAAGACCACCACCATTACCTTTTACCCGAACAAGAAGAAGACACGTTCGCATGAATACATAAATACATAAATACGAGACACACGTACACATATGATGAGGATTACCCTCGAAAATCTTAGTACTGGTTTAAAGTAACGTATCGAAGTAACCCGGTTACTTCAGCAGCTCCATTTCGATTTCTATTTCACGATTCCACCTCTTTCTTTATTCCCCTTACACTCTTCTTCTATTCCTATACCTTACCAAAGTACTTATCATCCACCCTCTCTCGTTTCACACCCTAGTATGTTTTTACGTATATACGTACGTACATGTGTGTGAGTCTGTGTGTATTCATACATATCTTTTTTTCCCCCTTCCTTACCTCTCTCTCTCTCTCTCTCTCTCTCTCTCTCTTTCTCTCTCTTTCTTTCTTTCACTCTATTTCGATCCAAGCCAAGAGTTCGACAACATCGAGAGAGTTTGAGAGGCTTCGTAAGGAAGCCTCTGCGAATTCTGTAAAACGACAGTCAGCTCGTGGCGGTTGTACGGCAACCGTATTGCCTCTCTCTTTTTTTTTTTTTTTACCAATGTTCTTTTTTTATGTCTCTCTTGGCAGTAACGATCAGAACGTTCGAACAGAAACGCCGGCAAGAAGGCAAACGTCCGAACGGAAAATGGCCCTGATCCATGGCACGTACTCTATTCTCGTTTACTATCCCTTTTCTAGTTTTCTTTTTTATTCGTACCTTTTGTTTTTTCTAATTTTTTTTTTCTTTTTCTTTTCTTTTTATTATTTTCAATTACTCCCAGTGGTATTGCAAATTCGTACGTTTGTTCTGAAATACACATTGAAAAAAAAAAAGAAAATATCTCCTCCTTTCATTTTCACGCCGACACGTCGTCAAATTGTGCGCGCATGTGACAATAAAGTCATCTTAGTTTTGTCAGAACTTTTGGATAGTTTTTTTTCCTTCTTTTATTTCTTTCTTTCTCTTTTCATCGCGTTTGACAGTACTTTTCTCATTTATACATTTCTTTAAAGTTCCCCCTTCCTTCCTTCCTTCCTTCCTTCCTTCCTTCCTTCCTTCCTTCCTTTTCCCTTCCGCACCGTGGACAAATCCAATTTTCGCGAAGGATACGTCAGAGGAGGAGACTCGTCGATGAAAACACAGAACTAACGGGGGAAAGGAGAAAGAGAAAAAGGAGAACGCGATAAGGACAGAAAGTTGTCATCGTTCTCGTTCGTATAAAAAAAAAAAAAAAAAAAATCTAAAAAGACACGAAGAGGATTCAAACGAACTATTTTCTATCTCATCGATGTCGCAACGGTGGTGGTGATCTCGCGTCATTGGTGGTTTATTTTTCCTCGATCAGTTCGATCCTTTTTTTTTTCTAGACTTCTAAAAATCCCTAAAAAGTATCTTCTCGAATATAACGACAAAGAAACAAGAAACGTTAAATATAAACGTTCATTTTAAACGTAACACATCGAAATATGATACAAATAATTTGAATAAAATATTTAAATCATAAAAAAAAAAAAAGAAAGAAAAAACAAATAATAATTTCTCTTATTTACGAACACAATTTCAATCTTACGGTTTATTTATTAACAAAATAATAAAAACAAAAATATAAATCGATATATATAATGTAATTAATAAATATATTTCAGGAGGAATCATTCTCGTTGTCATCGCGATCTTATCGAACGTTCACGCACAGACTGATGATGATGATGATACGACGATGATTATAGAAATCAACAATATCGATGATAATTGTACGACAATTAGTAGCAACATTGCTTTAAACATTGCGAGTGAAAATCAACGTGAACAACTCGATGCTTCGATCGACATTTATATAGAAGATAATAATATGAAAAATAATAGCAACGTTTCACATTTCTGGACACCGTCGATCGGAAAGGATTGGGAGGAACAAGCACCGAAACTAAATTTTCCTAAAACGATATCCGATGGTGGTTTCAAGATGGCAACCCTACATCTCGAGGAAGCACCTTTTCTATTTAATTTCTTACGAAGTGTTCTTTATCTCGTTCATCCGTACGACGTACCGATCGGTAAAGTACGATACACCTATTATTTAACAACATTTGAAAATATATTATCTTTTTCATCAAATAATCGATAACTCGTTTCGTTGACAGTCGGAAAAAATAAGTAATTCGTTTGCTTTTTTTTTTTAATAAAAATCAAAAAAACACATTAAATTTCATTTGTAAAGAAAAATACTTGAATATATCATTTGATATTAAGGTAACAACAACAACAACAACAACAACAACAACAAAATGTATACGCATGCGTATGTATATGCATTTAGCAAAGAAATCGAAATAAATACTCTCTCTACGTTGTCTATTTTCTTCCAGAAATGAAATCTCTCGAAATATTTTTTCATTTCAAAGCTGAATCTTACTGATGAATAACAGTAATAGAGAAAGGGATGAGAAAGAGAGAGAGAGAGAGAGAAAGGGATGTTTTACTGTGGCTTCCCTTGATCGTCGCTTTAATTCTCTCCCAACGTTCCATTACGGAAAGCGCGTATAGTGCACATGCATACAGATGACTCGATAAATAAATTCGAATGCAGTCGTATCCAACTATTGCGGTTCGTTTGCAATTATATTCGCTCATACGCGTTCTCGGTTTGCTGCTTTATGGGAAAATTATGAATATCGATCAATATTACGAGAGGAAAATACTTTCTCTCCTTTTTGTATCAAAGAGTAATATAACGTGTTCTTTTTTCTTTAAATTGTATTCCTATAAAACAATGTAATATAACATAAAAAATAATAATAATAATAATAATAGGAAATATTAATCTTTAATAAATTAAACAATTTTTGTTTGTTTGTTTGTTTGACACGTTGACAATTTCGTTCGACACTTTTTAACAATATTCAAATTATCAAAAGTTCTAACACGTATTTTTTACAAATCTATGAAATCCAAAAATATATTTCGAATACAATAATATAAATTAAAATTCATCTCCTTTTTTTATACTATCGTTCAAAATTATCGATACAAATTAATAAAACATTAATCTCACACAATAAGTCAAATCATTTATTTTACACGTTTATGAATTATATTTTTTTATAAAAACTTGAAATAAACAAATATTTTATCATAAAAACTTTCTAACAACAAACTATCACCGTTAATAAATTATAAATAAAAATATAGAAAATTTCAAAATATTTCAATTCTATTTTCCACAGGTCTATTAATAGAAGCTATAGAAAACCGTATTACCACTTCAAAATTAATATCTGAAGTAAGTAGATCTCTCTGATATATGAAATATGTCTCTTCAAATATATTAGTGAGAATGTCATGTAAAGAGAGAGAGAGAGAGAGAGGAAAATAGAGTAAGAGTAAGATAGAGAGAAAGAGAGAGAGAGAGAGAGAGAGAGAGAGAGAAATACTTCAAAATTCGGATAACCCATGTCATTCCAAGAACGGAAAGCAATTTGGTCGATCGTCAAAGTCACTGTCGCGAAAAGAGAGAGAAAGAGAGAAAGAAAGAGAGAGAGAGAGAGAGAGAGAGAGAGAAAGTAATCGTCTTTATATGATTTTCTTTATGTTACTTATTACGTCGATGATGATTTTCATGATGATTACAGTCGATGCACGTCGAGGCGATATTTTTAACAACAATTGGTGTCTGCTGCATCATGGCCTGCATAGTACCTGGCACAGAACTCTGGCTTGCTTGCCGTCCAATTAGAGAGGATTACAAACCCTGCCGGTATCCGGAGGTCCTTGCGTTTCTTCTAACAGCTTTTGTCTTCCTACTCGGGTAAGTCGAAGGTATCATATTCATTTTAAAGATATTTTACGAAAGAGAATGAATGAGACAGAAGGAAAGAAAGAAAGAAAAAAAGAGAAAGAGAGAAAGAGAGAAAGAGAGAGAGAGAGAGAGAGAGTTCGTCGTCCTCAATGGAAACGAATTTCTCTCCATTCTCTCAGAAAATCTGTAATCAATGAAGAAGAATGGATTCAAATCAATTCCATCCATTTGCATCTATTCTATCCTCTACACCACCACCACTACCACCCTCCCCCCCCCTTACCCTTCCCCCCATCCACCACCGCCACTTTATATCTCTCTATATACGTGGAGTATAATTATATAATGTGAACGATTAATAAAAAAAAATAGACACTTGTAGGTATTGGATCTTTTGTAAAATATTTTACAACTTTTATTTTCTCCTTTCTTTAGATCAATTTTTATATGTAGAATATTTTTGATGTGAAAACTTCTTTAGAATAGGGAGTGATTTGAAAAGAAATGGGTTGTTCAGGCAACGAACAGGTAGATGACGAGGCAACGGAGTGAAAGGGCCGCTATACAAGGGTCACGATTTTTATTG